>NC_089222.1:128576592-128883837 GCF_963924675.1 Phocoena phocoena
TGTATGTATATAATACATACATGATATATATATATATATGTGATACTTGTTATAGATAATGTCTAGATTTTTCAAGGTTGGTTCCAATTTCTAGTATTCTATTCTGTAGAGAAAGGTCATGTGTCAGGCCATGAGTCACAAACACTGGCTCAGAAAACATGACAGAAAACTGTTAAGCCACATAGGTCAAGCTCATCTTTTGGTGTGTGAAGGCCTGGGGCCATGTTCAGGTCCAACTCTTCTACTGGACTCTAAGGAACTTGTGGTCTGGTTCCAAGGTGTTGCTGAGGTTCAGGGCTCCAGTGATTTACATCCCAAAGACAGGGATATACACTTAACTTACACACTTCACAGGATTATTTTGAGAAACAAGGGAAATGTTTTGCTTGAAAACACTTTCGAATCTATATAATACCTTGCAAGCACAGGTTTCTTTGTCCACAGCTGTATCTATTATTTTGAGTAAAAAAAGTGGCTGAATTCAAATATTAATTGTTCAATGGAACATTTGTTTTTCACAATGTTAAAGTGAAATCAAAGCAGAGAGAAAAAGTAAAGTCATTCTAAGCACAGGAAAATGATTTCTTAGAAAACAGAAATTGTATTTTAAACATACAATAATACCTTGTAGACACCTAATACATGTTAAGCAATTTTTTCATTTTTCATAGACTATCGAAAAATTAGGTTAAGAAGTGAAGACAGTTTCCTTAAATGTACTTTACCACAGAAAAATCAAACACAAGAGGGCATCTCCTATATTTGTTTTAAAAGCCCCCTGTGGATTTCAAACATGAAGTATGTGTCTGTCATTTGATCTAATAGCTCAGTTATATGAGCAGTTATATGCATGCACCAGAGCACACATCCCAAAATTTATTAGTCTCAAATATCACAGTCTTTTCACATTATGATCTTCATAGTCTATTTATAAAACACTCTCCCTAGTGAGTCTGTAACTCCTTTTTTGGCTTAAAAATAGTTTCATCATACATAGTAACTTAAAGTTAGAAAAATATAACAAAAAAGACCAATATGTCCTGAACAATATGTAAATACTCTGAATTTTAAGCCTTTAATAGATAAACCTAACCAAACTCTTGTTATTGGTTTTTAGGGAAGAAGAATTCTTTATTGAACAGGAATGTTCCACACACTGCTGGATAAACATCATCCACTAAGTGCCAACAGCTCTCTAGGGTCAAGGTGGAAACAAAATGCCTCCACACATTTCTATGTGTCTCTAGGTAGGTGATGCTCCCTCCAGTTGAGAATCATTGAGTTAGACAAGGAATAAAAGATTAAACCCAAAGAGAGTAGAAATATGAGATAGGAGCAAAAATAGGAACAAGATAAGTGCAAAACTTAAGGCACAAATGTGATAAAATGCAAAGGATAAAAAAGTTTAAAAAAAATACAGATAAAATTAGTATGGGAGTTTAGTCAAGAAAATAATAGAGAATATGCAGACAAACAAACAAAAACCCAGTTCAAAGCAGTGTACATAACCATAGACTCAGTGAAGACTAAAGTGATAATAAAACACTCTTGTGAATAACTTTACGCTGAAACAACTGAAAAGGTAAATGAAATGTACAATCATATGTGGATGTACATATGTATATACATATATTTACATATATGTACCATGTCTGCGTGTATTTGTGTGCATAGGATCTTAAAATATCTCAGGAAGAAATAGAAGACCTAAAAGATTCTAAAAATAATTTAAATAGCTGAATTTGTGTTTGCAATCTTTCCCACAAATAAAATAACTAGTGAGACTGTTTTTAGGCTAGTTCTACAAAACATTTAAGGGACAATTATATTCTTACACAAAATCTCTAAAAGGACAAACAGTAAGGAAATCTCAATTTCTTTTATGGAGGTGGCAGAAAAGAATTTCTTTAACTTTTTTTTTTAAACATCTTTATTGGAGTATAATTGCTTTACAATGGTGTGTTAGTTTCTGCTTTATAACAAAGTAAATCAGTTATACATATACATATGTCTCCATATCTCTTCCCTCTTGCATCTCTCTCCTTCCCACCCGCCCTATCCCACCCCTGTATGTGGTCACAAAGAACCGAGCTGATCTCCCTGTGCTAGGCTGCTGTTTCCCACTAGCTATCTATTTTACGTTTGGTAGTGTATATATGTCCATGCCACTCTCTCACTTTGTCCCAGCTTCCCCTTCCCCATATCCTCAAGTCCATTCTCTAGTAGGTCTGCATCTTTATTCCCGTCTTGCCCTTAAGTTCTTCATGACCTTTTTTTTAAATTTTTTTTTTAGATTCCATATATATGTGTTAGCATATGGTATTTGTTTTTCTATTTCTGACTTACTTCACTCTGTATGACAGTCTCTAGGTCCATCCACCTCATTACAAATAACTCAGTTTTTTCTTTTTATGGCTGAGTAATATTCCATTATATATATGTGCCACATCTTCTTTATCCATTCCTCTGTCGATGGACACTTTGGCTGCTTCCATGTCCTGGCTACTTTAAATAGAGCTGCAATGAACATTTTGGTACGTGACTCTTTTTGAATTATGGTTTTCTCAGGGTATATGCCCAGTAGTGGGATGGCTGGGTTGTATGGTAGTTCTATTTTTACTTTTTTAAAGAACCTCCATACTGTTCTCCACAGTAGCTGTATCAATTTACATTCCCACTAGCAGTGCAAGAGGGTTCCCTTTTCTCTACACCCTCTCCAGCATTTATTGTTTGTAGATTTTTTATGATGGCCATTGTGATCGGTGTGAGATGATATCTCATTGTAGTTTTGATTTGCATTTCTCTAATGATTAATGATGTTGAGCATTCTTTCATGTGTCTGTTGGCAAGCTGTATATCTTCTTTGGAGACATGTCTATTTAGGACTTCTGCCCAGTTTTTGATTGGGTTGTTTGTTTTTTTTAATATTGAGCTGCATGAGCTGCTTGTAAATTTTGGAGATTAATCCTTTGTCAATTGCTTCATTTGCAAATATTTTCTCCCATTCTCAGGGCTGTCTTTTCGCCTTGTTTATGGATTCCTTTGCTGTGCAAAAGCTTTTAAGTTTCATTAGGCCCCATTTGTTTATTTTTGTTTTTATTTCCATTTCTCTAGGAGGTGGGTCAAAAAGGATCTTGCTGTGATTTACGTCATAAAGTGTTCTGCCTATGTTTTCCTTCTTTAACTTTTAAAGGGCATCTAAAACTACTGCAAATATTAATTATGGAACATTAAAAGCATTCCCTTTAAATCTGGAACAAAACAAGGAAATCCACTACAGTCTCATGTATTTAATTCTGTAATAAAGCCAGTGAATATACCTGGAAAAAATGTATAAGTGTAAAAATGTATCACAAAAGTAATAAGATTTTATGCCCCAAGTTTAATATGTACTTTTATTATACATAAATGTTAAATTTATTAAATACTTTTTTCCTGCATCTATGGACATGATTACATACTTTTTACCTCTTTGATCTGTTAATATGTTTAAATACACAATTTGAATTTCTAACAGGTGTTGCTAGATTTATTAAGGTGATCATTTCACAATATATACAAATATTGAATCAATATGTTGTACACCTAAACTAATATAATGTTATATATTTCAAAAACTTTATAAGAATTGGTAAAGAAAGCATAAAGTTGTAGTATTAGCAATTTTCATGGCTGTTGATAGAGAATGCCCAAGTGGATTGCCAAAAATTAGCAGATTAGTAAGAGAATTTAACAAATATGCTGTGGTTGGTATCAAATTAATGCTGGTCATTAATAGCTAGGAAATAAAAATACAAAGATAAAAGCTACTATTTCCATCATATTCATATCTCTATGTAGTAAACTGTGTTTATCTAGATCTAAATCTACTAGTATTTGCTGTATTTTCTTGTTTTGTTCTTCTTCAGAGACCGATGTTATCCATATTTTAATCTTCTTTGCCTATGTTCAGTATTTGTTACTTTCTTTTAAATCCTTTTAACCTATTTCTTCATTTATTTTAAAATTTTATTCATTACCATTTCTCTCTCATAAGTCATTAACAGTTTCATTTGTTCATTCTTATAATTCCTCAAAGTTTTTCAAACTTTGTCTTAAATATTTTCTCATATTTCTAATATTTACCTGAGTTTTGTCTGATTTATGTTGTCCTTCATACTTGAATTATTTTCTTCAAGTTTTCTAGCTTATTTTGAAAGAGTAAGTTATGGTTTTGATCAGTTTTTGAATGTGTCTCTCAAATATGCTTACATTGTGTGTAGGGATGTTACACAGTTGTTGTTTTTTTTTTTTTCCTTTTTCTCAAAACATCTTTGTGTAAGATTTGACTTTGATAGCTTTCTGTTATTTTTATGTGAAATTATTTTTGTTTTTCTAAACTTTTTAAAGGAGGCAGGGTTTAAGATAGCTTTTCTAACTTCCCAAGCTCCTTCATTTGGTGTTTCCTTATACAGTCACTTGCTTTTTTGTGAACTCTTGTCTCTGTCCCCCTCTTGCTTTTATCTGGATCTTTTGACTCCTCCTCCATTATCAGGATGCTACTCAATTTTTGTTCCACTCCCATCGGTTTCTCTTCAGTGGAGGACCCCATCCTGGAAGGGGCCCTAGGTTGGTGCATCTCAAAGGCCAGGTCGCTCCAGCCCCTTTATCTTTTTATGATGGACTACTACACTCTTGGCTCTCACTATTGATAAAAAAAATTTGTTCTTACATATTTCACTTAACATAGTGCCCTCCAAGTCCCTCCATGTTGCCGCAGATGGCAAAATTTTATTCTATTTTTATGGCTGAGTAGTATTCCATATATACCACATCTTCTTTATCCATTCAACTGTTGATGGACATGTTTGTTTCAGTATCTTGGCAATCATAAATAATGCTGCTATGAACATTGGGGTGCATGTATCTTTTGAATTAGTGCATATGTTTCCTTTGTATACATGCCCAGGAGTGGAATTGCTGGCTTATATGGTAGTTCTATTTTTAGTTTTTTGAGAAACCTCCATATCATTTTCCACAGTGGTTGCACCAACTTACATTCCCAACCAACAGTGTACGAGTGTTCTCTTTTCTCCATGTCCTCGCCAACATTTGTTATTTGTTTTCTTTTTGATGATAATAGTCAGTCTGACAAGTGTGACAGGTGGGAGAGGGAAGGGGGAGGGGCAAAATAGGGGTAGGAAATTAAAAGATACATACTATTAGGTATAAGATAAGCTACAAGGATATACTGTACAACTCAGAGAATATAGCAGATGCTTTATAATAACTATAAATGGAGTATAACTTTAAAAAATTGTGAATCACTATATCATACCCCTGTAACTTATATAATATTGTACAGCAACTATACTTCAATTAAAAGAGAAGAGAAAAGAAAACAACAAAATAAAACAAAACAAAAATCCCTTCTGAATTTTAGCTGCTCTTTGCAAAATGGCCCTCATTGCTTCTGGGTAAATTCCTGCTCGCTATTTTCAAATTTTTCTCTTCTCAGGTAACGCAAACACAAATCTTTCCTTCTTTTCTTTCCTTTCATTCCAACACAAATGCTGAAACCCTGAACTCTTGTTCCTGTTAAAAGTTTGTTTTCATTTGCTTGAGTTTTGGGGTTACCTTGACACTTTTGTTGAGAGAATTGTATCTGGGATTTGAGATTTGCAATATAGTTGCTCTCTCTAGTTTCACGTGGGGATTCAGGGAGATCCAAAACCCATGACTCTCCCAATGCTGTCACTTGTCCAGAATCATAAGTCTTTAACTTTTTCAAAGAAAAAGAAGAATCTATTGATGAGACATTTTTTACGTGAATGTAATAATGGCAAGTGGTTCAACTTTAAACTGTGAGGATTTGAACATTGCAGGACTTTTATCATTTGGACTATTTGGGCTATTCTTGGTGAGCAAGAATGGACAGAAGAACCAGGGTAATTTAAAATGAGAAATAATATACGTGTCATATATGGGCTTTCCAAGCTGTAAGAAGTTTTTTTGGAAAATGGCTGAACTATCATGCCATGCTCAGCTCATTTCATTAGTTTCAGAAAGATACATAGGAGAAGCAAAGGTGGTAAAGTGGCTCATGCTTCTCTAGGGAGAAAGTCAGTTACCCTTGTTGACCAAGGGCTCAGAATAATGGACTCAATACATCAGACATTCTAACATTAGACTCCTTGTTACACAGTGCAATGTCAACTTAATTGTTCCTATTTATGTTTTCAATGGAAGCCTGAAACCTACTACTGCCACATATGTGGGGTCCATGACAGACCGTCCATATTTTGAAGGTCATCATTTAGTGAGTTGCACACAGGTCTGTATAAAGCTCTGAAGAATCCATTTATATCTACTCGTTCTGTCAGGCCATCCTTAATGTTCTGTTCTTCTATAATCTCTTGATACCAAATCTGCACTAGTTAGGGTTCTTCAGATAAACAGGGACGTTAAGATGCATACGTATGTAGAAGGAGCTTTATTACAAGGAATTGGCTTATGTATTTACTGAGGCTGGTAAATCCAAATCTATGACGTAGGCCCGTAGGAGAGCTAATGGTGCCGATGAAATCAGAACGCAGTCTGCTAGAGAATTTCCCTCTTGTGTAGGGAGGCCTGTCTTTTTGTTCTCTTCAGACCTTCAGTTAATTGGATGAGGCCCATCAACATTATGGAGGGCAATCTGCTTACTCACACCTTCACCGTATAAATGTCAGTCTCAACCAGAGGCACCTTCCAAATTGACACATAAAATTAATCATCACATTTACCTTGGGCTAGATTAAACTTTCAGAATGTGTATCACCTCAAGTACCTAAGAAGGAAATTAACAAAACAAAACAAAGCAAAACAAAAAGTTCATGATTCTCAGTTGAAGAGTGACTTTTCTTTCATTTACAATTGAGTTTCTTCCATGGGAAATCAGGAGAGAGTTGGGCAAGAGTGATTCTCAAACTGCCATCTTCCCTGTAATTCCTCTTTAGTCTATTATAATTATGTATTTATCCTGGGCTAATGCACAAAAACTTTGTGATACAACATTTTGTGGTCACAAGTAGTAGTAGTTACAGATTTCTGTTTCTTGGAGAAAAACTCTAATATGCAATAGTGTTATTATGTCTTAAATGCACTGCAGATCTTTTCATATTTTATAAAAGAGATAAAAGAGCTATACAGTCATGTACTTCTTTCCCTAAATTTGCATAATTTTCTTTCTGTGTACTTGCATTGATTTCTGTTTTTTAAGACTCTCCAAAATGACATAGAGTTGTATGATTTTCTTCCTTAATTCTTGAAAAAGAGTAACACTCTGAGATGGAGAAAGAAATATTGATTCAATAACAGAGAACAGTGCGCACCAATTTAAGCATTTGGTAAATTCTAACCATCCTCATCCTGACCATTTCCATTCATTTCCAGCATGAATGAGAGCTGAAACTGCATGAGCTGGTGGAACAGAGGACTTGGGGTAACAGTAGCTTGAGGTTTATTTTGAAGTTAGTCTTAATTAAGTGCTATCTATCCACCTAATCTACCTGTCCTCACCAATGTGATGGCACCTGATTCTGCTTTGACAAAAAGAGGACAGACTACATACATATTTCTCGTTCTGCTATGATGATTCCTCAGCTGCTCCTGTGAAGAGATTCTTCCTGGTTACTTGACTTTGAAGGAAGAAATTCTTGTCGTTGGCACTGATAGTAGCACACATTACTAACTAGCTGAGCTAACAAGCCACATATTTGATGCCAAACTAAGTGTCCAGTTTGATAGCTGGGGTAAGGGGTATCTAATAAATAAGATAATTTATTAGGAAAGAAATAAGTAAAATAAACAACAACTACAAAATAGTCAGCTGAATTTTATCTAGTTCGTATGATACAGACCAGGAAAAAATCATCTACTAAAATACAGAAAATTGTATATACTTGGAGGCTATTGTAATTTAAGAATTCTGCTCCATTAGTCTGAAATGTACTCCCTAACAGGCTCACCAATGTGGTTTTCAGTGTTTGCTAATTCATCCCTTATACATCTGTTGCAGAAAATACATACGTTTAATGTGCTGGGTCAAAATGAACTGTTGATATTAATGAAGTTAAGTATAATTAATCTACATGAAATAATTCAATTATGAGAAATCACATTTAGGTGAATCCAGGAAGTTTACTATTTATTTTTCTTAGTTAATTTAGTGTCAAGAGTGCTTCTTATAAAATGTATGAGATGCTGTGAGTTTAATAGCTTTTCCCAGATTTCAAAACTATACAGCAAATATATCTTCCATGAAAAAATTGAAATTGTTACCCTCATTTTGATTTGCAGCAGTGATATTTATCAGGCTCTGTTTTTACAGTTTTTACAATATATTTTTATTTCACGAGTACTTTGATAATGATTAGCCACTTTCTTCCCATTTTAAAGTAATTAAAAATGGTATATTGGTGTAATACACAGTTTTGATCCACTTCAAAATAACAAATGAGAGAATGCTACTATTCTTTTCATTTAGTCTCAATTTTGGCAGAATGATTTCATAAGAATGCAAACATTTCCTCTTCAAAATAACATTAGAAATTACTGAACGGTGAACATCAGTTGATTCCCACTATACAATCCATTGGTATGAAATGAAAGAACCATAGTTTGGATTTCTTTTTTTTTTTTTTTTACGGTACGTGGCCTCTCCCGTTGCAGAGCACAGGCTCCGGACACGCAGGCTCAGCGGCCATGGCTCACGGGCCCAGCCACTCCGCAGCATGTGGGATCTTCCCGGACGGGGGCACAAACCCATGTCCCCTGCATCGGCAGGCGGACTCTCAACCACTGCGCCACCAGGGAAGCCCTGGATTTCTTTTATTCTGATAATGCATCAACAAAACAGAACCAAAAATAATTTTTAGATGTTAGTACCTATTAAAGTCACCCCAAAACACTGCCAGCCTTTAAGGATAGCTATCTTTAAAGCCAGGCTTCATGGTCAAAGCTGGAGGCAATATGAAATTAAATAGTTGGTCAAAGAAGGTCTTATTTACACCTATGCCCTGATTAAAAGTGAATTCACATTTGCCATGTCAACT
The DNA here is from genome assembly GCF_963924675.1 of Phocoena phocoena. Lineage (NCBI taxonomy): Eukaryota > Metazoa > Chordata > Mammalia > Artiodactyla > Phocoenidae > Phocoena > Phocoena phocoena. Next base: position 128,585,667 of record NC_089222.1, read on the forward strand.
TATGGAGCTCATTTTTTTGTGACATTAAAAACCAATTCTATTCTTTTGGTTTCAAATGTCTCTTTTAGTTCACCTACTGAGTAATGTGCAAAGGATTTATATATTCTTCAAACCAAGAACTTTTCAACTGTCTCCTTTGCCAGCCAAGTTTTAATCTCTGTTCTGAAGACTTTCAGTTATCTTCTACTTAATTCATAGGCTTCTTAGATCAGTTAGTTATTGCTAAATAACAAATTATCCTGAAACTTGTTGTCTTAAAGCAACAATCATTTACTACTTCTCACAAATTAATGGGTTGGGTGAGGACTACTGATATTTCCCGGGCTTGGCTTGCCAACAGTAGACTCTTACCTTAAATAGCAAACATATCCAAAATTGCTCCCACCTCTGGGTTTTCATCTGGGATTCACTCACATATCCGGCCATCAACTGAATTAGCCTACTGAGGAATGAAAGGCCCCGTGAAGCAGAGAAATGTTGCCACATGAGACCATCTTCAATCAGCTGGTCCCCAGGACCACTCCCAGACTCAATGATCACTAGGAGAAACCATAGGACTCAGCATATAGTCACACCCATGGCTATAATTTACTACGGCAAAAGGATACAAAGCAAAATCAACAAAAGCAAAGACATTTGGGGCAAATTCCTGAGGAAACCAGGTGCAAGCTTCCAAAAGTCCTCTCTTAGTAGAATCACATAGGCTGTGCCTAATTCCTCCAGCAATGAATTGTGACAACACATCTGAAATGTTGTCTACAAGGGAATTTTGTTAGTGATTCAACACCTGAGGTTTGTATGAGGGGCTGGTTAAGTAAGCACTCTCTGCCTGGCATGTACCAAAATTCCAGACTCTCAGAACAAAAGCAGGTGTTCAGCATAAACCATATTGTTTGCACAAACATTTTTAGGCACAATGAGCCACTGTTATCAGTTAGGGTGGTGGGGACATTCGAGAAACTCAAGTTTTCAGATGCCAGCTCAGGGCCCATCTTGCCAGCTGGTCTTTTCTCGGACCTGCTATTTTAACCTTTTTTCTGGATACTATCCCAGTCTTGTTCTCCGGCTAAGGCTCAAGTTTCCAAGAAAGCAAGTGTAAATTCAAAAGGCCTCTTGAGAGCTAGAGTAGGAATTGGCACACACTTACTTCTGACATAGTGTACTGACCAGAGAGAGTACCAAGATTCAAGAGGGGAGAATATAGATTCCATTTCTTTATGAAGTGGCTTCAAGTTCTCATCACAAAAGACATAGATAGTCATTGATTGGGACCATGAAAGCAGGCAATCTACCATACTTCCCAAACTTCTATACCTTGTCTTAGAAAATTATGAGATGCTTATGTCTTGCCCCCGTCCCAACCAGGCAGCTCTATTCCATTCCACAATGAGCTTCCATCACATTTCCTTTCCAATCACCTCTGGATACTTGGAATTTTCCCAAAAGCTAATTCTCAACCTAGAAACAACTGTGGTGTCTCGTCACAAAGATGAATGCATTGGACCAACTGTTTGGGTTCTTTCATTTCTTTCTTCACCCATAATGCATTGGTTTGCAAGAAGACAGCTGCTATTTCTCAGGCACTTGGGAGATTATGCCTTAGGCAATCCAGAATAGATCTCCATCAACTCCATCTCCATTGGCTCAAAGTGTCTATATCCCACTGATGATGTGCAGTCACTGTCACACCCAAGAGATTTCAAACTCAACGGGGCTTAGCTCAATAAAGAACAGCCAAACCCAAGACTAATCCCATCTCTGAGAGTCCAATTCTGTAATTTCGAAGAGCTCATCCAGGGCTCCTTGGGTGGCTAGTAAGAGTATTTCAGGGAAAATTTCAGAACAGTCCAATACAGATCCCAAATTCTGGGTTTGGGGGAGACTAATGGCATGGAAACTAGAAATAATTGTTGCTCAACACTCATTCCCCTTGATATTTTCAGGCTACCTATGATCAAACTGGAGTATGTCACTAGTGGGAGAACTTTATGGCTTTTATTGGTAAAATGTCACAGCTGTAACAGTTTCATTTTAGTGGAGTACAGTCTTATACCCAAAATAGTGGATTTTAGCATGGACTTTAAGGGAACATTCCTCTTAGGACTCTTTCCTGGACAATAAAATTCCTTCCCATGACATTTCCTTGGCAGGACAATCTGACCAATTTTTGTCTCAGCCCAGACATGACAACACTAACTGCTCTTTCTCATGAGCTAAAGAACTGTTCTCTCTGATTACCTTCTTCCTGCATTCATTTAGCCTGATTTTTAAAGCTAATTCAACAATTTCATGCCTGATAAAATGATTTTGAATAGAGCATCATTCCTTTAAATGAAGAAGTGCTTACAATATTTATAAATGTTGAAATTTGGGGGTGAATTTTTGATAGAAAGGCTTTCATGCTGTTCAGAAATACCATATATGGATAACTTAATATCCAAAGTAAAGACACACAATTGAAAAAATATTTGTATTTAATCAAAACTGGTCTATTCACAGTTAAGACCTCAAGAAGTTTAAAGGGTAGAATAAAACTTTGTGTCATCTAAATTGCCTTTTGTTTTGCACAATATTCTTTGCAAAGATTGTCCAAAAGACAGTATTGTTCTGATTCTGTTTGAAGTAATTATGTAAAAATAAATAAATAGCTAGCTTACATTTGAGTACTTAGTATAGGAAAGGCAATACATAGAAGACTTTATATATTTTATCATATATATCAACCATAAATCAAGCAACTTTGTTTAGGTGTACCATTTTGCAGGTGAAAAAGCTAAGACTTACAGAAATTTAGTGGCTTAAGAAAGAACACACTGATAATGAGTAGCAAGGTCAGCATTGGAATTCAATTCAGTCTGACTCAAAAGATCAAGCCTGACTTAAAATAGTAAACTTAGATATGTATCAAATACCAACACATGGGTACACACACACGCACACACACACACACACACGCATTTAGAGTATATTTGGATCTTTTTAAACTTAAAAAATGCTACTCCCAAAATGACTTTATAACCTTCAAAATGATATTGTTTAATACTTTAATCATATGCCATAAGTAGGATGAAGCCACTTAAATATGTTATACTGACTACTATATATACTAGAATATTCCCTCAGATTCTAAGGCTTAGAAGAAGATTGTTGCTAAGATTTTTTTTTTTCCAGAATGATGATTCTTGGCAAAGAGAATATGATTTTATTTACAGAAATATTGTCTTAGGGAATTTTCTCTGTAGGAAAAAATTGAAGAGAATTTATAGGAAACACTGCTCAGGAAACTTCTTTTTCTAGGCAGGCTGTTAAGAAGACTGACCTGTCAGAAGAAATGCCTAAGAAAATATTCCAAAATGAATCATGGAGACTTTCTCCAAAAGATTCTAATAAATATGAAGAACATACACCCTAATTTAGAGATGAATTTAACTTTATTCAATGGAATTTTATCTAAAGCATTATAGAGATATCCTGTTATGGTTTCTTTCCTTGTTTCTTAACTATATCTGTCACGCCTTATCCTAGGAGTTGGGTAGTGGGAGGCCTGGGTAGGGGAAATACATTTTGATTTAGCCAGAATAATTTTGGGTGGGTTGGCCATAATGTGAACCACTACCCATTCAGTTTTATTTTTGAAAGTTAAAGTGTCCCTTTGGAGATAAAGGCAAAGTAAAGAGCCTCTAGAAACTATGTTTGTTTTGTTTGTGTGTTGTTTGTCAAATCTTCCCACCAGTTAAGATCCCTGGAAGAAACAGAGGCAGTAATCCTCAAGAAAGCACTTTGATTTTGGATTGCATCAAGTTCCTACCCTATAGAATATCCAAGCCTCAGAGCTGTTGTTAAAGGAAGACCGTCTAGTGTACAGGGCCCATGATGGAACACTAGCAGGGCTCCTGGAGCCAGGAGTGTGCTTAGTTCCAGAGACAGAATGTAGCTTTCTTTCCTCCTGGAGAGGGTAAGATTATTAACCAGCACACATTTGAAACATGTTATAATCCATGGTCTCTTTATCCATGGTCTCTTTTAAGCATATTGCATGGATTAATTTAACAAATCCTTGGAGTACTTTTAGTCTCTCTTTTTTTTCTTTTTTCTCAGATTAGAAAACTGAGAACAGAGCATGGGTAACCTGTCCACATTCAAACAGAGTCATCTTAACCCAGCCACATGAACATGAGCATTATTTCTCCAGATCTTTTCCTCCCATCTACTACACTATCCTGCCCCTCAAACACAACTAGATCTGATGGGATGGAGCACACATTCTTGGAATCACTGTTCACTAGTAGAGGCTCAGTGGACTCTGCACAGTACCATAGAGCCACTTATGATTCTAGACAGGTTTAAGAGTTAAGAAGAGGGCAGGAAACTAGGAAGAACTGGACATTCTCACAACGCCAGGATTGGTGTCATTGTAATGTCAATCTATGTAATATGAACTTAATTAGTGCAGAATAAGTAGCTCCTTGAGAAATGACCCAAAACCTTTACCAAATCTTGCCCAAAGTTCTCTATGTCATAAGCAAGAAGAAAGAAAACTCCAGATTAAGATTAGGGCTCTCCACGCCACATCCATCTTCTTACTCCACTTTTTATCATTCTCTTCTGTTCTTTCTCCTTTCTCCTCTCCTTAGGATGGTTTGTGTCTTGCCAATTCTATCTCTTTCCAAAGTCCTTCTCTCCTGGGACCTACTGCCAAAAAGTATTAAATGTGCTTTTCCACAGTGGAACTGTGAGGGATACATATTAGAAGAAAGAGCTCTTAGCATCTTTTCCTTCTAGTATTTTCCCTTGCCCTTATGATAACTATTTTCAACCCTACTCTTTCCATGACTACTTCTTGTGTCAATCCCTCATTTCTGCCCATGTCCCACCTTCAGAACTTAGATTCTGGAATTTTTGCTTGAGAGGATTCTGAAAAACAGTTTATCTGCAAACATGCAGGTAATGAATTCAATAACTAGAAAGCAAATATAAATAAACTCAACTTTCTAGACATAACTTTATATTAGGAAAGTCCAACACAGAGGACACATATCTCAGCTATGTGATATGATTGGTTCCCCTCATTAATCACAGCCATTCTGAGACACAGTTAGGGGGTACTTTCAAAGAATAATTTTATCAGACAAGTATTAAAGAGATGAGTGTGCAGAAAGCCCTCTTGGAGAACTAGGTGTTGTGCTCTTTTTTTGCTGCTTTAAGCCTCAACGTACTGATTCAGATTTTTTCCTTGGAATTTGGTCCTCGTCTACACAGAGTTTTTTTTCCCCTCTGACTTCTAGAATATTCAATTTGTTATCCTAAAGGACCACATGTTTTAAAACTGTGTTTGGAAAATCTCAGCCTTTGAGATTTCCGTTTTCCTAATTTGCAAAATGAGTAGCTTAAATTTGACAATTCTAGTTTAGCAGCATAGTCCATATCCAGGGCTTATTAGATGCTGGAGTGATAACACTGAGCTTACATTTGAAGAACATATGTATATGAACAAATGTATGTGATTTAGAATCATGTAAATTCACCCATTTAGATGATTCATATATGCAATTACAGCCACTCGGCAACTCAGACACCTGAGTAATTGTCAATTTTCTATGATTCTGTGAAAATTTTCTTAGGAAAACATAGTTATAGATTCTACTTTATATGCAAAGCACTAAATAATTACATTTAGAATTTCTTTATCAATACATAGGAAGCTTAAAAATGGATAGAATTCAATTTCTCCAAGTTCTTCTTATAGGAAGATAAACAAAAAAGTTAGACTCCACCCGTCATATCTCAATTTCTTTTATTTGCCTACACATTATATTATTTTGACTCAAAATTTAAAAATGTTTTCCATCACTAGCTCCATCTGAAATCACTACAGATTTTTCTATAATTTCAAATATAATTCCTCTTAATTTTCCTCTTATAAGCATAATTCATTTTATGCTGATTTAATAGATATTAGATTCAGAATCAAACAATTATAATCAAGGTTTAAGTAGTAATTTATCTCTCTCAACACACTGACCAGTCAACTGCTACAATGCATGTCAGTATTCTCAATATAACAGGATATTTTAATAAAATGAATGCAGGAGTTGTGAAACAAAGAATTCTAGTGTTTGAAGAAACACATTTAAAAATCAAATTATTTTAGAAATCACCTCTTCAACATTTTATCCAATGACCACAGGGCCTCTATAACACTTCCCGAACCTCACTACTTCACAAAATAGTTCTGGTTGGTAAGACTTTTCATTGGACTGATTACTACATTTCTCTTTTTGGTCCAAATTTTGCTCTCTGGGCCAACCTAGAATAATCTTAGTAATTTTTTATCCAAGATAATTCCTCATATATATATAATGATAGCTATTCTATTGTCTATAAAAATCTCCTTTACAGAATGTTTATAGAAGTCCTAATAAATGTAGACTAAGAAAACTAAAACTTATGATTTCTTTATACATATTGTGTGTCTAAATTGTATCTTACATATTGAGAAGAAAAATTAAACTTGAGGTCAAAACTAAGAAAACATTAGTAGAAAACAAAATGCATATATGTTTTTAAGGGTAAATTTCCCAATTAAATAGTCTAAGTATATCAAGGTCCAATATTTTAGAATTTAAAAGCTTGCATTATAATATTAATATAGTCTAGATGGTTTTTAATATTTCCTATTTTTAATTTTTAAAATAAATTTATATAGTTTATTTTTGGCTGCGTTGGTCTTTGTTGCTGTGCGCGAGCCTGCTCTAGTTGCGACGAGCAGGAGTTACTCTTCGTTGCAGTGCACGGGCTTCTCACTGTGGTGGCTTCTATTATGGCAGAGCACAGGCCCTAGGAGTGCAGGCTTCAGTAGTTGTGGTTCGCAGGCTCTAGAGCACAGGGTTGTGGTGCACAGGCTTAGTTGCTCCACGGTATGTAGGATCTTCCCAGACCAGAGCTCAAACCCATGTCCCCTGTGTTGGCAGGCGGATTCTTGACCACTGCACCACCAGGGAAGCCCAATATTTCCAATTTTTAAAAACATCAGCAATGGGCTTCATTTAATATAAAACTTCTACCATGTTATTTTATCTTTATTGATTTAACATGAGACATGGATGGCTAATCCATTGTTTTGCAAAAATGATTTCTTTTTGAGATGTGAGTGCTTGTTTAGTTTAGTCTAAAAAGCAAAGCTAATCTTAAAAAAATATAATAGACCATTGCATTGGCTTTGCTACAACAAATGGAACAATAAATGACTTAGGATGTACTTGTTATTACAGAACAAAACATAAAGTTAATGAGATATGTTCTTAAGAGATAAATATGGCTCTCCTGACATTAATGCATTTAGAGTTTAGTCTCTCTGTGTGGCAGACTCCCATATCTTAGTTTGTTTTGATTTTATCATTACTTTCTTAATTAATTATTCTATTTGATGGGTAATTTTACATAAAGGTATCCCTTGACAGGTAATATTCTAGAAATGTAATTCTTGTGCCTTTTATTTTTAAAGGGTGGGACCCTTAGATCATTTCCTTGGGATGAAGTAATGTCACTAGAAAAATAGATGTTCCTCCTTGGCCTTCAAATTTACTGGTCTTCTACTAATGCTAATTTAAGTCATTGATGTATTCATTATTTACATTGTTAGCAAACTTGATAATATTCAGGCTGAATTTATCTGCAGTTTGAGCCATCATCCCCCAAAGCTTCTATTGTGCCTTCCCTTTTTTCCCCCTTGAAAATCCTTTTCTAACCGTACAAGCTCATCTTTGTATCTCTTTTGCTACTGTTCACATGTCCCCTAATGTGGGCTGCTAACGTTTGTGGTCTGAGAGCATTGTTTGTTTGTATTTTGTTTCACATTTGTATTTGGTGCATGATTTACATAATTGTTCCTAATCTGAATTGCTTTGACATTAGCAGTCAAGTTGGCCAAGGATATTATCAACAAGTCATTATTCTGCTGACAGTAGATGTACTCAGTTTGGGCCAACTTTTGGCCGTCAGTTGCTGTTGCACACAACCTCAGGGTCACTTCCTGCCCTCGTATTCTTACGCACAATCACTGTGGAAATCGGCTTTGATGAAACTGGAACTGAGCATAAGCTCTCGGGAGGCTTTGGCATGAAAATCACTGACAGCAGAACTTGGCTCAGGATGTGTTTAATTGGAGCACCTCACGTTGGATGACAGGAAAGAGGGAGAGAGGAAATAAAGAAAGGAGGGGCGCCTTCAAGATGGTGGAGGAGTAAGACATGGAGATCACCTTCCTCCCCACAAGTACATCAAAACTACATCTACATGTGGAACAACTCCTACAGGACACCTACTGAATGCTGGCAAAAGACCTTAGACTTCCCAAAAGACAAGAAACTCCCCCCACGTACCTGGGTAGGGCAAAAGAAAAAATAATAAACAGAGACAAAAGAATAGGGATGGACCAGCACCTTGGGGAGGGAGCTGTGAAGGAGGAAAGATTTCCACACACTAGGAAGCCCCTTCACTGTTGGAGACGGGGGGTGGGTGGGGGGAAATCCTTGGAGCTATGGAGGAGAGCGCAGCAACAGGGGTGCAGAGGGCAAAGTGGAAAGATTCCCGCACAGAGGATCAGGGCCGACTGGCACTCACCAGCCCGAGAGGCTTTTCTGCTCACCCGCCGGGGCGGGCGGGGCCTGGGAGCTGAGGCTCCGGCTTCAAAGTTCAGATCCCAGGGAGAGGACTGGGGTTGGCTGCGTGAACATAGCCTGAAGGGGCTAGTGTGCCACAGCTAGCCGGGAGGGAGTCCGGGAAATAGTCTGGAGCGGCCTAAGAGGCAAGGGTCCATTGTTTTGGGGTGCACAAGGAGACGGGATTCAGAGCACTGCCTAAAGGAGCTCCAGAGATGGGCGCAAGCCACGGCTATCAGTGCGGACAGAAACCAGCATGAAATGCTAAGGCAGCTGCTGCAGCCACCAAGAAGCCTGTGTGCAAGCACAGGTCACTATCCACACCTCCCCTACTGGGAGCCTGTGCAGCCCGCCACTGCCAGGGTCCCGTGATCCAGGGACAACTTTCCCGGGAGAACACACGGTGTGCCTCAGGCTGGTGCAATGTCACATTAGCCGCTGCCACCGCAGGCTCACCCAGCATTCCATATCCCTCCCTCCTGGCAGCCTTATCCACAGAGCAGCAGCTGATTAGTGAGCCAGAACCCCCTAATCAGCTGTGCCTTTAACCCCAACGTGTATGGGTGGGGAACAGACACTCTCAGGTGACCTTTACACAGAGGTGGGGCCAAATCCAAAGCTGAACCCCAGGAGCTGTGCGAACAAAGAAGAGAAAGGGAAATCTCTCCCAGCAGCCTCAGGAGCAGTGGATTAAATCTCCACAGTCAACCTGATGTACCCTGCATCAGTGGAATACCCGAATAGACAACAAATCATCCCAAAATTGAGGCATTGGACTTTGGGAGCAGCTGTAGACTTCAGGTTTGCTTTAAGCATCCAATTTGCTTCTGGTTTTATGTTTATCTTAGTTGAGTATTTAGAGCTTATAATCATTGGTAGATTTGTTTATTGATCTGGTTCCTCTCTTCCATATATATATATATATATATATATATACACACATACTTCCATATGTATATATATATATACAAACATATATATTTTTCCTTTTCCTCTTTTGGTGAGTGTGTATGTGTATGCTTCTTTGTGTGATTTTTGTCTGTATAGCTTTGCTTTTGCCATTTTTCCTAGGGTTCTGACTGACCATTTTTTTAAATATAGTTTTTAGTGCTTATTATCATTGATGGATTAGATTTTTGGTTTGGTTGCTCTCTTCTTTCTTTCTTTTTTTCAAATTATTTTTATATTTAAAAAATTTCAATCATTTTTTTCCGTTTTAATAACTTTATTTTATTTATTTATATTTTCCTTTTTTTCTCTCTCTTTTCTTCTGAGCTGTGTGGCTGACAAGGTCTTGGTGCTCTGGCCGGGTGTCAGGCCCGAGCCTCTGAGGTGGGAGAGCCTAGTTCAGGCCATTAGTCCACCAGAGACCTCCTGGCCCCATGTAATATCAAATATTGAAAGACCTACTAGAGATCTCCATCTCAATGCTAAGACCCAGCTCCACTCAACGACCAGCAAGCTACACTGCTGGACAACCTATACCAACTAGCAAGACAGGAACACAACCCCACCCATTAGCAAAGAGGCTGCCTAAAATCATAATAAGTTCACAGACACCCCAAAACACACCACTAGACATGGTCCTGCCCACCAACAAGACAAGATCCAGCCTCAACTACCAGAGCACAAGCACCAGTCCCCTCTACCAGGAAGGTTACAAGACCCACTGAAACAACCTTACCCACTGGGACCAAACCAAAAACAACGGGAACTATGAACCTGCAGCCTGCGAAACAGAGACCCCAAACACAGTAAGTTAAGCAAAATGAGAAGACAGAAAAATACACAGCAGATGAAGGAGCAAGGTAAAACCCCACCAGACCAAACAAATGAAGAGGAAATAGGCAGTCTACCTGAAAAATAATTTGGAGTAATGATAGTAAAGATGATCCAAAATATTGGAAATAACCCAGTAGACCAAACAAATGAAGAGGAAATAGGCAGTCTACCTGAAAAAGAATTCGGACTAATGATAGTAAAGATGATTCAAAATCTTGGAAATAGAATGAAGAAAATACAAGAAACGTTTAACAAGGACCAAGAAGAACTAAAGAGCAAACAAACAATGATGAATAACACAATAAATGAAATTAAAAATTCTCTAGAAGGAATAAATTGCAGAATAACTGAGGCAGAAGAACGGATAAGTGACCTGGAAGATGAAATAGTGGAAATAACTACTGCAGAGCAGAATAAAGAAAAATGCATGAAAAGAAGTGAGGACACTCTCAGAGACCTCTGGGACAACACTAAATGCACCAATATCCGTATTCTAGGAGTTCCAGAGGAAGATGAAAAATAAAAGGGACTGAGAAAATATTTGAAGAGATTAGAGTTGAAAACTTCCCTAATATGGGTAAGGAAATAGTCAATCAAGGCCAGGAAGTGCAGAAAGTCCCATACAGGATAAATCTAAGGAGAAACACGCCAAGACACATATTAATCAAACTATCAAAAATTAAATACAAAGAAAAAATATTGAAAGCAACAAGAGAAAAGCAACAATTAACATACAAGGGAATCCCCATAAGGTTAATGCTGATCATTCAGCAGAAACGCTGCAAGCCAGAAGGGAGTGGCAGGACATATTTAAAGTGAAGAAAGGGAAAAATTTACAACCAAGATTACTCTACCCAGCAAGGATCTCATTCAGATTTGATGGAGAAATTAAAACCTTTACAGACAAGCAAAAGCTAAGAGAATTCAGCACCACCAAACCAACTCTACAACAAATGCTAAAGGAACTTCTTTAGGCAGGAAACACAAGAGAAGGAAAAGACTTACAATAACAAACACAAAACAATTAAGAAAAGGTAATAAGAACATACATATTGATAACTACCTTAAATGTAAATGGCTTAAATGCTCCAACCAAAAGACATAGATTGGCTGAATGGATACAAAAACAAGACCTGTATATATGCTGTCTACAAGAGTCCCACTTCAGACCTGGGGACACATACAAACTGAAAGTGAGGGGATGGAAAAAGATATTCCATGCAAATGGAAATCAAAAGAAAGCTGGAGTAGCAATTCTCATATCAGACAAAATGACTTTAAAATAAAGACTATTACAAGAGACAAAAAAGGACACTATATAGTGATCAAGGGATTAATCCAAGAAGAAGATACAACAATTGCAAATATTTATGCACCCAATATAGCAGAACTTCAATACATAAGGCAAAGGCCAGCAGCCATAAAGAGGGAAATTGATAGTAAGACATTCATACTAGGGAACTCTAACACCCCACTTTCACCAATGGACAGATCATCCAAAATGAAAATAAATTAGGAACACAAGCTTTAAATGATAGATTAAACAAGATGGACTTATTTTATATTTATAGGTCATTCCATTCAAAAAGAGCAGATTACCATTTCTTCTCAAGTGGTCATGGAACATTCTCCAGGATAGATCATACCTTGGGTCACAAATCAAGCCTTGGTAAATTTAAGAAAACTGAAATCATATCAAGTATCTTTTCTGTCCACAATGCTATGAGACTAGATATCAATTATAGGAAAAAATCTGCAAAAAATACAAACACATGGAGGCTAAACAATACATTACTAAGCAACCAAGAGGTAACTGAAGAAATCAAAGAGGAAATAAAAAAATACCAAGAAACAAATGACAATGAAAACACAATGACACAAAACCTATGGGATGCAGCAAAAGCAATTTGAAGAGGGAATTTTATAGCAATACAATCCTACCTCAAAGAACAAGAACCATCTCAAATAAAAAAACGTAACCTTACACCCAAAGCAATTAGAGAAAGAACAACAAAAAAACCCCAAAGTTAGCAGAAGAAAATAAAACATAAAGATCACATCACAAATAAATGAAAAAGAAATGAAGGAAATGACAGCAAAGATCAATAAAAGTAAAAGCTGGTCCTTTGAGAAGATTAAAAAACTTGATAAACCAGTAGCCAGACTCATGAAGAAAAAAAATGAGAAGACTCAAATCAATAGAATTAGAAATGAAAAAGCAGAAATAACAACTGACACTGCAGAAATACAGTGAATCATGAGAGATTACTACAAGCAACTATGTGCCAATAAAATGGACAACCTGGAAGAAATGGACAAATTCTTAGAAAAGCATAACCTTCCAAGACTGAACCAGGAAGGAATAGAAAATATGAACAGACTAATCACAAGCACTGAAATTGAGACTGTGATTAAAAGTCTTCCAACAAACAAAAGCCCAGGACCAGATGGCTTCACAGGCAAATTCTATCAAACATTTAGAGAAGAGCCAACACCTATCCTTCTCAAACTCTTCCAAAATATAGCAAAGGGAGGAACACTCCCCAATTCATTCTATGAGGCCACCACCACCCTGATACCAAAACCAGACAAAGATGTCACAAAGAAAGAAAACTATAGGGTAATATCACTGATGAACATAGATGTAAAAATCCTCAACAAAATACTAGCAAACAGAATCCAACAGCACATTAAAAGGATCATACACCATGAACATCATTAATCATTAGATAAATGCAAATCAAAACTACAATGAGATATCATCTCACACTGGTCAGAATGGCCATCATCAAAAAATCTACAAACAGTAAATGCTGCAGAGGGTGTGGAGAAATGGGAACCCTCTTGCACTGTTGGTGGGAATGTAAATTGATACAGCCACTATGGGGAACAGTATGGATGTTCCTTAAAAAACTAAAAATAGAACTACCATACAACCCAGCCATCCCACTACTGGGCATATACCCTGAGAAAACCATAATTCAAAAATAGTCATGTACCAAAATGTTCATTGTAGCTCTATTTACAATAGCCAGGACGTGGAAGCAACCTAAGTGTCCATCCACAGATGAATCAATAAAGAAGATGTGGCACATATATACAAGGGAATATTACTTAGCCATAAAGGGAAATGAAATTGAGTTATTTGTAGTGAGGCGGATGGACCTAGAGCCTGTCATACAGAGTGAAGTAAGTCAGAAATAGAAAAACAAATACCGTATGCTAACACATATATAGGGACTCTAAAAAAAAAAAAAAAAAATGGTCATGAAGAACCTAGGGCCTAGACAGGAATAAAGACACAGACCTACTAGAGAATGGACTTGAGGATACAAGGAGGGGATAGGGTAAGCTGGGACAAAGTGAGAGAGTGGCATGGACCTATACACACTACCAAATGTAAAATAGCTAGTAGTGGGAAGCAGCCGCATAGCACAGGGAGATCAGCTCGGTTCTTTGTGACCACCTAGAGGGATGGGATAGGGAGGGTGGGAGGGAGGGAGACGCAAGAGGGAAGAGATATGGGAACATATGTATATGTATAACTGATTCACTTTGTTATAAAGCAGAAACTAACACACTATTGTTAAGAAATGATACTCCAATAAAGATGTTTTTTGAAAAAAAAAGTGGTTAGAAAGGAATTAGTAATTGTAAGTTACCTCTTTATGAAGGAATAGCCATAAAGACAATGGAGACTCTCTAATGACAAAGCAGCTGCCACAATATTCGAAGAGAACAAGGTTGGCCATGAATATAAGGAGACAGCTGGTTTCTTTCTTTTTTTAATTAACTAATTTTTTTTATTGGAGTATAATTGCTTTACAATGTTGTGTTAGTTTCTGCTTTATAACAAAGTGAATCAGCTGTATGCATACAGGTATCCCCTCCCTCTTGGACCTCCCCCGCAACCCACCCATCTAGGTCATCACAGAGCACTGAGCTGAGCTCTCTGTCCTATACAGCAGATTCCCACTAGCTATCTATTTTACACATGGTAGTATATTTATGTCAAACGTATTCTCCCAATTCATCCCACCCTCCCCTTCCCACACTGTGTCCACATGTCTGTTCTCTACATCTGTTTCTGTTGCTACCCTGCAGATATGTTCATCTGTACCATTTTTCTAGCTTTCACATATATGCATTAATATACATTATTTGTTTTTCTCTTTCTGACTTACTTTACTCTGTATGACAGACTCTATGTCCATCCACATCTCTACAAATGACCCAATTTCATTTCTTTTTATGGCTGAGTAATATTCCATTATATACATGTACTACATCTTTATTATCCATTCATCTGTCGATGGACATTTAGGTTGTTTCCATTTCTTGTTTTTTTGTGTTTCAGGTTTCTTGAAATATATTCAACATACAACTTCGTGTAAGTTTAAGGTGTACACATGGTGATTTGCTATATTTACTATTGTAATATGATTGCTATTGTAGTGTAAGCTATCACCTCTATCATGTCACATAATTGTCCTTTCTTTTTTGTGGTGGGAATAATTAAGCCCTAGTCTCTTAGCACGTTTAATGTTTATAATACTGTATTGCTGTATGTAATCACTATACTGTGTATTAGATCTCCAGGACTTATTTATCTACTAGTTGCAAATTTGTATCCTTTAACAACATCTGTCCTATTCCTGTACCCCCAGCCCCTGGTAACTGTCATACTATTCTGTTTTCACAAGTTCACCTTTTTTAGACTCCACATGTGAGTGATGTCATACGGTATTTGTCTTTGTCTAGCTTATCACACTCAGCATAATATCCTCATGCGTGTTAGTGTGCATAGCTGGAGGAACTTGGTGGAGAGAGAATGTGAAAAAGTCATGGGAAGGCTGCCAAAAGAATTCTTTCTCTAGAGATAGCTAGAAAGAACATAAATAAATAAAACAGTGATTCATTCTTTGTGATCCTATAAACGTTGTCCAGCCAGACTTATTTACGTAGGAGAGAGGTTTATTGCGACCCAGTTGTTTCTGAGAACGTCGAAAAACTCTTGGATTAAGTCCTAATTTGACTCATGTTACCGGTCCCTAAGACTGTCAGTTTTCTTTTCTTTGGGAAACTTTATAAAGAAAACCACATACACTTAAGACAGACAGAAACTAATATGAGATGATGGGCAGTATCCAAAAAATGATCTTTAACTTTTCAAGGAACTGCTTATCAACTAATTTCTCAATCTTTGAAACACATGGTGTTTCTAACTGAAGATTTCTGAGCAAGGACATATGTTTCTCATTCACTCAAATAAATCATATGCAAGCTATATCCTGAAGGACATTGTGTTTTTAATAAAATAATCTACAACATAGTCCATCCATATCGTTCTCTCTTTTTCTCTATCTATGGAGAGTATATGTCAAAGGTTACAGAATATTTTGCCATTTCCTGTATAAGTAAATGCAGCATATATTTCCATTTGTTTCAGAATATCTCCATGAAATTACGTCAGAAATAGATTTTGGAGTTTGCACAAATAAGAACTAATGTCATGATTGCAAATGTTTTCCTCTATTGACATTTATTTGATGTCATAGGATAGCATTTAAAAATGACAGCTTTCCTTCTCTCAAGCTAATCAAAAGATGTCCTTTCTTTGACCTAAGTCCTTCCTTAGAATAGTTCCAAATTTTAAGAAGAAAAAACTCACAAATGTGCACTGATGTGTACTCATTAATTCACTGGTTTGGGGTTGATGGTGGAAGGACTTTCCTTCCTTTGGCCAGGACTGGAAACAAGAAATTACATAGCAGTTTGAGAAAGGATTCCAGAGCTTGAAGGCAAAGGTCCTTTCTAGGAAAGGAGCACAGCAAATACTCGTGATGCCTTCTGTTCTCACTTTGCCTGGAGTTGGAATATGAGTTGACATACATAGTGTGAATTCTATGGCCTCTACGTACTCCAAACTAGCAACTCATGTTCAAAACGCCACCTTAGAGACTCTATTAAAAACGTAAAGAGCAGGGGGAGGGGTTGCTTTAAACCCTGAAAAGCCTGATGATTTTATTTTTTCTTGATGACTTTTTGTTCTTGTAGACTAGTTTCTACCAAGATGTGCTATCTATCTTCACTGCCTCAAAGAGGTAGTAGTAGGGATATGCTATTCTACTTTAAGAAGTAGTGACCTGGAAATATGTAAGCCATGTCTTTAAGCATTATAAACTGACATTTTGTTATGTGCTTAGCATCAACCCTAAGATGACACAGACCTACCCAAAGATGCCTAGACAGCTACACAGGTAAACACACTGTTCACACTAACACAGACACACAAACCCACCCATGCATGCTCACAACACACACCCTCCCCAAGAGAGTTTCAAAACTCTAATCCGTGCATTTTTCTCATGTCCATCAGCTCTCTGGCCTGAGCCACCATCTTCCTTCCCTTCAGTAGTCCCTGGTGAAGTACGTGATACCCAGAGTCAGACTGGCTGGGTGTGGATGGCCTGGGGCAAGTCGCTTCCATTTGAGTATTGTTAATATTAGTACCTGCCTGAAAGGATTAGTGAAGATCCATTTATTCCACGTAAAGTACTTAAAACAGTGCCAGAGCTCAAGAAATATCACCTGCCATTATTGGGGACCATATTTGATTCCCACTGCTGCTGTAATAAATTATTACAAACTTGATTGCTTAAAACAACACAAATTTGTTATCTCCCATTTTTGGAGGTCAAAAGTCTGACATGGATCTCCTTGGGCTAAGGTCAAGGTATTAGCAGGGCTGCATTCCCTTCTGGAGGTGTTAGGGAGAAATCCACTTCCAGACCACCCACATTCCCTAGCTCACATCTCCCTTCCACCATCTTCAAAGCCAGCAACATTGCATCTCTCTGACCCTTCTTCCATCCTCACATCTTTATTCGGCCACAGCTGGTAGAGGTTCTCTGCTTTCTAAGGACTCCTGTGATTATATTGGGCCCACATGTTTCATCCAGGACACTCTCGATGTCTGTAACCTTAGTCACATCTGCAAAGTTCCTTTATCCTTGTAAGGTATCACATTCATAGCTTCCGGGTTTAGGATATGAGCATCTTTGGGAGAGATGCTTACCACAGTGGGAAGTATTAATGAAAATAAATCTGAATGAAAAATGTGAATGTGTTCTTATCACATCGTGTCGCATATGTGTCCATCCATCTATTCATTTAACACTATAATAGGCCAGGATTTATGGTGAGTAAGGCTGTGCCACTACCCCAATCCGAAATGTACAGCAAATCAGACTAGCCTTTGATATAGAGTAAATATATATAATTATAAGATCTAGATATTGCAGATTCACTGATTTGTTTTTTCAGTCACTCAGTAAATATTTATCAAGTGCTTAGCATGGAAAGGCCACTCCCCAAAAGGAAATCTCAATTTCTGACAAGCGTTCAAAACTAAGAGCTATGACATCATCCTCTCGCGAACAAACCAACTCTTATAAACATCCCAGAAGAGGCTTCAGGAAGGCTTCTCTAGAGAAGGGTTCTTAACCTAGGGCATGTGCAATGGCTCCAGGAGTCTGGGACTTCCTGGCAAGTGAATGCAAAATTGTGCATGTCTGTGTGTCTGCAGGGGAGGGGAGAGGGTTCATGGTTTTTATCCAGTTCAAAAAGGAGTCAATGATCCACCGAAGATGAAGTATGAGAACTCCAGGGTATTGCAGTTTGCATCGCCAGAGATCTGCCTGTATCGTTTCTGCATTTGGCACAAACGGCTTTACCATGGGGCCGAGTGAATGATGCCGCCGATTACTTGGGTTCATTTCTCGAGTTACTGTCACAGCATCACACTTGCTCTCTCGCTCTCATGATGAATTCTCTTCTGTCCACTTAGTTCTTATGCTGTGAAGGCTCACAACTGCTTCTGCCCAACCAGGTACCATGCAACAAAGGAAGATTAAGAGATAGACAAGGCAGAACTTGAAGATAAGCTCTGGAGCTGCCTTTGCTTTTCTGACTCTGCAAAATTTCCCTATTGAGAGTCTTACTCCATCAGTTATCTCCTTTGAGTTGTATATTATGAATCACGTGTGGGAAAAAGCTATCAGAAAAGGGGGTGGGGTGAGGACCATATTTAAAGCAAGGACCTATGCTTCTTACATTAAAAAAAAAAATCAATCAATTGAAGAGAGAAGTAAATGAAATGACATTCTTTTATATAGACTGAATAAAGAAGCACTCCCTTCTCCCATCCCCTTTTTAAGGCTGCACATTAGAAATGAGCATTATTTCTTTCAAAGAATACACTTGATTCTTGCAGGTCAAGGCCAGCTGTGGGTAATTTGTTCTGTGTTCACATTTAGGAACGCCTCCAATTCAGACTCTCCAGACCCACCGCCTTAACTGTTTACTCTTCCCTCCTTCCCTTTGTTTCTGAGAAAAGCATGAGGATAGAATGTGCAGTCCCCTTTCTGGACATTTCAGTTGTCCTAGGTGGAAGGTGCTGCCACCCATTCCAGGCAGCCCTTCCTCCATCAGACCTCAGAGCAGAAAGAGCCAGACTGCTTTTTAAGAGCCTCTCCCAAGCTCTTGGATAGCCTAGCCCGTGGAAGTCTAAAAGTGGGTGACAGGTGGGTAGGTGATGGGCTGTGTGGAAGTATGTAGGTACATGCGCTCATATGCACTGTACCCAGGTTGTGAGCCAAGCCAATTCATGGCTTTGGTATGTACTTTTTGCTGCTTTAAAAGAGTTCTCTTGTCTCTCCTTCCCAGCCTCAAGCTTCACTCCATTGCTCATCACATTCCTTCCCTTCCACCCAACACCATCTACTTAAATTCCCTGAAATTGACATGATGAGGAGCTATGACTTTGCCTATTCATTTTATGACTTAAAATCCATCTTCTTTCACTGGGCTGGTGGTATCAGAACGGACAGAATGAGGCAGACAGAGAAGGTTAGATGACCACTAGCTGTCATTTTTAAGCTTGGTTTCTAAGTGACCTAGTTGAAGGGATGAACACAATCAATTTGTAGAATAGCCATGATTTTACAGCATTTGAGGATTACAAAAATAAAGGGATGGGTTATATCCTGCATTTTTATGAAGAATTGAGTGTGCATATTGGATGAATTCTTTTTTATAAAGGGCTCGGGATCCACTCTATGACCTCTCCTTACTATCCTCCTCTGTCTTCACGATCACGTGATCACGTGTGATGTTACTTTCATTTTAATCCATCTGGAAGGTTTCCAGAAGACTGAGAAAGAGAAAAAGCAAATTCAGGAGTTTACTGAATACCATCTAGTTTTATAACCCGTAGAAAATAGGTCTGTGAAAATAGCCAGATAAGTACACAACCAGGTCAGGGTCCCACGCTCTGTTCGAATTCTGTTTTCTCATCAGTGACCTTTTCATGACAGAGCCCTACAGAAGGATCGTGCGCTTCAGACATCACAACATCTGCTGAGAGCCAGAGCGAAGCTTCAGGAGAAAACTACTGTGAAACAAGGAGGCAATTACCTCAAATTGAAAGCAATTACATGATTAACTTCGTGTCCCCATCACCAAAGCCTCAGGACATATTGGAAAGCTCTGGTGATTCATTACCATTCGGATATTCTGTCCAGTAAAAAAACTTTTAAAAAGAAAATGTCATGGTCCCAAATTTTAAAATGTTGTTTTCCTACATGTATAATTCCTGATTTGAAATAGTACAAGGTAAAAAATCTCGATTGAAGTTGAATGCATTGGCAAACTAGAGATTATCAAAAGAGAAAGAAAATGACGAGAATTTTTTACAAGTGCTGGTGGGGAGAATTATGCAACTTTCCACTATGCAAAGTTTTGTAATTGTAACTTCTTAATACCTTTTAAGGAGAAAATACTGCCAGCTGCAACTTGAGAGCTTTTATGAGAACCATGAAAGGGTTTTTCCTTCACTCACATCTGTCTTCATTTGCTGGGTGTATGCTGTAGGCTTCATGCCTGTTAGCTAAATCTAAGACATTAAAGACTTGTTTAAATCAAGCAAATAAATGTCCTTAAGCCATAAATATATATTTTTTAAAGTTAGGGGAGAAGAGACTTACACCGAGCTATTTAGTCTTTATTATTTGTGTCCATTGTTTCCCATAGTAAATGAGCAGAAATATCAGTATATGCAAAATCATAGACTTTAAGCCAGGTTTCAAGCTTAAGCAGGTGAGAAAATGAATTATATTTCAAGTGACTTTTTAGACATCTTCACTACATTTACCTTTCCAAGTAGCTGGAAAAATAACTCAGAGAGGGTGTATTTTTGTTTTTTAGTTTTTTTTTTTGCTCTTTCCATACCCAGGCACTTAGTATCATGGAATCAGAGAAATTTTGGTTTTATGACATTTTCACCAGGATTTCAAACATGGTTTTGATAGTCACCTCTTTCCACAGCACAAGCTTTTCTATTTCATTTTATTTGCTCATCAATATTTTTTCATCAACTGAGTTTTCTAAAATACCAATATTTCCAATAGGAATTCATCCATTAACACCAGATGCATGGCAGATTGAGTCAGAACCATGTAGTGGATACATATTGATTTATCTTTGGTGAATATTCCATAGTTTTAATCTCTCAGATACATTTGTTATTTCAAGTTAGATCAGACTTAACACACTAACTATTAGAATGAAAACTGAAAAATTGTATTATTTGCCAGTCAGCCAGATCTTGGGTACCATGAATACTCAATCACAAATCCCTACGGATTGATGACATGTTTCTGTGGGAAACTAGTCTAGACATTTGCGGGTATGCAGCCATTAAGTATAAAGATTCTTCTTGAGGGGAGATCATTTCTTTGCTGAAATGAGATATCATGTAAAATATAATTGCCAATGTAATTTGAGTTTTGATATTATAATTTTTGTTTTCATATTTGTTATATTGTTTATAACAAGCATTGAAACATTGTTTCAATATTTGTTATAACATTGTTATTCATGTTTGAATTTAACAAATATGCCCAGATGCAGAATATCTTATACAGTTCTCTGGTACAGCACCACTTTAATTCTGGAATTAGAAAAATATCTTAGAATGTTTGTAAAACTCAACAATTATATCATCAATAATACAATTCAGACATCTATCCCTAAGCTCCCCACCATCCTCCCCACTCCTTCTTCCTTTATTCTTGTCTTGCTTCCCTACTTTTGCCTTCCTCCTTCCCCTTCCAGCTTTAGCATAACTCGCTCCCCCTAGTTGCTTTGTGAATTCGGAGAAACTTTTCTGTTTTCTTCTGAGACCAATTAACATTTTTTAATTTGACAAGGTTCAGTTGGGCTTAGCAGCCACAGAAGGTACTGTGCACCTGCCCTTATTTATCTGTGAATATATTTTAGAAGTTGTTTTTGTAATATTGCGTGGCTGCCCTTTCATTTCCTTCCCTTACTTTACCTCACTGTTTCACACTTTCCCACAAATGTCTTCCTCTAACTTAGCAAAGAATATCTCATAAGAAACAAACCATAAATGCAAAGGTGAATAATGATTTTTGGAGGGGTTTATTCTAGCCATTTAAAATATCATCATTTAAATAATGATTTTTGAAGGGGTTTATTCTGGCCATTTAAAAAAATCATCATAGTTTCTCAGATTCCCCCACCCTGCAATTTTTAGAATTCATTCTTTTCTTTTATATTACATACGGCATCTATTGCACTTTTTCTCCAAAGTGACCACATCAAGAGTTTTCCTTTGATCCTAGTCAAAGTCTCTTCATAGACTTTCAGGTAGAAAATTGTGCCTGTATTATTTTGGCTTTCTTCCTCTTGGTAGGAAGCTAAGCTCCTGGGATGTAGACTTAAGATATCTATTTAGTTAAGCAAATTACTGCTGAGTATTCTAAAATGTCATGGTTTAAAAGAATTAATATAGCCAGTCATGGCACACCTAATGCATTCAACTCTAGTCCCTGGTTGACTATCAGACAAGTAGCAAGGGCTCAATACATAAATACCAAGTGAATAACTGATTTCGATTCATTCAGGCAAACAATTCTGGTGTGCATCTGAGTGGTTCTGGCATTAGTGAGCTCAAGTTCTCGAGTCAAACAAAATGAGATATTATTGACTGAATACCTAACACCTGTTATAGAGCTGAGTGCCCAGTAATTGTTCTGTGAGCGTTTGACGTAAGAAACTCATTTCCCATCCTGACTTCGTCTTAGATGTCTTTAGTCTATTGACTCAACATTTTTCCTGTCAAGGGGTTCTAATTAATGCCAACAACTTCTGCTGAAAAGCGGGGGATAAGTATTCAAAATATTTATCAGTTGATACTGCGTGTGCCTCAACCAGTCGGAATCGGCGCTGGCTATAAACAACGTGGACAGCTGTATTGGGGCTTACCTGCTAAAAATTCAGCAATGCTTATAAGCCCTGCCCTATCAAATCCTCCTGGATGTCCACAGATCTCTAAGAGGCTGCTGTTCCTTGCTTGGAAAAGATCCAGCCCCTAAACACTTTGTTTGTTTACCAGCCATCTTAGAAAAATTCCTGGGAGATTTGTCAGAATCTAATCTAAATCATTAAGTTAGCAATACTCAAAGGTAACCTAGAGTTCATCCAGCTGCAGTTTGTTCCATTGATCACAATAATCCACCCAACCCAGAACTTTCCTCATGAAAGGAATCTTCTTGGAGTGGCCATCTGGATCGTATTATCCTAATCAGAGTGTGTGGCGCATACAAGGTGCAGACACCATTTCCACTGTAGGGTCAGGCTCCCTCATTCTTGGATGTGCTTTCCCCTTTCCTTTCACCTCTCTCTTTTATCTCTGCTAAATGGGTATTTGATGGTTTTACTGAAATTAAAAAATAGAACTACAATAAATTGTATTTTTTTCTATGTAACACACTTGTCTGAAAATTGCTGCCCCATTTATACCAATTAAGCCTGGGGAGAGGGAGGGGCTAAAGTGAAAAACAAAACCCTTCCTACTTGGAGACAATTATATGATCAGGAAAAGTTTCAGCTCCAGTTTAGATGTGGCATACTCCTCAAACTGCAGACCAGTGACCCCAATTTAGCTTACAACTTTTCTCTATGCTTGATTTCCAGGATATTTTTACACAGATACCTACATATTTTCATGTGTACATATAAATAAACAACTTTGATGATCAATAGACTACAGTGAATGTGAAAATATAAAGTTACTGGCCAACATAAACTGACAACTGGGGTATTAAAAGATGTCTTTTTCGGTGTTTCTAGTTTAATATCACTAAAGCCATGGAATTTTGATTCTCTTATTCTTGTTTATAACTTAAATAAGGGATGAAACATAACATTTACCAGGTGCCAATCAGTTAATATGTTAGGATATTTTTATCCCCATGTCTATTGCCCTGCTATAAAAAGAAAAAAAAAATACAAGGCAAAAAATGCAAATATGGTGCTCTGTCTTTCAAATTAACATGTTCCCTTCCAGGATCCCAAGTAATTAATGAGTATTTCACCTTTGTTCTGTGCCAACAGGATGATGGAACAAATATTTGGGGCTCTTTTCTTAGGTCATTCTTTGACTAATTGGAAAACAGTAAATTTAGATTTATATTAGTTAAGGAAGAGAAGGTAGCTGATTTAGAATAGTAGAATATGTTGCAAACATATCCATTTAGAATCCAATGGGCTACAAATGGACAAAAACCCAAACAAATAGTGGTTTAAATAAGTAAAATTTTTCTCATATGCTCCAAAGTCCAGGAACTGACAGTCCAGACTTTTTGTAGATGTCAGCAATGCCATCTAGGAGCCAGGCTCCTTCAATTGTCTGGTACTGCATTTGACCTCATGGTCAGAAAATAAGTTTAACAACTCCAGCCATCACATCCTCATTCCAGACAGAAAGAAGAGAGCAAGTATAAAGGGTCAAAGCTTTCTTCTCACAAGATTTTATCATTCTCATTTGAGAAGATTCTGTGAGTCTCATGGGCCAAAACTGTTTTACAAGGTCACCCCCTAAAATGAAGCAAGAATGAGAATTTTTTCTTAATATTTTGTAATCAGGAAGGAAAGGGTTAGAAACAGTAGTTAAATGAACCAGCTCATAACATTTGCCACATATGCATCAGACCGGCAATAGGCAGCTCTTTGTGGATTTAACATGTGTTTCCTCGGACCACACAGGATTTAGGGCAAAAATATGAGTCAGAATAAGTCTCCCTGAGTGTCTCTCTGACTTTTCCCCCACAATATATTCCAGACTTACAGAAACCTTCATTGTCTCTCCTAAATATTTGTTCAAGTCTCCAGAGAATATCTTGTGAGTACTCACAAACCCAGCTCTGACATATATCATGCATGTCCATACTTCTCTTTTCCTGCACTGGCTTCACATAGTAACCAGAGGTCAAGGTGTCTGATATTTCTGAAAGCACTACAAGCCACTGTCAACGCCACTATAATCTATCATTTCTTATTGCTGCTGCCATTGGCAAGATTGTCCTGTACATCTTCTCTGCAGAAGTGGTCCCACAGCACCCAAACCATGGTCCAGCTAATGGTAACTGTTTTCTTTTGGAGTCCATGTGGTGAAGACATACCTCAAAAGTGGTGAGGATCCCTCTCTTCACCTTTGATTTCCATGGGTCATGTCATCCTCTTTTGCGCTCTCCGAGCAGAGGTTTGGTTGGAAAATTTCTTTCCATTTCTAGTTTGGGCCACTCCATAGAGCTCCAGTAAAATTGCATAAGGCTTGGCCATGGAACTTGCAAGTAGCTGAGAGCCTGCCATATTCAAATTTACCTACCTTTCAGTTCTTGGGACAGTTTTCTTGGATGAACTTCATATACTTTAACTTTCCTCTGTGGCTGATCTTTCATCATAGAAAGCTCTCGTAAGCCTTGTAAGCCTCATGCAAACTTCCCACAGATACCTGACCCCTTCTGATTTATCCACATCAAGAGGTAAATTTAGTTTAGACTTGGAAAAATAGACCAAAAATAATGAATGCTAAGTGCAATGCATCTTTCTTTATCTTAATTCCATCCTCCCAAGCCACCCACACCTATTCATAGCTCAAGTTGTCAGAATAATTTTACTATTCACACTCTAGCTTCCACACACATTTGCATTTAAGCTCTCCACATCTTATGTCAAATCAATATAGTTATACTCCTGAAATGATGAGCCCAACAGATCCAGAACGTTCACTTACATAGAAATTCATGGTTTACTGTTTTCGATCTGTTTATTCCTCTCTTCACAGAGAAGAAGTTTGATGAGCTACTTAGATGTCTATCTAAGACACCTTTGTTTTTGAACACCTCCTTCAAGCCAGTTCAAGATGCTCTCACTAGGGAATGTTTGACAAAGTGACAAAGAAAAACTGTACCCTTGTTTCTCCTCCTACCCCCAAATCTGGAATTTGAAGTCCCAGATGAAATATCTGGTAGTGTTGTAGAACCAAGACTTAGGGTTCAGAGATGAGCACAAAAGGGAAGTAGAAACCAGAGCCCCATGTACCTGATGCCACATACAACACAACTATAAAACAGCTGGTGCAGATCAGTGCTGGACATACATGCCTTAAAACTATCATTAAACCCAGACAAGAGAATCTAAACTGAAGCTAAAAATATATAGAGAGAATGAACTGAATACAAGTAGCATAATGACAGTTATTAACATGATATTCAGGAAGCTCCCACCTACATGTATAAATTGAATTTTCTGCTTTCCTGATCCAAGGGAAGCTACCTGGGAGAATCTATGCCTAGAATGAGAACAAATGAGACAATTATTTTTGAACTTAGCATATCAATAAATACTCCTGAACAAGCTGTGCCTCATTTCTGTGTTCAAATCCCTCCAGAAAGATCAGAAATTGCATGTAAACTGGTAAAATGTGCCAATATTGAGTTTTGGCAGGATGTGGGTTCTGTGGTAACACATTTTTCCTTCCCAATTTAAAATCAAATCTTTACTCTCTAGTCTGAAAGTGGGGGGTGGTAAATGGCTGTTAGGATAACACCTTTTAAGTAGCCCTTTTAAAATCAAAAGAGCCTTGAAATAGAACACTAAGTATAATACAATGTCTCTAGACCTTACAATTTGGTTTCAGTGTTGAACTACTGGGATCCATTCAACAACTGAGTTCTCAAACCTTGGTTAGAGACTTTGCAAGGTCAAGGGTCATACCTTTGCTCTTTTTCCACCTGAGGTAAATTACTTTTTCAAGAAATGACTTTTATTTTTTGGCATGTAACCCCCTGAGAGGCTAAAAAAAACTAAAAACAAAACTGGAACTTAGAAATAGATAATTCACCTCAGATGGACTATGCTATTTATTTCCAGAAACCAGTTTAAAATTTTTTTCTTTACTCTGACTATTGGGACAAATCCTTATTAATAAAATGTGTGCTACTGGAAAGGAAAAACACCTTTGTTACTTAATACATGTGTGGTCATTTATATTTGGCACACATAAATGTCATGAAGAACAGGAAAAAATATAATTCATGACCAAAACTCATTTTTATGCTACTGTCCCCTTGCCAAATTAAGTATTTTGGTCGGAAATTTAGGGTGGAGGCTCACTTTGGAAAAAAAGAAATCAAATTGTCCTGAGAATTTGCTTTCATCATCAAAGGACTTTCATGCATTTGGATGGATCATCAATTCCTGATTTGCTAGTAAGAATATTCTTTGCACAACTACTATGGAATTGG
This sequence comes from Phocoena phocoena, assembly GCF_963924675.1. Lineage (NCBI taxonomy): Eukaryota > Metazoa > Chordata > Mammalia > Artiodactyla > Phocoenidae > Phocoena > Phocoena phocoena. The sequence goes on from NC_089222.1 coordinate 128,612,782, forward strand.
TTAAAACTCCTTCTTTGACTAGAAACTTCTTTCTCATTTTTTTTTTCAATATTCAACTTTGAGGCAGTCAAAATAGAATGGAAAAATCCACTGTCTACATCAGAAACAAAGCTTCTTGAACTTACCTAAATGATGCTCTCTTAATGGGCTTTTCCTGTCCAAATCTATTTATGAAGATTCATTAATCTTCAGATTTTAAGACAGAGAGGAAAATTACAATAGTTGATTTTTTTAAGTGATGAAAAAATGCCTGAAATTTATTTGTCATTAGCTTTCTTATAAGGACAGTGTTGTTCTACGTAGGCATTTAGGAGCTGAACATAGGTACCAGGGGCCCTGTTGGAAAGTCCCACTTAGTTCAAAAGACAAACAAACAAACAAAAACCAACTTTTATTTCACAATTTTTTTTTGCTGAATGTATTAAATATTAAAGTTGCTTATTTTTACTTTGGAAGAAAAAAAAAGACATGATTTTATTTCTATACATGTATCCTATGGTGACAAAATTTGATATAGGACAACAAGAAATATTTATTAGATTTAGTAATTGTTTTATATTTAAGTCAACAGTCTCTATTCATTGTGTTTTGCTTAGTGGGTCATAAGGAATTTTCTATGACGAAAAGTCAACATAAAAGTATTTCCTTCAACTTGTTAGATTCTTCTTCTAAGTATATTCTCATCATAGCGTAATTTGTTTCTGGTTCATTGAAGTGCCATATAGCAAATTCACTTTTGAAGAAGACTTCCCCTATGGTCAGTATTGGCTGTACAGGTTGTGTGATTGAAGAGATTAAAACTCCATTCCCAATAAAGAGTATATCTTTACTGTTGTTCTGCAAGACAACAAAAAAAAAGTATTTCCTTCACTGTTCTCATGCGTTCTGCAGATATTCACAGACCTTTTTAGCTCTTTAAAAGGAAAAGTATGGTGGGAAGTCAATAAATTCATCACTATTATATGATGTAGAAGTTGCCTTTCATCTACATCTATCTTTATGTCCAAGGTCAAACCACTGCCATTGAAACTCCCAAACTGCACACCAAAAAAACCCCAAAAACCAAAAAAACAACCCCAAACCAAACTCAAACAAACCATTGCAAGAGCTTGAAATGTGTGTTAAAAACATCTGGGTGGGGATTGCATTGAATCTGTAGATTGCTTTGGGTAGTATAGTCATTTTCACCATGTTGATTCTTCCAATCCAAGAACATGGTATATCTCTCCATCTGTTTGTATCATCTTTAATTACCAATGGCATTTTTCACAGAAGTAGAACAAAAAATTTCACAAGTTGTATGGAAACACAAAAGACCCCGAATAGCCAAAGCAATCTTGAAAAAGAAAAACTGAGCTGGGGGAATCAGGCTCCATGACTTCACACTATACTACAAAGCTACAGTAATCAAGACACTATGGTACTGGCACAAAACAGAAATATAGATCAATGGAACAGGATAGAAAACCCAGAGATAAACCCACACACATATGATCACCTTATTTTTGATAAAGGAGGTAAGAATATACAATGGAGAAAAGACAGCCTTTTCAATAATTGGTGCCGGGAAAACTGGACAGCTACATGTAAAAGAATGAAATTAGAACACTTCCTAATACCATACACAAAAATAAACTCAAAATGAATTAAAGACCTAAATGTAAGGCCAGAAACTAAAAAACTCTTAGAGGAAAACGTAAGCAGAACACTCTATGACATCAATCACAGCAAGATCCTTTTTGACCCACCTCCTAGAGAAATGGAAATAAAAACAAAAATAAACAGATGGGACCTAATGAAACTTAAAAGCTTTTGCACAGCAAAGGAAACCATAAACAAGATGAAAAGACAACTCTCAGAATGGGAAACAATATTTGCAAATGAAGCAACTGACAAAGGATTAATCTCCAAAATTTACAAGCAGCTCATGCAACTCAATATCAAAAAACTAACAACCCAATCCAAAAATGGGCAGAAGACCTAATTAGACATTTTTCCAAAGAAGACATACAGATGGCCAACAAACACATGAAAGGATGCTCAACATCCCTAATCATGAGAGAAATGCATATCAAAGCTACAATGAGGTATCACCTCACACCAGTCAGAATGGCCATCATCAAAAAATCTAGAAACAATAAATCCTGGAGAGGGTGTGGAGAAAAGGGAACCCTCTTGCACTGTTGGTGGGAATGTAAATTGATACAGCTACTATGGAGAACAGTATGGAGGTTCCTTAAAAAACTAAAAATAGAACTACCATATGACCCAGCAGTCCCAATACTGGGCATATACCCTGAGAAAGCCATAATTCAAAAAGAGTCACATACCATAATGTTCATTGCAGCACTATTTACAATAGCCAGGACACGGAAGCAACCTAAGTGTCCATCGACAGATGAATGGGTAAAGAAGATGTGGCACATATATACAATGGGATATTGCTCAGCCATAAAAAAAATGAAATTGAGTTATTTGTAGTGAGGTGGATGGACCTAGAGTCTGTTATGCAGAGTGAAGAAAGTCAGAAAGAAAAACAAATGCTATATGCTAACACATACATAGGGAATCTTAAAAAAAAAAAAAAAGAAGTTCTAAAGAACCTAGGGGCAGGACAGGAATGAAGATGCAGTTGTAGGGAATGGACTTGAGGACATGGGGAGGGAGAAGGGTAAGCTGGGACGAAGTGAGAGAGTGGCATGGACATATATACACTACCAAATGTAAAATAGATAGTGGGAAGCAGCTGCATAGCACAGGGAGATCAGCTCAGTGCTTTGTGTCCACCTAGAGGGGTGGGATAGGGAGGGTGGGAGGGGGGAGACGCAAGAGGGAGGAGATTTGGGGATATATGTATATGTATACCTGATTCACTTTGTTATAAAACAGAAACAAACACACCACTGGAAAGCACTTTTATTCCAATAAAGATGTTAAAAAGAAAAAAAAAAAACATCTGGGTGACCCTTTCTCTTCTCCCCAGCTATGCTCTAATCTTGTCACTTATTATTCATATAAATTGTGACCAAGTTTGGGTGTCTAAATATTTCTTTCTGGGCCCTGTGTTATGCACATATGATTTTTGCCCAAGTATTCATCACCATAGTGCTGTATGATAAGAAAAATACATTTAAAGTTGCTATGCCTCAGTTACATTTTCTATTATACAAGATGATAGTACCTGCTTTAATTATCTTAGGGCTTATTATGAGGATAAAAATAATTTCTTTTTAAAAAAGAAGCATGTAGAGAAAACAAACACAAACACCAACCCATTAAGCAAATTTTTATTCATGGCATGCAAAATTGTATCCGATGAGCTTGGACTTAATGTGATCATGCTTTTACCACCAGAACTCTCATTGTCATGGGTAATGTAATCCAAATATTTTAGTTCTCAGCGAAAGAGTCGGGAATAAATAACATAAACGCTGCATGTTAATTCCGGCCATGGAGTCTCAGCATAACAGACATTTTAATGAGGAAATCTGGTTTGGTGTCAAGCCCAATAAAATGAAGAGATGTTTGTTGATGCGATGTGTTCCCTGCTGAGAGAGTAGTTTGATTTTGGACAAAATAATATTCAGCTTCAGTTTCTCTTTGGATTTGTTATTGCTCCTGGATTCTCTCTAATTTGAACCTTGTAGGGGTCATTTGTGTCTTTGTCATCTCTAATACTCTGCACTTCAGTGAATCATACTTTCATGCTGCCAGGATGACCACCCAGAAGTCCTGCTTATGTAGCACTTGGCTTTTGCAGAGAAGTTCATCTTAAGTCCTGAACAGCTGAGTTGGGAGTTCCACAACGGTCTCCTGTTTGTTTCTGGGCATGGATGGAAAAATGGTCATTCCGACTGATAACCAGCCGGAAGTTCATCTGTTAGAATTCTCTTCTTCTCGCTGCATACACTGGATGGTGCTATAGTGGGCACACATTTTCTACATCATGCAAGCCAATCTACATATGAATAAGGGAGTTGAGATGTAAAGGCTCCAGAAATAATCCATCAGCCAATTTCAACCTCTAATTTACACCTTGTTGCTGTTCCTTCTACTCTTTCTATTTGATTTTATAACCTTACTATTTAAACCACTAAAATATTAGAAAACAAATGGGCCCTGATTGGTTAAGTCAATCATGATGATACTTTAAGATCTGGGGAAGAGTGCAGAAAATTTTGAAATGGATAGAAGAGATTACTGAATATCCTTTCAATGAAATGCAAGAGCCTTTGGAGATTATGTAATCCTAGAGGGGAGGTGTGTCTTTATCTTTAATTATGTTCTTTTATAACTCAGTAGAGATAGAATCTAACTTGTATAAATTAATAGAAATGGAAATAGATCCTGTCCATGAAAATGCAGATTGTGTTCCTTGGAATGCAGTTGATGACCTTGTAGATGTTGAGCAGTTTTGCCAGTTTGCACCCATTTGTAAATTTATTTCAGCATTTCTACCATAAATGTGTGGTCCTCTGAGTTCTTTGAAACTGTTATAACATCTCATTTGTTCCCTCATTATTTTAATGAGTTAAATAAAATCTTTGACACATATCCATTTTATATTTGTATGGGAATCATAATTTTACATTATTTTAAATTTCATCCTTTAAAATATATATATATATATATATATATATATATCAAGCTCTCCATCAGTTTTCTATAACAGATATTAATTTATTATAACAGTTATTTGATAGTTTCAAGATGAGGTTCAAGATAAGTGTCAGGGGGCTTCCCTGGTGGCGCAGTGGTTGAGAGTCCACCTGCCGATGCAGGGGACACGGGTTCATGCCCCGATCCGGGAAGATCCCACATGCCACGGAGCGGCTGGGCCTGTGAGCCATGGCTGCTGAGCCTGCGGGTCTGGAGCCCGTGCTCCGCAATGGGAAAGATAAGTATCAGGGAGATAAAGATGAGAGAAGGATAACATGACACTGTCAGCCATGATTGTCAGAAGACCACCTTCAGGGGCAGAGATGATGAAGCTTCTAGAATTGACCTATAGAAGTTTTGAGGCCTGAAGGGGAATGGCTGGAGTAGAAGAAGGGACTAGTAAATTGATAAGGCACCAAAAGTAAATTTAATATCATAATATCACTTTTAGCAGGCCCCATGTATTCAAGTATGATATTCATTTTAAATTTAAACAAACTTAACTTTTAAAATTTGATTTGGCTGTATTTCTCCTTTATGATATCTAGGGTAGCAGATTGTATTTTCCCAAATGACTTCAACGATATCTCCTATTTCACATGCTTTGCTCACAGTGTGGTGCTGACAACTGTCCCATTGAGAGGTGGGGGATCTATGTGCCTTTCCTTCCTTTGAATCTGATCTAGGTGAACCTATGACAATGACTTCCAAGGCTATGTTGTAAAAGGCATTCTCTTGACACTATTACTCTTGAAATCTAACTACCATGTTGTGAGGAAGCCCAAGTAGCTAGACAGAGGCCCAGCTGGAGAGGTCCATGTGAAGAGGAATAACCCAAGGCCTCAGATGAGTTCCCAGCTGATAGCCAGCATCAGCTTCCCAGTAGTTTGGGTAATCCGTCTTGGAAGTGGTTCCTCAGGTTCTGAGTATTAGCTGACACCTCACAGAGCAGAGATGAGTCTGTCCTATGAAGATTTGCCCAAACTGCAGATTTATGAGCTAATTAAATAATCGTTGTTTTAAGTCACTACATTTTTAGGTGGTTTGTTTGTAGCAATAAACAACCAACATGTCTTGCTATATCACATTTCTGAAAATTTGCATTTTGAATCTTTCTAATGAATTAAAACTTCTCTAGTAAAGAAGTATTAGGAAATGACTATAATGTATCAAATTTACCCATATGAATTGAGAAACAGTATACTTCTGAGTTCAGTTGGAGTTCAATAAATGTTTTTCTGACTATAATCATATGGCCATTTAAAGAGCAAATTTGGAAGGATTGTTTGCAGTCACCACTATTATTCATGAATAAATATTTAGTGGAAAATTCTTACGCGTGTTTTTGTGTGGGTGTATCCTCTGCGGGGCTTATGCTACTCACCACGATGTGTACTTTGGCTCACCTAGTTCTTACTGGCTCAGCATACAGATGCTATCATTGTCCTGAGACCCTCAAGGTTCTCATTCAGCAAACTTCTTTATCTCCTTCCAATATTAGCCCCGGTCTAATCATCTTTCTCTTCCTAAATTCAGGAAGTCTTTGCCTAACTCTGATAGCTACTAATTTTCCTCAGTCCCTATTGCAAGCTCACTTGCCTGCCCAGAAAATAGGTACTTTTTTATGGTGGTAAAATATACCACACAAAATTTACCATTTTAATCATTTTTAAGTATATAGTTCAGTGACATTAAGTACATTCACATTATTGTGGAAACATCCATCTCCAGGACTTTTTAATCATCTCAAACAGAAACTCTGTACCCACAAAGCAATAACTCTTTGTTCCCTCCTTCCCCCTATCCTTAGTGACCACCATTATACTTTCTATCTCTATGAATTTTTCTGTTCAGAGTACCTCACATAAGTGGAATCATACAATATTTGACCTCATATCTGGCTTATTTCACTTAGCATTACGTGCATAAGGTTCATCCATGTTGTAGCATATATCAGAATTTCATTCCTCTTTGTGGTTGAATAATATTCCATCATATGTATACAACATGTTTTGTTCATTTGTTCATCCACTGATGAACACTTGTATTGTTTCTACATTTTGGCTCTTGTGCATAATGCTGCTATGAATGTTAGCGTACTAATATCTGTTAGAGCCCTTTCTTTCAATTCTTTTTGGTATTGAAGTGGAATTACTGGATCATGCGGCAAATAGGTCTGGTTTTGGAGGAACCATCGTACTGGAAAAGAGGTACTTTGAAGAAGGAGCAGCCTCCTAGTGAACATATTATTTGGTGACACAAAAATGATGTAGTTTTTCTTTTTTTCTAATGGTTGTGTTTTATCCACCTTATGTTAATGTCTAACATGAATTGTTTGATCCTAGACCAATCCATCAGTACCTGTATTAGAGCTGAAGACTATTTGCTCACTCGTTTCCAATTCCAATTAACTTTATTTCTGATCATGCTTTGAAATGAATTTTCCATTCCAAGGAAAAGAAGACAAAACAAAAAACAGCCCAACCAAACACAGCTGAACATTTGATGAAGTTCTTCACATGCAGAGATTTGTTTGCTGCTTTCATCTGTCACAACATTCTCTATATCAACCTAGTTCATAGTTGTATTAGTCAGGGTTTCCAGAGAAGAGAACCAATAGGATGTGTGTGTGTGTGTGTGTGTGTGTGTGTGTGTGTGTGTGTGTGTGCGTGTGTGTATTGTTCATATATATAGAAAAAGAAAGCCAGAAAGACAGAAACAGATATTTTAAGGAATTGGCTCATGTGATTATAGAGGCTGGCACTTCCAAAATCTGCATAGCAGGCCAGCAGGTTGGAGACCCATGGAAGACTTGGTGTTGCAGTCCAAGTCTGAAGGTGGTCTGTAGGCAAACTTTCTTCGTCTTTGGGGGATGTCAGTCTTTTTCATAAGGCCTTCAACAGATTGGATGAGACCCACTGATTTAAATGTTAGTCACATCTAAAAAATACCTTCACAGAAGCATCCAAGTATGTATGATCAAATATTTGAGTACTGTGGCCTAGCCAAGTTGACACATAAAACTAACCATCATAATAATGCACTTCCTTAAAAAAACAGGATGGATTTATAGAAAACTTAAATTCTGCAACTTCTTTGGTTCATCATTTCCCAGCTTCTGATTTATCTTAGCCATTAATCAGGTTTCATATTACTCTTTTTTGTATGTGTTTCCAAGTATTTTGAGCCTAACTTTTATCTAGACAATTATCTTGACACTTTCCTTTAAGCTTGGGTCAAGATTTATTTTCTTTTAATATCCTACCAATACCACCTCATAGCTCTCAGACAATAGTCAGTGTTTAGCAAATACTGATATGCAGCCCCTGAAGCCTCAAGTTAATGCTGACTCCCTTCCTGTTGTCTCCAGGACACCGCCTATGGAATCCATCAGGTTTTCATGCAATCCTTACTGCTTTCAGTTATTATCTCCATTCTATCCCAAGCCTAGAATGGTTTAATGAGCTACTTTTCACCTTTTCTCTTCATGATTTCCCTAAAAGAAACTCCTGTCCTAAACTCATTTCTACTTCTGAGATCTTGCTTCAGTTTCTGCCATACCTCTAGGAATGCCTTTCTAGGCCTATCCCAATCCCACCCATAGTTTAGGGCATAGTTCAAATTCCTTTTCTTCTGCAAAGACTTTCTCAAGCATCCCACTCTGTATTAACTGTCTCTTCTCTCCAATGTCCATTTTATCTGTTTACTCTAATGCCCATGTTATCTGTAACTCTTACTGTGGTAGCAAAGCGTGTACTACATTTTATTGTTCAGAATTTTATCTGAAGTTGACTTCCCAAAGGAGAACAGAAGTGTGGAGTAACTCACTCTTTTGTCTGCCTCTTCTATCCCTTAAAAGTAAATCAAAGGCTTTATACAGGATATAAAATTAGTAAATATTTTCAAAAGGATGAATAAAATAAAACATTATAATCCTGCTCAGTCTAAGATCAATCTTGTATATTTCTTAACTTTACCTTGATTTTGTAGTAAAATGTATGTGTTAAGTAAGTGTTTTAGACTTTATGTTTATGTGTGTCTTTGGGAACAACTTTTTCTCATTTTGAATTACTGCCGTTTTAATGGCCATGTCAAAACCTTATCTTCTGAGCATTTTTTCCCACTTGAATTCAGAGCTGTTTCATTTGAACACAGGGTTTTACCAAGCTAAAGAGTCCATGTCCTCTTGGACAATCTCCAAGCAGAGTTATCTATAAATGATACCTTAGGGATCCTCTTTACAGACTCAATCTGGTTTGTGTTCTACAACACAAATAAAGCCATAAATTAAAGTATGTGGAAAAACATGTGATCTAAAGTATTTCGGCAGAGAACTCATGTACAGCTGCAGACCTTAAATCTCTGCAGACCTTTAGGTTCCATTCACTGTCTTGTTATTATTATTTTGTATAACCTTCCTCCAGCCATTTCTTCTTGTCAACTTGGCCTCATATTTCAGGCAGTACATTGCAGTGTTTATCATTTTGTTTGTGGCTGGGATAGTGATACAGCACTTCAACACTGCTTTCATGTCCCAGGATGTCAAACAATGTATAAATGTCAAGTATTTTTAGTCTCTGCATCATCCTTGTTACAGGATTCCAGAGTCCCAGTGCACATTTCATCCCCAGGGTACAAAATCACAGTGAGTCATTTCACTAGGGAATAAAAGAGTTTTTGATCCAAATGATGTTTTAGTCTTCAAACTGTATGTTAAATTCCCTAAACCATTTACAATCAAAACAACTGGTTTTTCAAATTTTATGTATGTATCATATATATATTCATTTTCATTGCTAAGTATTTAATATAAAGAGGTAGTGAAAGTTACTAACTGTTCAAGAGGTAAATATGCAGGTTTTTAAAAGTTATTAAAAACCCCTACATTTTCTAGGAAAGAATTGGTTAGTGTGTTGAAGTTAGAACAAGGAATCAGGGGGACAGTTCCCACTTTCCTCCACTAGAGGTCTCAGTTTATATTATTATTTTTTTTTTCAGGGAAAGCTAAAACACTGCTGTTGTGGATGCTTAGATAGCAAAATATTTCTAAAAGCACAATCACCATAGAAATAACAGTACTTTTTAGAATCCAATATAAATAAAAACAATTTCTAGTAGCTTTCTTTCTTCCATGGTTTAAACTTTTGCTGTAAATTTCCCCTCACAATAACATCATCATTAAAAAAAAAAACCTTTTAAAAAATCACAATACTTCTTGTGTATATGAACAAATAGCGATAACATTATTTTGTTGTATGTGAAAAAATTCACAATAATTGAGAAATGTATTTTGGGTCATTTCTAATGAACTTAAAAAAAATAAACCACAGACTCACTCTTTCTTATGACTATGACTTGATATTTCTAGAAGCTCTGGCTTTCTGTCATCAGTCTGATTGATTAAGAGTGTGTGCTGTTTATTTCATAATTTATTCTGAAGTGTGAACCAAGGAAAGGGGGAACATGGAAATTTTATTTCAAGCACTTCATATAAGTCATAGTTCAGGACCTTGGTCATCTAAGACAACCATTGTCACCATCAAAATAGTCCCAATTATAAGGAAAGTAAGATTCCACAAAAGGTTGTTTATGAAGTTGGGAATTGGTCAAGTTTAATAGTAAAGCAAAAATGTTTTTACTCTTAATTTAATACCTAGAAAAATAGATTTACCCTGTATAGTAGAACTTGCCACTCATATTGCTTGTTGTCAATGTATCACACTCCAGGGCATGGATAACTCTAATTTGTCTATGCTTTGTTTGGAGCTGAGAAACTTGTTAGTTTCTAGAAGCTTCCGAAGGCCAATTTAAGATCAGTTCTTATTACAGAGGAACTTTCTGAAATAACTGAGTTGTTGTGTCCAACAGTCAGGTTGGAGTTGGAGTCCAGCTGCTCCAGATATTAATAATCAATAAGGATAGTAATATTTCTTTGGTGAGCTAGAAGCTTTACATATAAAGTCTCATTTATTGAAGAGCCATCCTTAGATAGATCTTCATTTACAAATTAGGAAACTAAAACTCAAAGAGCTTAGGTAATATTCAAGCTTCCAAAGAAATTTAGAACCACAGGTACGACCACTTCAGTAGCAGCAAGGGTGCAGAGTCCCCTGTAAGATTACTTTAGCCACAGGTGCTGTAAGTATTTGAAACCATGGCTGCTCTTTGCAGGAAGCCCGTATGTTTGCCAGTGAGTAAAACTTTTACTGAGTTTCTATTATGTGTGGACTACAATTCTAGGAACTCTATAGGAAGGAGAGATATAAAAGAAAAAGGTGTGGTTAAGAAACATAGAGAGACAGAAAAAAGCATAAAATCCAGATGAACACTTTTATGGGGAATGCATGCCTGCTGGAGGGCTTAGCCCATGAAAAACGATGTAACTGAAAGTGAAAACCTTCAAGTAATTCTATGCTAAGTAAAGGTCATTTAAACCCAATCTGATATTTCTATGTTAGTACACAATTAAAATGACAGTATAAGGGGAAGAAATTGGATTAAAAAAACAAAACAAAACAGGGCTTCCCTGGTGGCGCATTGGTTGAGAGTCCCTCTGCCGATGCAGGGGACACGGGTTCGTGCCCCGGTCCGGGAAGATCCCACTTGCCGCGGAGCGGCTAGGCCCGTGAGCCATGGCCGCTGAGCCTGCGCGTCTGGAGCCCGTGCCCCGCAGCGGGAGAGGCCACAACAGTGAGAGGCCCGTGTACCGCAAAAAAAAAAAAAAAAAAAAAAAAGACAAAACAAAAAAGCTTTAAAGGAAATTGCCTGGGCCGTCACAGTGATATCTCCCTCTGTGTGCATCTTTGTGGGTTGAAGCTCAGTATCAGGATATAATGAATTACAGATGGCTTTCCAAGTCGTCCTCCAGTGACATGAGATATTAAGAAAGAAAAAGATTATAGACCACAAAGATAAGCTAATCCAATGCTCTAACCTTGCTGAAGAAATAACTGAGATCTGGAGTAATTAAGTGACTCGTTCAAGGTCATATATTTAATGAATAAAAGATCCAGGACTTCAAACCCATTGACTGCAAGCAGAAAGGAACTGAAGAATAGCTTGTTTTTAATACGTTAAATTCTAGCATGAAAGTGTGGCAAGATCTTCATGATGGGAAACTGTACTAGCAGGCAAAGTAAACTAGTACATACGAGGACTGACTGTTTCTTTCTAAGATTTTGAGGAGATTGTGCGTTTACTACCAAGAGCTTTAATAAGCGCCAGGTTATAGGGGAAAGCAAACAATTTAATGCATACATCTAAGGGTCTCTGGGTTCTTTGCGACTTCTACCTCCGTCTCCTTCTAGTGCAGATACAGCGATATGCGTGTATATTATGCATTCTCTAAATAAACTCCCTCTGTCCACAAATTTATACTGTTATTTGCTTGGACCAAAGAGATGTTTTAGTTGTAGATTTTGTTGTCAAGCTGAAACACATCAGTCAGTAGGGAGAGCGTAGTCCAGAAATGCAGATGGTTCCTTGAGAAGGAGCATACAGTCAATCATGGTGAAGAGAGTTGTATGTAACTGGTAACAAAGCTGGTGTCAAACGTCTTTGTCAACAGGACAGAGTATGTACATCATTAAGTACTCCACTGCCTTCACATTAATCTTTTCTTGGAAATACTTTCTGATGCCATAACTGTTACTTTAATATCTACTACCACCTGAGGATTAGTACTGTTTACTATATACCAGGTACCCAATTCTGTAATTTTGCAGGTATTACAGAATTGAATCCTTATACAAACTGTGTGAAGTTAGTTACTTTTACCATTTTATAGATGGAACATTGAGGTAAGGTAGTTAAGGGTAAGGCAAGTAAATGGAACAGCTGAGATCCAAAGCCAAGCAGTGTGATTCCAGATTTTGCATGTTCAGCCACTATGTCAAACAACCTCTCAATAGGACTGAATCTTTTTCAACAGACAAAACAGAATGCTCACTCCAAAGCACTCTGGCCCTTTAAGGATGTCATTTGGGAAGTACATACTCCTTTCCTAGTCATGCTACCATGACTTTAATATTTCTGGAATGGATCCATTGGAATTACCTTTAGAGCCTGCAGCTCATTCTTCAAATATCTCTTGTGGTGGCAAATCTCTCTTTGAAGGAGGATTTCATTTTGGATGCAACCAAAGTCCTTTCCAGACAAGTACCATGACTAAGATGGGTTTCGAAGCTGGGTGATGCCATTTTTGGTCAAAAATGAAATATGGATGGGAGGCAATGAGACAGGTTGCTTTTCTGAATTTGATCTGAAGACTGTTCCAAGGAGGAACTCTAGTCCTTGAAGCAGTGGCTGCTCTGGGCTCATGACTTGCTGTCCAAAGTGATTAGACTTGGGAGAGGAGGATGTCAATTTAGATATGTGAGTTTTGGCATATTTATCTTCAAAGATCACATCATTTGCCTCTGTAATTTGGATTCATTTTTTAAATTTATAATATCCAAATATTTAATAATTTCTCTAGGTAACATTTTTTTTTTCTTTCTTTCTTTTTTTGCCATACGCGGGCCTCTCACTGTTGTGGCCTCTCCTGTTGCGGAGCACAGGCTGCGGACGCGCAGGCTCAGCGGCCATGGTTCACGGGCCCAGCCGCTCTGCGGCATGTGGGATCTTCCTGGACCGGGGCGCGAACCTGTGTCCCCTGCATCGGCAGGCGGACTCCCAACCACTGCACCACCAGGGAAGCCTCTCTAGGTAACTTTTTAACAAGTTAAGTTGACCTATATAGTTGAGTGAATTGGAATGAAGCTACAAGGCAGGAAGCATTTTTCAGGGTCTATTACACACAGTTTTTATTCTTTGCTCCATGCTGGAAAGGCTTCCTGCTCTTCACTCTACCAAATCCAACTAGTGGTATTAGGTATGCATGCCACTTGCCATTATGAGGAGCTGGAACAGACTAGAACACATGGATCTGGAGCACATCTGCAATGGTCCGAATGTTTATTTCTACCCATGTTAAAATCCTAACCCTCAATGAGATGAGGCTTTCGGGAAGTAATTATGTCATGAAGGTAGAGCCCTCAGGAAGGGATTAGTGACCTTTTAAAAGGGACCCTAAAGTGTGCTCTTGCCCTCTTGCTGCCATGTGAAAATACAATAGGAAGCTAGTCTGCAACCCAGAAGAGAGTTCTCACAGAACCCAATTGTGCCGGCACTCTGATCTCAGATTGACAGTTTTCAGGACTGTGAGAAAAAACTTTTTATTGTTATAAACTATGCAGTGTATGATACTTTGTCATAGCAGCCCAAACTAAGACAAGGTCCCCTGCCTGTTTCACTTCCATTCATTCTGTTTCATGTTTATGTCTCCACTCCTTCCCTGAAATCTTCCTTGACCCTTTGACCTACAGTAACCTCTCTCTTCTGTATTTCTGAACCCAGATTGTGCATACAACTCATTGGACTCACTTTCTTGTCTTGCTAATTAACTTTTCACATGTAAACATTTTATTTCTCCAGCTATATTGTAAGCCTGAAGGTAAGATTGTCTTTTCTTCTATCCTCCCTTTCTCCCTCCAGCCCTTTCTTCCATCCTTTTATCTTTTCTTTCTCTCTTTTTTCTTTCTTATGTGTCCTTCTCAGTTCCTCAGACAGGGCTTTGTTCAAAATAGGGGCTCAGGGATATTTACTGATTCTTATCTGCATTTATTATAGCAGCAGAATGATGATCTAATACCACTTATTCTGCAGATTTGTCTTTTTATTACGTTTCTTAAGAAAATATGGTTGTTCTTTTCTTTTTGTTTTTGTCTTTTTTTGAGCATATACATCTTGAAGGATGTGTAATCATATTTCAGGGAATGACTGCCTGAATTAAACATTTTTATTATTTGTTCAAAATGATTAAGTCCAAATATATTGCTGAGAATGGACTCTATGCTCTTTTTTTTTTTAACATCTTTATTGGAGCATAATTGCTTTACAATGGTGTGTTAGTTTCTGCTTTATAACAAAGTGAATCAGTTATACATATATCCCCATATCTCCACCCTCTTGCATCTCCCTCCCACCCTCCCTATCCCACCCCTCTAGGTGGACACAAAGCACCAAGCTGATCTCCCTGTGCTATGTGGCTGCTTCCTACTAGCTATTTTACATTTGGTAGTGTGTATATGGCCATACCACTCTCTCACTTCGTCCCAGCTTACCCTTCCCCCTCCCTGTGTCCTCAAGTCCATTCTCTACGTCTCCGTCTTTATCCCTGTCCTGCTCCTAAGTTCTTCATAACCTTTTTTTTTTTTTTTTTTAGATTCCATATATATGTGTTAGCATACGGTACTTGTTTTTATCTTTCTGACTTACTTCACTTTGCATGACAGACTCTAGGTCCATCCACCTCACTATAAATAACACAATTTCATTTCTTTTTATGTCTGAGTAATATTCCATTGTATATATGTGCCACATCTTCTTTATCCATTCATCTGTTGATGGACACTTAGGTTGCTTCCATGTCCTGGCTACTGTAAATAGAGCTGCAATGAACATTGAGGTACATGACTCTTTTTGAAATATGGTTTTCTCAGGGTATATGCCCAGTAGTGGGATTGCTGGGTCGTATGGTAGTTCTATTTTTAGTTTTTTTAAGGAAACTCCATACTGTTCTCCATAGTGGCTGTATCAATTTACATTCCCACCAACAGTGCAAGAGGGTTCCCTTTTCTCCACATCCTCTCCAGCATTTACTGTTTGTGGATTTTTTGATGATGGCCATTCTGACTGGTGTGAGGTGATACCTCATTGTAGTTTTGATATGCATTTCTCTCATGATTAGTGATGTTGAGCATCCTTTCATGTGTTTGTTGGCAATCTGTATATCTTCTTTGCAGAAATGTCTATTTAGGTCTTCTGCCCGTTTTTGGATTGGGTTGTTTATCTTTTTGATATTGAGCTGCATGAGCTGCTTGTAAATTTTGGAGATTAATCCTCTGTCAGTTGCTTCATTTGCAAATAATTTCTGCCGTTCTGAGGGTTGTCTTTTCATCTTGTTTATGGTTTCCTTTGCTGTGCAAAAACTTTTAAGTTTCATTCGTGTACACTATATTCTTAACGAGCGCTGTTTTTCTTAAAGAAGTGCTGTTAGAATACAATGGCCTGTTCCTGCTCCATAAAACCTTTGGGGTCGACAGTTTGATTCTTCAGCAGAGTCGCTGTCAAAATACGACTTAAAAGTAAGCATTTGTTTTAACAGTATTAGTTTCCTTTCTCCTCTGGGTTCTGAATATAAATAAGTGTAATATCCAGCAACCTGAAGACAGACTTTATTATTATTCATGCTCTGTAATTAACAAACGTTAACAGTTTGATTGTATCTTTTTTGTGGTTATTGATAATTTAAGTCAGATATGTTAGAAAGAATTAATGGTATGGTACTTTTCTCACCTGAAGTCCCACCATTGTGGATGGCAAAATCCCTCAGAGAAATAAATGTTCAATTCCCTAATTCTGGACTCTCAACAATGCCTTTATTTTTCTTTTGTAAAATTAGATGTTTTGCCTTCTTCCCATCATGCTAAGAACTGAGTATCACTGTGTTGCAACTGTCCCTGCAATTTTTAGTGTAGCCCAGTTTTTTGACTGTTTACAACTCTATGGGATCAAAAGCTTTTCCATGTGTTCAGCTTTGTTTACAGTTTAATCTTTTAATGTTTCACATGCATATGGTTCTTAAAGAAAAAAAATACAATACTGTTATGAGTTTTGGTAGAAAAGCCAATGGCTTTTGTCTTAAGAAAGGAAAAAGGGAGCATAGACTCAAAAATAAACAGGATATTCTGTGATTTCTTTAGCAATCTTGCATAGTTTTGTCTTCAATTCAGAGTTCCAACCTAAAGTTGCACTGAAGGTCCGTCCATACAAGGAAATTCTATTATCACTACTGCTTTCTTATAGGATGTTAAAAATGTAGAGTATTAGAATATTAGTGCTAGTGTAAGAGCATTTTAATTAGAAAATCACAGGATTTAACTAATACCCAACTTCTGAAAGAAATTGTCCTAGTGCCACGGAGAACACTCCAGAATACCTTGTACTTTGATAACTAGATATCACCTCTGTGATCTGTAGCAGCAAAGGACCTTGCCCATAGACTTGGAGATCTAGCTTTTCAGATTGCGTGTCCTTATTGTTTGTGTGTCCTTATTGTTTGAGATAGAGGCCTCCAGCCAACTTCCATTTATTCAGAATTT
Organism: Phocoena phocoena; assembly: GCF_963924675.1. NCBI lineage: Eukaryota > Metazoa > Chordata > Mammalia > Artiodactyla > Phocoenidae > Phocoena > Phocoena phocoena. The sequence goes on from NC_089222.1 coordinate 128,629,644, forward strand.
GTTTATCTAGCTGATGGATGGTCCATGCCCCTGCTCGTCTTCCCTTTCCCCTCAAGGTTCCTTTGGAATGAGTCCCGTTTTTATCATTACCTCTGGCATGCTCTGAGAAGTCAGGAGATGAAAGCCAAGCCTGACAATTCTACTCTTGTTAACAACTTTGGTGAAAATTTTGAAGGTGAAAGGTTCTGAAACATTCAGAACTGAGTAAATCAACTTGAAATAAGTGAAAAACCAGAACAATATTATAAAGGCCCTTACTTCTGGCAGCTGCTCAGCCCCTCTGTTTGTTATTTGGTCAGCTTCCCTGCTTTTATGCAAGATGCAGCAGGGAACTGGTAAACCCTTAGCTCTCTTTAAAGAAGAAAAATGGAGAGAAACTCTGTACTCAACTAATCTAATACATCTGGTGAAGAGCTTCAGCTAGAAATCAGAGATCTTTGATCCTTGCCTATTGATCTAATCTTTCAGCTGAACTCCCTCATCTGCAACTTCAAGGTTGCCAAATGTGACCTTTATCTGGGCCGACCATTGTGTTCCTGCTTCACCAATGGTCCTGTCTCCCTCAGCTTGAGGAACTGAGAAATCCCTGAGTGTCTTCATATTAATTCCTTTCTCTTTACTCAGCTTTTCTTTCAAATATACAAATATATATATATATATGCTTTACATATGTATATATATACATTATATATTTTAAATCCCTTGGTATGTACTTCATTAGCCATAATAATTTTTTTAATCCTTAATATTGAATTCTGAATATATGCAAGCAAAAGTGACTTTCCATTTTCACTCTTTCTGCTTAGTTTACTTCTTGGTGCAAAATAGAAGTTCTAGGAGTCTATACTATAAAGTAGTAAAATTTTTATAGCCTATGATAATATTTAAATCAGGCCTTTGTAGAAAAAGTGACAAATTCACAGCCCTTTATAACAGAAAACTCATTTAATTGTTCTATGCTTTATAGCACTGCAAATAAAAAGAATGCCTTTCTCTCCCACTCCCCAATTCCCTCCTTCCGTCTTCTTTCTTTCCTTCCTTCCTTCCTCCTTCCTTCCTTTCTTTCTTTCTCTTTCTTTCTTTCTTTCTTTCCTTTCTTTCTTTTTCTTTCTTTCTTTCTTTCTTTCTTTCTTTCCTTCTCTCCTTTCTTTCTTTCCTTCTTTCCTTCTTTCTTCCCTCCTTTTTTCCTTCCTTCCTTCCTTCCTTCCTTCCTTCCTTTCTTTCTTTCTTTCTCTCCTTCTTTCTTCCTCCTTCCCTCCCTCCCTCCCTTCCTTCCTTCCTTCCTTTCTTTCTTTCCTTGCTTCTTTCTGTTACATGATTTGCTATTGTGTTCCATATCAAGCTGTTTTAAGGAGTGCTTCTGTGTTCTTAAGTGTGGGTACTTTTCATACATTTATTCTCTGTCCCCCCAAACATGTGGAAGAGTAGAAAAGGACACTAATGTAAGTCATATCTTAAATTATTTCAAGTACTGACATTGATTTGTAAGTCGGATAAAAGAACTACAACTTCTCTTTAGTTTTTCGGTTTTTCTATTTTACTTTACACAGAAGCAGAGAACAAAGTGTAATGAGTCTCTATCCATCACTCAACTTTAATGATTATCATCATTTTCCTGACTTAGTTTCTTCTATCCCCACCTTTTCTATTTTTACTTGAAAATGTTAAATTCCAGATGTATCATTTTACTTCAGTACCTAGCTTGACTTTTTGAAAAAAGAGACAATTTTAGAAATATCTACCCTGGTTATGAGGTGACAGTACCTTTTCACTGATGTGCTGTTCAAGGAAATAAACACCACTGCATTAATAGACCATTATTGCATCCTAACATGTTACTATGTTAGTGCTTATTAGACATTCTCTCCTTCTTACTTAAAGGAAAAGCATTTCTCTGCCCCTCTGGCAGTTTCCATAAGGAAAATGAGAGCAACTGAAAAGGACAGTTGATTTTAAAAAGTAATTTTCACAAAACTTCCATAATAAAGAGGAATAACATTGTCACACCTTGGCTTTATTCTTTATACATTTATCTACCAGGAAGATCGTAGTTTATTGTTTTGCTCGTAGTTTTGGTGAATCCTTTTGTTTCATAGATAGTCTCAAAATACTGAGAATGTCAGTGTGGAGCTTGGGTCCAGCCTTTCCTCAGTGCTGACATTTGGCTACTTTTGCACCCTAGACAGCTATGAAGTACAGGACTTAATAATGCAATGAACCTCACATACGTAGATACACAATCTCTGTGGATTTTATGCCTGATAGGAATTTATGAGTTTGATTCTCCTGGCTCTCCTTTGGTCGCTAGGTACACACTTAAAAAAAAAAGTGTCAATAACTCTAAATTCTTAAAGATTTACTGTTCATTTATGCTTTTCACTGAGAATAGGGACAGAGAGGTAGAAAAATATAAAATGTTGGAAAACTCAGATTTGAATCTGAAATGTGATTTTAGTACTTTTAGTGATAGATAGTATATATATATATATATATATATATATATATATATATATCCTCAGAAAATAATTTGTGTACTTAAATTAGAATATGAAGTTACTTAGTAATCAACAGACCAATTTATCCATCTTCACTTCTGTCTCCATGCTTGGAAAGGCCATCATCATACAAATACCAACAAAACTGACTTTCTTTTATGATACGGTGCTGCAAAAGTGCTTCAGCTTTTTAAAGTGTTCTTACTGGGGACAAATTAAATAAAAACAGAGGCTGTTTATAATTTCTGGAAATTTCTGGTTAGGAAGAATTCACCCAGTGAAAACCACTCTAATTAGGATTTTCCTACCCATTAAAAGTCATTTTTTTTTCTGATTATAAAAATGATATAGTTGTTTTTTTGGTAAAAATGTGGAAAATACATAAACGTACAAAGAAGAAAATAAAAATAGCCAGGTAGGTTATTTTTGTGTATATACATTGTTAAGTGTGAGTGTGTATGTATGTGTGTGTACAACTTGGTAGCATAATATGGCATAATGCTTAAGAGTGTAGAGGCTACAGGCTCTCAAGTTTGGATGTCTGGGTTGGAATCCTTGCTGAGCTGCTTGCTAACTGTCCTACCTCAACCAAGCAGTTCAATTTCTCTTTGCCAAATTTCCTTACCTATAAAGTAAGAATAACGATAATACCTACATCATAGTTGGGGTGGGGGTTGAGTATTAATTGAATTATCATGAAAAATACACAGTGAACTTCCAGGACTGTTGGTCCTCATTATCACTAATGTGAGATTCAAGTTTTGCTTGTTATTAAATTTTTTAATTTTTTGGCCACACTGCGCAGCGGCACATGGGATCTTAGTTCCCTATCCAGGGATTGAACCCGTGCCCCCTGCAGTGGAAGCCTGGAGTCCTAATCACTGTACCTCCAGGGAATCCCCTGAGATTCAAGTTTTGTTATGTCATAAGTAGTCGTCAGTGTACTTCTTTTGTGGCTGCCTTCAGATTTATGTAACATTCATATACAAATCTTTGTGAACCTTCTGGATTATTTATTTAGCATGGATTCTTAGGGGTAGAACTATCTATATGCAATAGTTTGACTACTTTTAAAGGTTACTCATTAAATAAATATAACATTTGCACACGCAGAGTTCTAAACGCTGGGAAAATAATATCGAGCAAAACAAATGCAGAGCTAAAAAGAGTATATGATTTCTGTGAAAAGTGACAAGACAGGAAAGTGCAGGGTGTTTTAAGAGCTAATCTAGCCTGAGGGATTTAGGAAGGGTTTCCCTGGAAAAGTGACATTTACTTTGAGATCTAAAGGATGACCAGTGGTTAATTGGGTGGCCGTTTGGAATCCTGGAGTGAAACCAATGGCCTCTGGGAAAGCTCTGAGGGAAGCTTGGTTGTCTTTTGTGTTTCATGAGAATACTCTTTTTTTTTCTCACATTTTTTAAAAGACTCTTCTGAAACACAGAAGTTTGAAGTTTTTACGCCAATCAAAGCAATTCGTTTATGTGTGTGTGTCTTGGTTGTTTAATACCTTTCATTATTTCTGTGTTCAGATTTCCTCTCCCATTCATAGATCAGATAAATATTTCTCTATATTTGCTAATCAGGGTTGCATTTAAATCTTTTAACTTTTTGTATATCTGGATTTTAAGTTTATAAATGATCTGAAAGAAAGGTCTAAATTTTTTTTTTCCCAAGTAAATTTCTAGTTTTTAATTTAAGCCTCTGTTTGGAATGATTATTTTTTACTCACAGACTTATGTTGCTAACTTCATTATATTCTAATATTTTGTAGTTATGATTACTAAGGTTTATTTGTGAGCTATATTTCTCACATATAAATATACTTGTCAATAATTCTACAAGTACTGCTTTTTTTTTTTCATTGTAATTTTACGGTGCATTTTCAAATCCAGTTGAACAGGTATCTTACATTACACTGCGTTTTTCAGTCGTGTTTCCCTTTATTTTATCGTCACCAAATTTATTTCTTCAGAACTTTAGAATTATGTTATCAAGTTCCAAAAATTTATGAATGGCTAATGATTGGAATTTCATCAAATCTACTACTTATTTTTGGACAAAATAGAAGGTTTATGACTTACTGTAAAAGAAATTTGCATGTCTCTTGCTTTACTCAAGTCTTTTTTTATGTCTTTGTAAAGTTTTACCTTTTTTAATTTTCTTACATTTTTGATCTTCCTTGACCTAGAGAGAGGTTTTAAAGACAAATAGAATAATCCTTACATGTTGATAATTCTTTGTATTTTTAACAATTTAAGATTGATATATAGATGTTCTATTATCAGGGACACATATTTCTTATTGTAGATTCTACCTTTAATCCACAAGATATGTTAATTTCTGTTTTGCTTAGTGCTTTTCCTTCTTAAATACATTTTTGGCTGATTTCATATTCTATTCCTACTTTTTTCCTACTTTTGCCTGATAAATCTTTGGACTTCTTTGAAGAAATGTCATTTTGATTTAGTTAGTTCCCTTTTATTTATCATGTCAATGGATTTTATTTTTAAACACATCCTGAAGATATTTGTCTTTTAATAGGAAAGTTTAAACAATGTGTTGTCATGATAATGTGGTTGGAATTCTGTTACCTTATTATTTGCTTTCCATTCTTTTATTTATGAGTTATATTTTGCACACATCCTCTCTCTATGAAGAGACATTTTTTGGGTTTTTATTTTTAAGAAATATCATTCATCTATACTTACCCTATTACCAAGTTCAAGAATAAGATGATGTCCTTTAATAACTCCTAACATAAGAAATTTCTATTCTACTCTTATGATTTTGTCAATATGACATACGGTTTTAGACTTGAATTATTTTTATGAAAATATTTTACATTATATATCTTCTCTTTAACTACTATTCTACATTTCCAGTTAATTTTGAAACCGTAATTTCAACAATTACTTATATTTACCTATAGGTTTAACTGGTATCAATACTTACCAAAAATCCTGTATTTTTAATTTACGTTGGTCTTTAAGTAGAGTGTAGTATGCATCAATGTTGCACAGAACACTCTTTTCCCACCAAAAAACAGAAAAGGAAAAAAACCCTGGACTCATTCATGATATTTTTCCCCCATTCACATCTATATCCATCTGCAAATCTCAAAGTCCTGAACTGCAGAATTTGACCTCCCTCACCTCCTCTATGGCTATCACCCTAGTTCAGACCATCATTATCGTTCATTGCAATTATTGCAATAGTTTCCTATCTGGCTCCTGTCTGGTCTCCTTCCAGTTTAAAATGTTAAATCAGACCATGTTTCTCCTTTGCTCTGTTCCTTCCACTGGCTCCTCATCTCACTCAGAACAAAACCCAAATATACTTCCTACTTTTGCTGAGCAAGCTCTCTGCCCTTCACTGGCCTCTTCCCTTTCCCCCTCTCCTTAGTGCTCCAGCCACACTGACCTCTTGCTGCCCCCTCCAAGAAGTTGAGCTTACTCCCACCCGTGCAGACCCCTGTCTATTGTAATCTCATCCCTTGGAGAGCTGTCTCCTTGTGTCCCTCTGTTTTTCTCCCAAAGATCTCATTGAAAAAGCCTTCCTGTATTATTCTACATAAAATTGTCCTCAATCTCCTTCTGACCTCAGCAAGTAAATGGTTTATAACTCCTTTCAAGAGATGTAGAACATAGAACAATAGTAACCCTAAAGGAAAAGAAATTAAGATAGCTAACAAAATATGCTAAATTACAAATGGCTGTTTGTAATTATACAAACTTACCCTAAAACAAGGGCAATGTGATTAATAGAAGGGGCTGTAAGGAAAAGTTCAGGCTTTTGAATTATGAATACAAGAGCAAACTGAACACAGACCACATTAGGAACTTCCAAGATGCAGATCAAATGGAGACAACTGGCATGAGTGGAGATTCTGCATAGTTCTGTATGTCTCTGTGACTCGCCATGTTCATGACTTAGTATATTTTCTGTTCCGCTGCTCTTAAGAGAAGGCACTAAACATTTATTGGCTGGGAAAACTTGTTGATGAACCAAAGCATCTTCCACATTGTACCGTTTCCATTCTGCCAGTGTCCTATGAACTCATTCATGTCACAGAAGTATGCATATGGCATAACACACTACACTTCTATACTGGAGTAGCTTTGGTCCATTTCTTTGGTAGGTCTAGCACACCCAACCTTTATATTAACGTTTTTGTTTTTCTTTTTTTTGGAAAACCAACGAGATTAGCAAATTGTAGCTGTTATCTGTTGTTCCTAAGTTACATTAAGATCTACAGAACCCTCTTCTGGAAGACAAATTAAACAAAACTGAAAGTTGGAAACGATTTTTGCTGATTTTTGTGTGAAAGCTCTGATGCAAAAATTGTGCTTGCATGGTGGTTATTGAAATACTAGAGAAAGAAAGTGCCTGCAGAATGTTCTGAAAATTAGGTGTTTGAATGAGTCCTCAACATCACGCCAGCTCATCATTTGTACCTGCAACAGAAGTGAGCACAAAAGCTTTCCTCTTTTAAACAGGTCAAGCTCACAGAACCAGATGTGTATTTTAAGCTAAACTCTCTTTGCTGCCAAAATAGAGTATTTTAAACGGATCCATTGATTGATAAAAGGGAAATCTCCCCAGCAGCTGGCTGAAGAAAATAATGTGGCAACTTAGAAAGTTGTTTGGCATTACCTTGAGCTGAGAATAGAGTAGTGGAAAATCTTTCGGCTACTTTTATTACTTTGTGTCCTGAATTTCATTCTCCTTGCTTACTACATCAAATCAATGTAAGCCTTTGAAAAGGAAAAAACTCATCAGAGAATTAGGCAAGATCTGAAAATGACTTCTTTTTATTATGAGTTATCATTCTAGGTACATTTATCTCATTTTATCAAATAGCTTATATAGTAATTGAGGAGAAGGGCCTTTTGTGTGTGTGTGTGTGTGTGTGTGTGTCCTCCATGTCACTTACTATGGGGATTTGTACCTTAATAATGTGGCCAAACAAATAATTGTGGGAGAGGTTATTGGTGCAAAGAGCATGTTAGGGAACTGAATTGCATGACCAAATTCTATGTTTAACTGAGTTATATGGGGCCACTGCCCATGGTGTGAGATTTGACTTTCACCTTTCAGTCTGGTGGCCAATAGGTAGGAAAAAACTTAACCATAGACTAACATGCCTTTCCTCTCTTCTACCCCACTTTCTGCTCCATGCACCTGGCTCCTGAATATCTTAAATTCAACTGCTCAGGGGAAGAACACTGAGTAATTCTGAGGGCAAATTAGAATTATCGTTGGAATCTGAAATTAGCATATTATATAGAACTACTTGAGAAAGGAGGGTGAAAAAAAGGATGAAAATATAAAGCTGGAAATGTCTGTGGTTAACCACATAATCTGAGTCTTCTAGCAAATAAGCTATTTCCTGAGAGAAATGTAGTTACTTTGGAAGCGGTCTGAACTTCTAAAGTCACTGATGTACCATTTAGTATTTAAAATAGAGTGACTTACAAAAGGCTACTGAGAGGGTGGCCTGGGTGCTCCGAGGTTTCTCCAAAACACCCTATGTATTCCTGAAGAGCACATGAAATATTTGGAGGGCTTGGCTCACCAAGCATGTCTATCCTAAATGTAATTTATGAGGCATCGTTTTCTACTCATTAGCTTAAATACTTTCAAAAAACTTTACTTACGTGATATAATTGAAGAAGAGACATGAATTCAAAATGTATCCAGAATCCCATCTTTTTCCATTTTATATGTTATACATCAGAGGTTGGCAAACTATGACCACAGAACAAATTTCGCCCACTGTTTCATAAATAAAGTTTTATTAGAACACCACCATGCCCATTCATCTCTGTATTGTCTATTGCTGTTTTCATGCTACAACAGCACTGTTGAGTAGTTGTGACAGAGATAGTATGACCCACAAAACCTATTTACTATTTGGCTCTTTACAGAAAAATTTGGCCAACCACTGGTGTATATCATTACATTAGTAACAAACCTATCTATCACCAAAGATATAATAGATTTCTTTCTTTGTAGCAATCACATACCCCAAGGATACATAAAATAATTTCATTAGAATGAAATCATACTTCCAAAAATTGAAGAAAATATTCTCTCTTCAAATTCAATATCTGTTCCATCAACAGATGAATGGATAAAGAAGATGTGGCACATATATACAATAGAATATTACTCAGCCATAAAAAGAAACGTAACTGTTATTTGTAGTGACGTGAATGGACCTGGAGTCTGTCATACAGAGTGAAGTAAGTCAGAAAGAGAAAAACAAATACCGTATGCTAACACGTATATATGGAATCTAAAAAAAAAAAAAAAATGGTTATGAAGAACCTAGGGCCTAGACGGGAATAAAGACACAGACCTACTAGAGAATGGACTTGAGGATACGAGGAGGGGGTAGGGTAAGCTGGGACAAAATGAGAGAGTGGCATGGACATATATACACTACCAAATGTAAAATAGCTAGCTAGTGGGAAGCAGCCGCATAGCACAGGGAGATCAGCTCAGTGCTTTGTGACCACCAAGAGGGGTGGGATAGGGAGGGTGGGAGGGAGACACAAGAGGGAGGAGATATGGGGATATATGTATAGCTGATTCACTTTGTTATAAAGCAGAAATTAACACATTATTGTAAAGCAATTTTACTCCAATAAAGATGTTTTTTTTTTTAAATGTATGCAATGAAACATTTTTATCAGTGTTAAAAAAGTATTAAACCAGACATTTTTAAAACAAAACAAACAAAAATTCAATATCTGAGTTTCAGATTTCCTACCCAGGCATTAATTCCCATTAAAAAAAATAGACACATGTTCAAAAAGTGTCCTTTTATTATTTCCTAGTAACATATATTGTATAAATACTCTATTTTTATATGACCTTTTACAAAAGCGATATAACTTAAAAGTTTTATCATTAGAAAGAAATGTATAAAAATAAATATGTTATTATAGGCATTTATTACAAACTATAGTCCTTCTTAGAAGGAACACACAGACCAATACTTATAAAGTACATAGAATTTATAGTAACATATTTTACTATATACATATGGAAAAAAGTCATTTTCTTTCATAGTAGAAGAGCTGAACAGACATTCACCAGGATATGACTGTTGGACCAGCTGCTGGGGATGGACCCGCTACCCCTCAGTAGCCTCCCCACCATGAGATGTGTGATCTCAATGTCCCCAAACACTGGGGACCCTGTTGTACACACCCCATTCTTGTTCTGGCATTACATTCTTTTTGTGTGATCTTACTGACTTTCTTCAGACACAAACTGTTTTTTGTTTTTTTTTCCACATCCACATTCCTTAAGTAGGCTTACCTCAGGAGGAAAGAAATGTAGGAGGTACCCAGATCAACGGGCCTCCCCTAGCTTTTACCAGCATCTGATACATCACTGCTTTTCTTCCCCTTGTAGACTTAATGCTGTTTTTACAAATACATGGAATTGTTTCTTCATCAAAATGAATTCACGAATAAAGACACAATAATGGCACAAGAAAGGAAAGATGGAGTCATTTGAGTCACTGGACGTTGCTAAGCATTTCTCATGCTGGACAGTCCTGAATTCTTAACTCTCAGCAGAAGAGATTGCATAAACATTCTCTGAAACCACAGCAGTTAGGAACAGTGATGGTCAAAGATCCTATGTGTGTTCCTTTCTCCCTCCATGGGTAGTGAGGTAAAGTAAGCCACATCTTAAACCAAAAACCTCATCTTCCTCCTGCTTTTCATTTCCCAACCTCCATGATACAAAGTATTTCATCAGTACCAGGAAACAGGGATTGTAGTATTTCTTACACTTACTTTGACAATTGTTTCTATTTTTGTAAAAACTTGTCACAGACTTAACAAAAGAAATAATAACGCCCTGGGGCTTTCTCATGCTATATTATTGGTCAGCTATTAAAGATCCTCATAAACTACCCTATCAATTTTGTAACTGGCAGGAAATTCTGATGATCTAACTTCTTTTCTACCTACCTGTACCTCCCAACTCATCGGCACACCTCATTGATCACCGGCAAGGTGCACTGGATTCCTCCAGCCTTCTTGATTTCAGTGCATCAGCCCTTCCCCACTGCCCTTTTCCCTCAACACCGCCCCTGCTTAACTGCATTCTGCCATTGTGCAAAAGTCTATGTAATGTTTAGGTTTCTTTAAAGGATCGCAGCTCTCGTGAGACAACACACCCCCATCATGGGACAGACACTGCAAGGTTCTCTTTTTGTAACCCTTCCCGCAAGTCTTGGAACATGGCGACCAATCCCCCAGCTGCCAGAGGGGACAAGGCAGGTCTGCACAAGGTCTGGTGCTGGCTGGCTTCACTTCCTTTGCACACTCTGAAGCGGGCTGCCCGTTGATGTCTCGGCACTCCACCAGCCTTCTCTGCACACCCTGTCCACATGACTTGGAACATTCGCCCCACTCTTCAATGACCCATTCGGAGAAAGTAGGGATGGCGTTGAAAGATTCCTTCTTCTTCTTCACGAAATAGGTGTATTTAATTTTCGGTCGAAGGGCATTGCCCACTGTCAGGACTTGGATGGTTAAGGGCTCCTTGAGAGGGCTAAAGCTTCTAATTCTTTCCAACGCTGCAGAGGAGCCACTGTATCTCAAGACGCTACCTTTGTACGTGATGTCTTGCTCTAAAGTGGACAAGGTGAAGTCGCCATTCAGGATATATGTGCCATCGGCAGCTTTGATGGCAAGGTAGCTTCCATTATTTCTGGATCCCCTCTGATTCCGTTGTTTCACTTCAATGTTTGTGGCTCCGGTTGGAATTGTGACGATATCGTGGTAGCCAGGTCTGCAGACAAGGAAAACAGATATAAAAATCTCTCATTCACCAGCTAATCATATAATCAATACTTAGCTTAAAACACCAGGTAATCATTTAAGAATGTAATTTTTACCAGACCTGTAAAAAGTTACATTGAAATGATAAGACCTTCAGGATTATGGCATTTTAACACTTACTTTGCACTAGTAACTGATCCTGATATTTTCTTGCATGTAGATCCATTTCCTCCACAAATGCCACATTTATCGAACTTCTTTTTGGAGTCTATGATGCGATCACAACCAGCTTTTACACACTGTCCTTGCACGCAGACAGAGGTGGAATCTGGGCTACAAGGAGTGCCATCTACCACCTGAAAAAGGAAGGGCACGTACCTGGTGTTACACATTAACAAGGGCAAGAGATGATGCTAGGATAGTTCTGAAAGTTTTCTCCGTTAACATTACATCTTTGCTTTCCTGACTATCAAAATTAAAATAGTACTTTATAACACGGCACACACTATTCTTCTCTTTGGCTTTTTTTTCCATCTGAAAATATTATAAATTTTTTGATTATTTGTATCCTATCTCACTTTTAGCTAAGGTCAACAAAAGCAGAGCTTTTTGTCAATTTGTTTACTGCTGTATCCCCAGTATCTAGAATACTACCTGGCAATAACAGTTGCTGAATAAATCACTTGAATGTTGAATCTGCAACTGGAGACTGTTTTCATAGCCTACAGTGATAATGACACATGATAATTTCAACCAAATTCAATTCTATTTTCTACCTCAGAGCCAGATTTATCTCCTCAGCAAAACAATGCTTCCATTAGTTCAGTATATGTTCTCAAACACAAGAGTTCTCAATGCTCAGACTTTCATTTTAATAAGTCCATTTGCACATACTACTGCTAGTCACCCAGTAACAAGTACTTCGGGCCACACCTAAACTATTTTCCAAAACCACTGGATGGTTTCCGTGTTAACACATAATTTACCTAACCATGTGTAAAGGGCTTTTCTTCGCATATAGAAGTAATAATAAACCATTGCAAGAATCATAAGCGCTGGATTCAAGCTTCATTCATAGCCCAAAATAGCACCAAACTCAAAGCAAGCAGATGCCAATGTATCTAGAAGCAAAGCAGTTCTAACTTGAAATTGAACACGTTAATATATAAATTAGGGCTTCCCTGGTGGCGCAGTGGTTAAGAATCTGCCTGCCAATGGAGGGGACATGGGTTCGAGCCCTGGTCCAGGAAGATTCCACATGCCGTGGAGCAACTAAACTTGTGCGCCACAACTACTGAGCCTGCACTCTAGAGCCTGCGAGCCATAACTACTGAAACCCGCATGCCACACTACTGAAGCTCTCGTGCCTAGAGTCCATGCTTCGCAACAAGAGAAGCCACTGCAATGAGAAACCCGCGCACCGCAACGAAGAGTAGCCCCTGCTCGCTGCAACTAGAGAAAGCCCGCGCGCAGCAACGAAGACCCAACGCAGCCATAAATAATAAATAAATAAATTAAAAGCTCAGCTTTATATATATATATATATATATATATATATATATATATATATAAATTAAAGGAAGTACAACAGAGCTGGCATGTAAAGGGAGCAAACTAAGGCCTTGTTTCTTAGGCAAAAAGTCTGAAGAAAAGTCACTACCTTGGGCTGCAAAACGAAGAAGTAGCCAATGCCTTTGGCTTGACAGATGAGCTTGCACCTGTCCTTGGGTGAGACTCCTGCGTACTTGGGTGTCCACTCCACTGCGGGCCCGCTCCCAAAGGAAGCTTTGGAGAATTCATTGTGTGCCTCACACTGTTCCTCTCTAAAGGTTTTTCCTGGAAAGAAGGAGACGATGATGTTATCCGTTTCCAGCCTTCAACCACCCGTTTGCAGCACATCCTTTTCACCTTCTCTCTACTCACCATTATTCTCTGGACAGTCCTCAATATTGCAGGACCTGTAGCGCACGCGCTTGCCCTCGCAGTACTTCCCTCCGTTCTTTGGGACCGGGTTGTCGCACTCCCTCATCGTATACTGAACTCCTCCACCACACGTTCTTGAACAGTCTCCCCAGGGCCCCCACGGCCCCCAGCTTCCGTGAACAGGAGTCTAAATGGAGACACAAATGATCAGCGTTAGAAACCTCTATGGAGACCTTTTCAGGAAATAGAAGAGAAAGACATGGGACAAAGAATCAATAATACGACTCTATCCTGTATCCCTGCGAGAGCCCACAGGTCGGGATGCTAACATGGTATCTAATGTTTTAGCATCACTTGGTCGCTTTCAATTCTGAATCTTAAAGGATCGTGTGTTGCAGTGGAAAACTCACATCAAAATGCTTCTTGTCAGTCTTGTTCACACACTTGCCGTTGACACACCATTTCCCTTCTCCACAGCTGGTGCCGTCGGCCCAGGGGAAGTGTTTGGTCTGGCACACCAGCAATCCGCCAGAGGTGCCTGTGCACCAGAGGGTCGTGCACGTGCTGGCCGCGTCCGGGCAGTGTTTGGACTCATCCCCAAATGTAAACTGGCACTGCCGGTTGGCATCGTACAAGGTCCCGGGGAGATCAGAGGGGAGCTGTATGGGGCTCTGGGGCTTGTCCATCAAACATTCGCCTGCAAGGAAAAATGCCAATGAATATTAAGAAATAGCAAATTAAAGCATGCAGGGGGTAGATCAGTTTCAGAAAATACTTACCAAAAGTGATAATATATAGCAAAGCGATTTGAAAGCTGAAGAGTTTGGGGGGAAAATGTCAGAGAGATTTAAACTATCATTAAGATATTATTCTCAGTGGGATATTTCTGTATTACCAATGACAGGAAATCATTGTTCTGCTAAAAACTCAAGTTAATGTACTCTGGGAGCTACGTGACCAGAAGCACTATCTTTTACTGGAAATTAAGATCTAAAAATGCATGCGGTTGACAATGAAAGTCATTTTGAAGGAGGGAAAATAAAAAGAACAGAAAAGAAAGAAAGAGCTGGTTTCATTAGTACCCTACATCTGGATGGTTGGATAACATCTACAAAGAGTAGCTGGAGCATCTTACCATGACCATTATCCAGAAATGATGTAATCATGTAAGCACTGCAAGGAGACCAGGGTTGGCTGCGGTCCAAATTGGAAAGCATTGACGCCATCATGTGGGAATCCCGGTTGACACCATTAATGCTGGCACATTGCTTTGCATCATCATGTGGCATGTTAAACACATGGCCTAAGAAGACATCCGAAACCCACGTTAGAATACAGGTCATTTGCAGCATTTTTTTTCCCCAACAGGGATTCATTTGTCTCAAAGTGATATTTCTAGAGGAAGAAATGTGTTTTGGAGATAATCTATTTTAGAGACAATGTCTACTTTTCACAGGGTGTAAACAAACATGTAAATTTCCAAATACGTCCATAGCTCCTACTACCTTAACTTTGAATTCTAATAAAAATGACCATGTTGAGAAGAGTGGAAAAGTATTTTCTGCAGTTTCTAGGGAGCTCTGGCACCTTAAAATAGCAATATAACCTGAAGACTCTGCCTCTTAAATTAATACATAGTTTATCAATTTGAATTCATGAATTGGGCTAACTCTCACTCTAAAACAGACTTACCTAATTCGTGGGCTGTGGTGAAGGCAGCTTGTAAGCCATCATCCTCTATGACTGAGCAGCTTCTGCTGGGATCACATACAGTTCCAACATCTGCCATCCCAAGAGTATCACATGTCTGGGCTCCACACAGGTCCTACAAGGAGCAAAGGTATGTCCGTATTAACAGAGACAGAGCACGAACCTTGTGATCTAACTTTTTGGCAGGGTGTAACTTCACATGTGCTTTAGGGCATCTACATTCATTGTTGTTGAGTAGCTCTTTTAGGAGTACTTTGTGTGACTTTAAGATTTTCCCTAATGCTATTCAAAAAAGACTGTGAAACTTGAGATATTAAAATATTAAAAGAAATAAGGAAGATTAATCATGCTAGCCAATTAAAAAATGTAAGTGCCAAGATATTGGTAAAATGCCTTACATACATTTACTTATTACAAAACTGATTCCCAAGAGAATACTCTCATCATTGGCAATGTCTTCCTCTCACCTGTCTGGTGAAAAGAATCGCAGTGTCATAGTGCTCTGCATCCCGGTCACTGGGCGGGTTGTGCTGCTTTTGCCAGTTGCAGAAGTTCCGCAGAGTGAGGGCAGCATTGGAAGTTACTTCTGGCCCCTTCTGTTCCTCATAGATGACCAGGATCTTCACTACCACCAGGCTAACTGAATTCCGAATGCTGGGGTGTTTGTATAACCGGGCCGCCACCGAGAACAAGGTGAGAAGGTAGTGCTTTAGCCCACTGCCATGGAACTCTGCCATGGACTGGTCGGCCACAAGCATAGTTTCCACATAGCGGGGGCTGGACACAAATCGCTTCTTTCTTAGCCTTCTAGTTCCTGTAAAGACACAAGAAACATAGTTTGTTCAGGGGCAGTCTAGCCAAGGATAGTTACCTTCCCAGAGTATATAAAGAAAGCCTAACCAGTCAAAGAAAACAATACAAAAATACACCCGGAGCGACAATAACAAAAATATTTGCATTTCTTTTCACTGAAAATGTTATTTTTAAAGTTTTCTCCTTTACTGTAAATTAAAAAGGCCATGTGCTCCTCTGAGGGGTGTCAGGCTTTTTTTTTTTTTTTTTTTTTTTTTTAAGCAGGATTTCTTTTGTCCTCTCTGAGATCACACAATCTGAAAAAGGCAGTGTGCGCAACCATTCTCCCCAGCTGTAGTAAAATCTTGGAGCAAGGGGGGCAGGCAGAGCCCCTGAGTCACTCTTTCACAGGCCAGGAATCAAATCCTGAATGAGATCATCAGGCTCCACGTGGAAGGCCCAGGGCAGGGCTGTGGCCTCTGCCGAGGGGCCGGGCCTGAAGAAATCTCAGCCTGCACTGCTCTGCTCGCTCGTTCCACGGGTCCCTGCGGTGCTCTGCTCTTGCCAAATCCGGGCACAAGGACCACCCAGTCTGCCAAGAAGCCGACTGCCCCACTCCCACCGCCCCAGGGAAATAAGTTCCTGCTTCGGACCACGGGGCCACGGCTGATTGTTTCGAAAAGAGCCCTCTGACTTCTGACTGAGACCCAGCCCCCAGGGAAGTTCTACGCTGGGCTCTGAGCACGTAACCGCTTCAAGGAGCGGACGTACAGGGGAGAAGAGGAAAATTTTACAAGCCACGTGAGAAAGTTCAAAAAAGAAACAAGGCACCCCAGTGAGTGACAGAATGAAAAGAACTAGACAGGAAGCACTGCACACAACAGAGAGAAACAGGGGAAGGCGGAGCAGGAAGGATCACCGGTGACTAACTTTCAACAGTGCTTCCGAGCAGAATTATGGCCGCGAGGGGGAGCGCAAAGTGGGGGGCTGGTGGGAGGCGCGGAGAGGCGGGGCGAGCTGGGCAGAGACCTCCCAAGCAGGTTCTGCAGAGGGGCCCCGCCACTGCCAGCCGGTCGGGGTCAGACTCTTAAAGGGGGGAAGGGAACAGAGGCCAGCAGAACAGGAATCGTAGCGCAGCTGTCCAGGCTCGCGGGTTGCACATTCTGAGGTCACTATCCCTCCTCCACCCTCCATCTCTGCCCTCCTCTGGGCTCAGGGTGCGCGAACAGGCAGCGGTTACAAAACTAAGCGCGAAGCTGCAACTCGACCAAAGGACACATGCAAAATTGTTAAAAAGAAATTAACAAGGTGTAAATAAGTCGCACAAGCTCACATTCAACTAAAGTGGGAGGCATTGGGTTACCAGCTCTCCCTTCCGGATCGGAACGCTTCTCCTTAGCAGAAACATCATTGATAACGTCTGTCCTCTCTTGATCATTCATTATTAGGTCAAATGGAATTAACTGCTCCAGGAGGCTTTGGTTAGTTCACCAACCCAAATCTTAAGCCGCATTCCCTCCACACCACGTCTCCGTCCTGTCCGCAGACATAGGCTCGCGTCTGCGAACAGGACTCTACCCTCAAGTCGCGCAGCACAGAGAAGGTAGGGAGAGGGAGATGAATGGAGAGACAAGTGGGAACCACTCTTCTGGGAATGATACCTGTTGGCTGTCCCGTGCGCTGTGTCGCTCGGTCCCGCGGCGGCCCCTGCGCCGTGGCGTGCTCGCCCTCCGACCCCGCTCCCCCCGCGAGCTGCGTCTCGTCGTCCAGGACCCCGCACCTGGCGCCGCCGCCACCCCGCCGCCTCCGCCGCAAGAGATGGAACTGGGGCCGCGCCGGAGGCTCCTCCTCGGCTGCGGCGGCCGGCGCGGGCTGGATGAAGTACTCCTCGCCCTGCAGGTAGAAGGCGCCGCGCACGCCCTCGCAGAGACTGAGAGCGGCGGCGGAGCTGGGGTCGCCGTTCACCGTGCCAGAGTAGAAGCAGTGCGCCAGGTCGCCAACGGGATCAGAACGCGACGCGCCGGGCCCGGGTCTGCGCCCCACCGTCTGGAGCGTGAAGCCGGGGGCCAGGAAGCCGCGGTCCGGCTGCAGCTCCAGCAGCAGCTGCCGGCCGAAGGCGTCCAGGCGGAGGTGCGTGGTCCTGTGTCCTGGGTCGCGCTCCGGTGCCAGCAGCACCAGCTCTTCGTCTTCCTCGGTGGGGCGCCCGCGCACGCCCGGCACGACCAGCAGCGCTGAGGCCGCGGCGAGCAGCAGCTGCAGCAGCACGGGCGCAGGCTGCGAGCCGCGAGAACGTCGCGCCGTGTTCCCCATGTCGCCTCCTGCCGTGCGCCTTCCGAACCCCGCGGGGACCGCTCTCGGCACCCGAGTCCCGGGAGGCACCGCGCGCCGCCGCGCACTGAGCGAAGGGGCTATTGTTCGGGTCCGGAGCGCAGAGCCTCGCTGGCCTGCCTCGGGATTGTTAAAATTAACAATTACTATGATTCTTGGAAAGTGCGCGCAGAGCCAGCCGCAGATGGGGCTCCCGGAGTCACTAGAGAGGAGGCGCTGCAGTTCTGCCGGCGCGCGGGAAGTTTTTCTTCTAGCGAAGAGCTGGAGGCACCGCGCAGCAGGCTCTGGTGGGGTGGCTGATGCGGAGACACGGAGCGCCCTGGGACGCCTCTGGGAGAGGGGCTTCGGGCCACACGAGGATCGGCGCCTGGAGTTCCCCGCTTCGGTCTCCGCCTCGGTCGCGGTGCACCTCGCTCTGCGCAGGGCTCTGTCCTCTCGGCCCTACTGCGCGCCCTGGCTATGCAAAGGCCCCAGGCTCTGAGCCGCTTTCCAGCGAGTGCAAGAATGGGGCAGCCCGGGCCGCCTTTTTATAGTTTTTGAAAATGTCTCCGCCCACCCCCCCTTACCCCCTTTCTCCTCCCTCTTGGCCGCCTTTCTATCCCCGGGACGCCGCCCCCTGAACTCAGTCGGAGCGAAACCGCGCTCTGCGCCGCGGGCCTGGGCGGGGCGGGGCGGCCTCCGCTCTGGCTCGGCGCCACTGGCTCGTCAGTCTGGGGGCGGAAGGCGCAGGAGAGGCGCTGTGAGCAGCACTTTGTACGTCTGGGGCTGCTGCTGGGAGAAGGTACTCCCTGCCACCGCGCTCTCCCCCCGCCGTCTTCCCGGACTACCGTCCTTTCCCGCCGTCCTTCTCTTGCGGGAGCGCAGTTCGCGCGTGGGGCTGCATTTCCCAGAAGGGACGGTCGGGGTGGAGAGCGGAGTCCTTTCTCCAAGATTTCCCTGCCGGAGTCTGTCCCTATGCCGGCCCCCTCTCTCACCGCATCGCACCCCCGCCAGCGCCCGCCTCTTCAATCTGGGAGATGAGCCAGGGCTCCCCTTTCTAGAAAAATACCCCACTCCACCTCTCCATCTCCCTGGCCTGCCACAGGCCGGTTTGCTGCAGCGTGCTCTCTCTTCTCCCCAATTTTTCTCGGGAAAGCTTGATAGGGCCCGCGCGTCCCCTAGAAAGCGTGCCTGCGTGAGGAAGCCAGGAGACACATTCCAGGCCATTGACTTTAAAATGGGTTTGCATTTTAAACCTTCGCCCTTCCCCCCTTCCACCATCATCTCCAACCCCCCCCACCCCCGCCGACCCCCTCCGGCCCCAGCCTTAGAGACTTCTCAGTGGGAACCCGGGTTCACACTTCCGGAATAGGTGATCTGGAACGCGCGGTTCAATTCCCCAGAGCCTAGGAAGGGAACTGCGCATTCTCTTCATTCGAGAAATAATCAACTCCCGCCCAGTTTGCCTTCTTCCACCTACTAGCAGCTGCAGGACGTAGGCCAGGTTTGGCACAAACGTCAAGGAACCCCACTTTTGCACCCAGGGAGCGGCGGCATCGCTGGGACTAGAAAGTGTACAGTGGGGAAATTAAGCAGTCGGTTTCCTTCCCCGACCCCTCCCTCCTCTTCCCCGAGGAAGGGAAAAGGCTGCCTCCGCGTTAGGAAAGCGAGAAAAGTTGAACCTTTCCACCTAGATAGGTCCCCAAGCAAAAGCTGAGCAGCTCTTCCATCGAAAAAGAGGGAGGGGTTCAATGACACAGAGGAAGGAAATGTTTCGTAACGTTTCCCCAGGCGGAAAACCACGGGGACAATGATGAGAACGACCGCCCCAAACCCGGGGCAGACCCGTGTCCCTCACACTCGCGCGCTCCCACTTCCTCGCCCGGCCCTGTCTCCTGCTTCGCCGCTCCCGCCCCTCAGTTTTCACCAAGTTTGATCTCTTCCCTTTCATTACTCCTCCCCAGATCTTCCCAACTTCATTCTTTTCCAGCCAAAAGCGTCCCCTGCAAGTCCTCCAACGCGTCCTTCTTACAACTTTTGCTTTCAGAAAACCTCTCCAACTTCCTCTTTTCTCTCGGAGTTCTAGATCGCCTACTTGAAAAACAAAAACAAAATCTTTGCTTCCCACTCTTTAGGAAAGATCAAATCAGAAAGAATGGCACAGAGAAGCAAAGCGTTTAAAACAACCCCTGGTCCCCATACACTTAGGCGTGGATGCTTTCTTAAGCGTAATTGTCCTTTCCTAAGGTCATTGTCATAGATAAATGCTGAATGAGTAACCGAGAAATTACATATATTTTAACAGCAGGTTAAAGTAACTCAATGACCAGTTTTTTTCTTTGCTCCTCCATTCTCCCACCATCTAACTATTTGACCCTGTTTCTGCCCACCCGCTTTCACCCAGTCTCTCACCCCATTCCATTATTCCTTCCAATTTAATATTGACATACACATTAATGAGTGGCCCCATTCATTTCTATACTGTCTAGCCTAACTCATTCTGCTGTTCTTTGAACTAAGATTTATTCCTCTTTGCTTCACAGGTTTCATTTCCCAAATATCCCTACTCCCCAGTTTGATTTCCAGACCTTTTTTTTTTTTTACATACATTTCCCCCCTCTGTTACAGTATTTTTTAAATGTTATTATTACTATTATTTTTTCATTTCATTTGTTCTTTCTGTCCAGCTAGATGAAAGATGAGATTCTTAGGGAAGCATTTGAGGAAAAGTCGCTTTGCACTTACAAGATCTTGACTTTGGAATCATGGAAACATGACGACAAAGCCATCAATAAAATTTCACATCTCTTGCTCAGAAGAGGGCTCTGGAAATAACACAGGGTGACCAGCAGTTGAGTCCTCAGACTGGCTTTGAGATGGAGATTTCAAACACTTAAGGTGGCCTAGAGTCTGAGAGGCCTAACACATCCATAAGGGAAAATGTGATTCTCTTGAATTGGTACAGGATGGGAAATTCAAAAGACCAGCAGAAAATGTGTAGTTTTCTAAAAACTCATGTAATGCATTCCAATCTGTCAACTCCCCTACATAAACTTTAGCTTTTCTTTAGTTCATTTCCACCTCCAGTGCATTCTGATTGGAGTTTGTTTAATTCAAGGCATACATTGCTAATCTTGAATGGTTTACTTCAACTGTATTATAATTTTTACGTATTTCATGTTGTATATCCAAATAGAGCTGAAAAAAACAGAGAGCTAAAGGCAAAAGTGGCCAGGAACATGGCTTTTTTTATTCACTGGGTTTCTCTCCAGATTTCTGTTCTTTTGCATAATGATTCCAATCTGTTGTGCACCTGTAGTTCTGGGAAATGATTCTTTTTTAATCACTTCAGCAGAGGCATGGATGTAGGAGTTGCCAATTACTAAGCTTGAAAAACTTCATCCATGCTCAGAAGAACATTTAATCTACTTACTTGTTTGTTTGTTTTTTTTTAAAGATCGGCACTCTACGCATTTGTGGTAACACACAACTATATACACATAACATATATGTATATTTATAAAGCAAATAGTGAATTGAAAGAATAACTCGCTGTAGAAACAAGACCAACAGAGCAGAATTTGTGCATGGCACTAGTAAAAGTGATATGAAATACTGGGTCCTTGTAAATAAGTTTCACACTCTCACACTTATAAAATGATTGCTCTTTGATTTAAACATGCATTCAAAAGATCTCATGCTGTTCTAAACTCTGCGATATTTCTGATTTTCTTTTCCTAGACTACGTATAAGTTTATATAAATGTAAATCTTGATATGTTTTGATATACTGACCTTAACCAATTTTTATTATTTGTAGAGATTACCTAATAAAAGTTAAAATATTTGACATAAAAATATTCTTACAACAAACAGTTTGACCTTTTAAAAGCTTTCTTTTCTCCTGTTAACAGAGAAAAGGAAAAGTTTCACACATTTTAAAGACACAATACTGGATTGATAATTCTTGAGAATTCTATACCAAGTATTCAACAAGTAGTCTTGAAATGAGAGAATCTGGTCATATACATGAGCTGTTAGCATTGTTTTAGTGTAAACATTGTGTACAAAAATGATTAATGTACCTATTTCATAAACATGTAATGCTGTTTATTCATATTTTCATGCCATAGGATTTACCAATTAGACATAGGAAAACTGTTTACTATTAGTGCTTCTTCTGGGGACATATAGCCTAAAATGATGATCAAATGGATATTTTATTTGATTATAAATGAGAAAATAGAAAACATCTCTTTCAAGCAGGTTATAAACCCAGAACTATAACAAATATTGAAAACAGAAAAATGAATGTATATTGCATTTGGACTTACAATTGCTATGATCCCAAAGTCCTGTGTTTGCAAGAGTCTGTCCAATCCACTTCCTTTGCTTGGCAGATGTGGAATTGAACCTCAAAGTGGTTGTTATTGCCTAGGATGGTATAGCCAAATTCGGGGCTAAGAAATGACTCTGACTCATATTTTTAAATCAAATTCCTTTTGGAATTTTAATTATCTAATTGTTTGGTAGGTAAGTATGTTGTCAGACTTGTTATTGATGTTGTTTCCAATTATTGCATTTAATTTAAATTCCAAGTAGGAGTTTTCTATCAATAAAAAATTCCACCTTAAAAGATTCACAGCCTATAGTACTTCTTTCTCAATCCACGAGGTGGCGATGGTCTACAGCAAATGATGTAGAGCTCAGGTTTTGTTTTTTTGTTTTTTTCCCCTAATACAGTAGTTCTTCAGGAATTTGCAAAGATTTTACACTTTTTCAATCATATTTCATAAATTTTTACCAAATCTTAACTTTTGTGTCATAGAAAATATCTTTTAAACGTTGTAACTTAAATGTATTTGCATTCTTAAAATAATAATAAAATGCCTTAGCCGACTTTTTCCATTCATGTAGCGCTATTAGCTTAAACCAAAAATCAATTAAACTTAAGAAAAGAAAGAAAACTACCTCTAAGCTAATACTGTGGATCACTTTTATTCATCATATGAGAGCTTTATGTAATTCAAATGAAAAAAATCATACATTACAATTCACTAAAACAAATTAGAATTCATTCATTAAATATATTTATTGTTTACATGCTTAGTCTGCATCAATACTTGACTTCAATGCTAAAGTTTAATACTTGACTATCAATGCTAAAGTTAACTCATTTTCTCGGTTAAGAAATTTTCCTTACCACCAACAAAAGAAAACTTAAAGTGCAAAAAAAAGAGACGTGAGAAAATGTTCTACCACCAGGTGGTGACAAAAGATAAAATTTTAAATGGCTCTTAAGTGCGTGTACTTGTAAATGTTTGGCTACTCTCAATAAAAGTGACTTCCTAGAGTCATGTGAATTTAAAACCGTATTCTGGGGATAACTTAAAATGAATTAACACTATATTTTTAGTTTAATAAAGTCTAAAATTGGAAGTGGACAATTTTAGTCAGCAGGAGGCACATGAGACCACAGAAGAAGAAATTTCAAACAAAATTTCCCCCACTTAGCTCACAACATATTGAATAGTTGATTGAGAGAGGAACTGGTCCTTCCCCCACCTCCCCTCCCTCCATAATGCAGCTGTTTGAACAGAGGCTGGAAGTCAATTTTCCAGATATTTTGGAAGTGATTATTGCAAATGGTAAAGAGCAGTATCTGATGATTTCTAAGCTTCCTCCCTACAAGAAGAATTTAAGACTTCACAAAGCTCCTTTGTATCTATGGATAGGGAATGACTGAGTTACTATGTTTTGCAGTTCATTGGCAATCCACTAGGACAATTAGAATGGAGAGCTCAGAATCTCTGACATTTGCGTATCTTCAGAATCCAGGGTCATGTTTCTCAATCTTTCTCACCCATAGAAAACTATACTTGCACCTCCTACTTGGGTCAACAGATAAGGATTCCTGCTGTCCAGAATACTGGCTCAGGGAAATTTCTCATCCCAGATGGCTCTCAGGCCATCCTGTGAGCTGAGGAGAGAACTATCTCAGCACACCTTAACCTGTTGATGGTAGACTAGTATATTCATGCAGTATCTGTTGCGAAGCTGTGACCTAGGCAGTCTCTCTAAGTAATAGGCTGTTGAGAACATGAGATTTCGAGATTGTTCTAGAGAAGCATGATGTCCAAGTGTGGGAAGCCTTCCTATCCCCTGCACTTAATACAGTGATAGCTGAGAGGCAAGTCCACACTGATAATCTGCATTCTCACGTGGCCACATACTTATCTTGTGGCTTCAGGGAATTGTTTTCCCTGAGCCTCAGCGTCCTGATTGTATAAACAACCCAGTGTTCATAGCAACACTAGTGACAATAGCCAAGACATGGAAACAACCCAGGTGCTCATCAACAGAGGATTGGCTTAAGAAGATGCAGTATGTGTGTGTGTGTGTGTGTGTGTGTGTGTGTATGTATATACACACACTGGAATGTTACTCAGCCATAAAAAAGAATGAAATATTGCCATTTGCAGCAACATGGATAGACCTAGAGAATATTATACTTAGTGAAGTTGCCAGACAGTGAAAGTTAAATATCATATGATGTCACTTATATGTGGAATCTAAAAAATGATACAAGTGAATCTGTATATGAAATCGAAACAGACTCATAAACATAGGAAACAAACTTATGGCTACCAAAAGGGAAAACGGTGGGGGGAGAGATAAATTAGTTTGGGATTAAGAGATACAAACTACTATACGTAAAATAGATAAGCAACAAGGTTTTACTATATAGCACAGAGAATATCTTGTAATAATCTATAATGGAAAAGAACGTGAAAAAAATATAATGGAATCACTTTGCTGTACACCTGAAACTAATACAACATTGTTAATTAACTATACTCCAATATAAAATAGAAAGTTAAAAAATAAATGAAATAAAAATAATAAAAACAAAAATCACAACTGAAATATAAGAATATAGCACATTCTTATATATTCATGAAACAGGTCATATAATAAATTCTATTTCTGTTATCCTGAAAAAAATTAGATAAGCAGCAAGGTTTTACTGTATAGCAGCGGTCCCCAATATTTTTGGCACCAGGGACCGGTTTCGTGGAAGACAGTTTTTCCAGATGGTGGGGGGGATGGTTTCGGGATGATTCAAGTGCATAACATTTATTGTGCACCTTATTTCTATTATTACTACGTTGTAATATATAATGAAGTAATTATACAACTCACCATACTGCTGAGAGCAGGTGGAGCTCAGGCGGTAGTGCGAGCGATGGGGAGCGGCTGTAAACACAGATGAAGCTTCACTCGCTCACCCAACGCTCACCTCCTACTGTGTTGCCCAGTTCCTAACAGGTCACGGACCGGTACTCATCCGTGGCCCGGGGGTTGGGGATCCCTGCTGTATAGCACAGGGAACTATATTCAATACCTTGTAATAACCTATAATGGAAAAGAACCTGAAAATTAAATATAATGGAATCACTTTGCTGTACACCTGAAACTGACACAATATTGTAAATCAAGTACTTCAATTAAAAAAAAAAAGAGATAACAACAATCCTTGACTTGAAACATTGTTGCAAGAATTAGAGACATGATTGGCATAGAATTATCAGTGGAAAATGGGACTAATGATTATGGGAGACTTTGAAAGTGTTGGGGAAGGAATGTCAAAGAGATCAGTGAGACTTCAGGTACTGAACTCTGACCAAGAGTTTTGTCTCATTGCCACAGAACACTCAAGTCAGAGATGAGCAGGAGGTGGGCACACATTTTTAAATAAATGAAGCAGGCTAGTCTTCTCCATTTAGTAAGATCACCTTGATTGTTGAGTGGCACACCAATGCAGAGAAATGGCTGGTGAATGCAGTTTGAGGATGTTTGTGGTGGAATCATGTAGAACAATAAAGGGAAGTCAAAGATCATTGGGGATGTAGGAGAAAAAACAAGGTAAGAAGAACTCAGCCAAAGAGTTTCAAAAGTGCACGCCAACAGATTAAAAAAAGGATATGCAAGATGGCTTTCCAGGGTTATCAGGTAATGATTTGTCTCAAAACTAAAGTTGTTGAGTTTTGTATAGATTTTGCCTTTTTGCCATTGTTTTTGTATCTGATCAGTGTATAAACCAACTTACTCCAATGGGTGGACAATTCTTAATACCCGTGTCAACACCTTGCTGCCCTCTTCACATTTACTCTGGTCATCGCGGTTCTAAACATTCTCAGGCAGGCATATCCTCATAGTAATTTCCTTCAGTCACACCCTGTATTTTGAATGCTTTCTCATCTGGGGCTCCTTGAAGCTGCAGAACACAATCCTTCAAGTGTAACTGGGAAGCTCAGTAGAGTTGATTAACAGCCATGTGGCAGCCCTTGACAAGAATAGGAGTCAGTGATTAGATGGGTCCTTTTCTGCTCCTTGGGAAACAGTAGAGAGGACTGTGATACATGTCTGTTCCGAGAATGTTGATAGAATTAAGCCCCAATTTTCCCTAACAAGGACCAGCTTGAGAACGCACCCTGGCATTGACTCTTTCTTTCTCTGCATTATTCTTGCCAGGCCCCCTCTCTTTTTTAAAAAAAAAAATTATTGGAGTGTAGTTGTTTTACAGTGTTGTGTTAGTTTCTATTGTACAGTGAAGTAGAGTTCCCTGTGCTATACAGCAGGTTCTTAGTAGTTATCTATTTTATACATATTAGTGTACATATGTCAATCCCAATCTCCCAATTCATCCCCCCCACCCCACTTTCCCACCTTTGTTCTCTACATCTGTGTCTTTATTTCTGCCTCGCAAACCGGTTCTTCTGTACCATTTTTCTAGATTCCACATATATGAGTTAATATACAATATTTGTTTTTCTCTTTCTGACTTACTTCACTCTGTATGACAGTCTCTAGGTCCATCCATGTCTCTACAAATGACCCAGTTTCATTCCTTTTTATGACTGAGTAATATTCCATTGTATATATGTACCACATCTTCTTTATCCATTTGTCTGTTGATGGACATTTAGGTTGCTTCCATGACCTAGCTATTGTAAATAGTGTTGCAATGAACATTGAGGTGCATGTGTCTTTTTGAATTATGGTTTTCTCTGGGTATATGCCCAGGAGTGGGATTTCTGGGTCATACGGTAATTCTATTTTTAGTTTTTTAAGGAACCTCCATCAGACCCCTTCTCTTGCTCCTAAATTTACTTATCTGCTCCTTCCACTGCCTAAAACCTCAAGGCTTTCTGCACACAAGTTTTCTTTTTCTTTCTTTTTTCTCAGGCTCTGCCTCCTGGGCTCAACTGAGTCTAAAACAATGAATATCAGAGGATCCTTTAGGTGGGACCACTCACTGATCACACACGATGAGGGTTCCTTTGCTGGTGGTCAGTAGGTGGAACAGCCCACAGCAGGCAGTGGCATTACAGTTGTGAAGACCCTTGCTATGGGATGAGGTGCAGGTTTATGTAGCAGCAGTGGCACTTAAACAGAATGAGGAAAAGAGCAATTTAAAAAGCGTGTAGTTGGATGGCTTTGATAGTTGCTTCGGAGCAGGGGTTGGTGAACTGTGGCCTGAGGGCTTGACCATCTGTTTTTGTGAATAAAGTTTTACTGGAACGTTTGGTTATGTATTGAGTATCATTGTGCTACCAGGCAGAGTTGATCACACAAGCCCAAAATATTTATTATCTGGCCCTTTACAGAAAAGTTTATTAACCCTGGCTTTAGAAATCTTGAAAAAAAAATTTAAAGAGAAGCTATATATTTTTCTAACTCTTTGTTTCAAGGCCTGTCATTGAAAGTCACCATTATCTTCTGCGGCCAGAGAGCAGACTGTGCAGAAAAATCTGAAAATGCATAATCTCACAGTTGCCTTATTCCAAATCAGGGTCCTCAGAAAAAGTGTGGAACCTGCGACATGAGATGGAGACATTTGGGTGGATGAGCCTGAGAATCTTGAACTCCCAGATTCTCCTGGACCCTCCAGATGTTCAGAGACAGATATCACCCCCTTGCTACAGTAAGACAGCTTCCTTTTGCCTGTAAAGTTCTCAGCAGAGTCAAGAGCTTCTCAAAAGTAATCTTGCCCTCCTCAATATCTACCCCATCTCCTTCATTCCCAGTCTCTTATGCAAAGTTCAAAATTGTTCTGGAAGAAATTTTTTATTATTATTTTACATCTTTATTGGAATATAATTGCTTTACAATGTTGTGTTAGTTTATGCTTTATAACAAAGTGAATCAGTTATACATATACATATGTTCCCATATCTCTTCCCTCTTGTGTATCCCTCCCTCCCATCCTCCCTATCCCACCCCTCCAGGTGGTCACAAAACACTGAGCTGATCTCCCTGTGCTATGCGGCTGCTTCCCTCTAGCTATCTACCTTACGTTTGGTAGTGTATATATGTCCATGCCACTCTCTCGCTTTGTCACAGCTTACCCTTCCTCCTCCCCATATCCTCAAGTACATTCTCTAGTAGCTCTGTGTCTTTATTCCTGTCTTACCCCTAGGTTCTTCATGACATTTTTTTCCCTTAAATTCCATATATATGTGTTAGTATATGGTATTTGTCTTTCTCTTTCTGACTTACTTCACTCTGCATGACAGACTCTAGGTCTATCCACCTCATTACAAATAGTTCAATTTTGTATCTTTTTATGGCTGAGTAATATTCCATTGTATATATGTGCCACATCTTCTTTATCCATTCATCTGATGATGGACACTTAGGTTGTTCCCATCTCTGGGCTATTGTAAATAGAGCTGCGATGAACATTTTGGTACATGACTCTTTTTGAATTATGGTTTTCTCAGGGTATATGCCCAGTAGTGGGATTGCTGGGTCATATAGTAGTTCTATTTGTAGTTTTTTTTAAGGAACCTCCATACTGTTCTCCATAGTGGCTGTACCAATTCACATTCCCACCAGCAGTGCAAGAGTGTGCCCATTTCTCCACACCCTCTCCAGCATTTATTGTTTCTAGATTTTTTTGATGATGGTCATTCTGACTGGTGTGAGATGATATGTCATTGTAGTTTTGATTTGCATTTCTCTAATGATTAATGATGTTGAGCATTCTTTCATGTGTTTGTTGGAAGTCTGTATATCTCCTTTGGAGAAATGTCTATTTAGGTCTTCTGCCCGTTTTTGGATTGGGTTGTTTGTTATTGAGCTGCATGAGCTGCTTATAAATTTTGGAGATTAATCCTTTGTCAGTTGCTTCATTTGCAAATATTTTCTCCCATTCTGAGGGTTGTCTTTTGGTCTTGGTTATGGTTTCCTTTGCTGTGAAGAAGCTTTGAAGTTTCATTAGGTCCCATTTGTTTATTTTTGTTTTTATTTCCATTTCTCTAGGAGGTGGGTCAGAAACGATCTTGCTGTGATTTATGTCATAGAGTGTTCTGCCTATGTTTTCCTCTAAGAGTTTGATAGTTTCTGGCCTTACATTTAGGTCTCTAATCCATTTTCAGCTTATTTTCGTGTATGGTGCTAGGGAGTGATCTAATCTCATACTTTTACATGTACCTGTCCAGTTTTCCCAGCACCACTTATTGAAGAGGCTCTCCTTTCTCCACTGCACATTCCTGCTTCCTTTATCAAAGATAAGGTGATGATATGTGCATGGGTTTATCTCTGGGCTTTCTATCCTGTTCCATTGATCTATCTTTCGGTTTTTGTGCCAGTACCATACTGCCTTGATTACTGTAGCTTTGTAGTATACTCTGAAGTCAGGGAGTCTGATTCCTCCAGCTCCTTTTTTCGTTCTCAAGATTGCTTTGGCTATTCGGGGTCTTTTGTATTTCCATACTAATTGTGCAATATTTTGTTCTAGTTCTGTGAAAAATGCCAGTGGTAGTTTGATAGGGATTGCATTGAATCTGTAAATTGCTTTGGGTAGTAGAGTCATTTTCACAATGTTGATTCTTCCAATCCAAGAACATGGTATATCTCTCCATCTATGTGTATAATCTTTAATTTCTTACATCAGTGTCTTATAATTTTCTGCATACAGGTCTTTTGTCTCCTTAGGTAGGTTTATTCCTACATATTTTATTCTTTTTGTTGCAATGGTAAATGGGAGTGTTTTCTTGATTTCACTTTCAGATTTTTCATCATTAGTGTATAGGAATGCCAGAGATTTCTGTGCATTAATTTTGTATCCTTCTACTTTACCAAATTCATTGATTAGCTCTAGTAGTTTTCTGGTAGCATCTTTAGGATTCTCTATGTATAGTATCATGTCATCTGCAAACAGTGGCAGCTTTACTTCTTCTTTTCCGATTTGGATTCCGTTTATTTCCTTTTCTTCTCTGATTGCTGTGGCTAAAACTTCCAAAATTATGTTGAATAAGAGTGGTGAGAGTGGGCAACCTTGTCTTGTTCCTGATCTTAGTGGAAATGCTTTCAGTTTTTCACCATGGAGAATGATGTTGGCTGTGGGTTTGTTATATATGGTCTTTATTATGTTGAGCAAAGTTCCCTCTATGCCTATTTTCTGCAGGGTTTTTATCACAAATGGGTATTGAATTTTGTCGAAAGCTTTCTCTGCATCTATTGAGATGATCATACGGTTTTTCTCCTTCAATTTGTTAATATGGGTTATCACATTGATTGATTTGTGTATACTGAAGAATCCTTGCATTCCTGGAATAAACCCCACTTGATCATGGTGTATGATCTTTTTAATGTGCTGTTGGATTCTGTTTGCTAGTATTTTGTTTAGGATTTTTGCATCTAAGTTCATCAGTGATATTGGCCTGTAGTTTTCTTTCTTTGTGACATCCTTGTCTGGTTTTGGTATCAAGGTGATGGTGACCTCGCAGAATGAGTTTGGGAGTGTTCTTCCCTCTGCTATATTTTGGAAGAGTTTGAGAAGGATAGGTGTTAGCTCTTCTCTAAATGTTTGATAGAATTCGCCTGTGTAGCCATCTGGTCCTGGGCTTTTGTTTGTTGGAAGACTTTTAATCACAGCTTCAATTTCAGTGCTTGTGATTGGTCTGTTCATATTTTCTATTCCTTCCTGATTCAGTCTTGGCAGGTTGTGCATTTCTAAGAATTTATCCATTTCTTCCACGTTGTCCATTTTATTGGCATTTAGTTGCTTGTAGTAATCTCTCATAATCCTTTGCATTTCTGCAGTGTCCATTGTTACTTCTCCTTTTTCATTTCTAATTCTATTGATTTGAGTCTTCTCCCTTTTTTTCTTGATGAGTCTGGCTAATGGTTTATCAATTTTGTTTATCTTCTCAAAGAACCAGCTTTTAGTTTTATTGATCTTTGCTATCGTTTCCTTCATTTCTTTTTCATTTATTTCTGCTCTAATGTTTATGATTTCTTTCCTTCTGCTAACTTTGGGTTTTTTTTGTTCTTCTTTCTCTAATTGCTTTAGGTGCAAGGTTAGGTTGCTTATTCGAGATGTTTATTGTTTCTTTATGTAGGATTGTATTGCTATAGACTTCCCTCTTAGAACTGCTTTTGCTGCATCCCATAGGTTTTGGGTTGTCGTGTCTCTATTGTCATTTGTTTCTAGGTATTTTTTGATTTCCTGTTTGATTTCTTCACTGATTACTTCATTATTAAGTAGTGTATTGTTTAGCCTCCATGTATTTGTAGTTTTTACAGATCTTTTCCTGTAATTGATATCTAGTCTCATAGCATTGTGGTCGGAAAAGATACTTGATACAATTTCAATTTTCTTAAATTTACCAAGGCTTGATTTGTGACCCAAGACATGATCTATCCTGGAGAATGTTCCGTGAGCACTTGAGAAAAATGTGTATTCTGTTGTTTTTGGTTGGCATGTCCTATAAATATCAATTAAGTCCATCTTGTTTAATGTATCATTTAAAGCTTGTGTTTCCTTATTTATTTTCATTTTGGGTGATCTGTCCATTGGTGAACGTGGAGTTTTAAAGTCCCCTACTATGAATGTGTTACTGTCGATTTCCCGTTTTATGGCTGTTAGTGTTTGCCTTATGTATTGAGGTGCTCCTATGTTGGCTGCATAAATATTTCCAATTTTTATATCTTCTTCTTGGATCGATCCCTTGATCATTATGTAGTGTCCTTCTTTGTCTCTTCTAATAGTCTTTATTTTACAGTCTATTTTGTCTGATATGAGAATTGCTACTCCATCTTTCTTTTGATTTCCATTTGCATGAAATATCTTTTTCCATTCCATTACTTTCAGTCTGTATGTGTCTCTAGGTCTGAAGTGGGTCTCTTGTAGACAGCATATATATGGGTCTTGTTTTCGTATCCATTCAGCCAATCTGTGTCTCTTGGTGGGAGCATTTAGTCCACTTACATTTAAGATAATTATCAATATGTATGTTCCTATTCCCATTTTCTTAATTGTTTTGGGTTCGATATCGTAGGTCTTTTCCTTCTCTTGTGTTTCTTGCCTAGAGAAGTTCCTTTAGCATTTGTTGTAAAGCTGGTTTGGTTGTTGCATTTGTTGTAAAGCTGGTTTGGTGGTGCTGAACTCTCTCAGCTTTTGCTTGTCTGTAAAGGTTTTAATTTCTCCATCAAATTTGAATGAGATCCTTCCTGGGTAGAGTAATCTTGGTTGCAGGTTTTTCTCCTTCATCACAAATATGTCCTGCCAGTCCCTTCTGGCTT
The DNA here is from genome assembly GCF_963924675.1 of Phocoena phocoena. NCBI lineage: Eukaryota > Metazoa > Chordata > Mammalia > Artiodactyla > Phocoenidae > Phocoena > Phocoena phocoena. Next base: position 128,662,275 of record NC_089222.1, read on the forward strand.
GCAGAATTTCTGCTGAAAGATCAGCTGTTAACCTTATGGGGATTCCCTTGTGTGTTATTTGTTGTTTTTCCCTTGCTGCTTTTAATATATTTACTTTGTATTTAATTTTTGACAGTTTGATTAATATGTGTCTTGGCGTGTTTCTCCTTGAATTTATCCTGTATGGGACTCTCTGTGCTTCCTGGACTTGATTAACTATTTCCTTTCCCATATTAGGGAAGTTTTCAACTATAATCTCTTCAAATATTTTCTCAGTCCCCTTCTTTTTCTCTTCTTCTTCTGGAACCCCTATAATTCAAAGGTTGGTGAGTTTAATGTTGTCCCAGCGGTCTCTGAGACTGTCCTCCGCTCTTTTCATTCTTTTTTCTTTATTCTGCTCTGCAGTAGTTTTTCCACTATTTTATCTTCCAGGTCACTTATTCATTCTTCTGCCTCAGTTATTCTACTTTTGATGCCATCTAGAGTATTTTTAATTTCATTTATTGTGTTGTTCATCATTGCTTGCTTCATCTTTGGTTCTTCTAGGTCCTTGTTAAATGTTTCTTTCATTCTGTCTATTCTAATTCCAAGATTTTGGATCATCTTAACTATCATTATTCTGAATTATTTTTCAGGTAGACTGCCTATTTCCTCTTCATTTGTTAGGTCTGGTTGGTTTTTATCTTGTTCCTTCATCTGCTGTGTGTTTTTCTGTCTTCTCATTTTGCTTATCTTACTGTGTTTGGGGTCTCCTTTTTGTAGGCTGCACGTTCGCAGTTCCTGTTGTTTTTGGTGTCTGTCCCCAGTGGCTAAGTTTGGTTCAGTGGGTTGTGTAGGCTTCCTGGTGGAGGGGACAAATGCCTGTGTTCTGGTGGATGAGACTGGATTTTGTCATTTTGGTGGGCAAGTCCACGTCTGGTGGTGTGTTTTGGGATGTCTGTGGACTTATTATGATTTTAGGCATCCTCTCTGCTAATGGGTGGGGTTGTGTTCCTGTCTTGCTAGTTGTTTGGCATAGGGTGTCCAGCACTGTAGCTTGGTGGTCGTTGAGTGAAGCTGGGTGCTAGTGTTGAGATGGAGATCTCTAGGAGATTTTGCCATTTGATATTATGTGGAGTTGGGAGGTCTCTTCTGGACCAGTGTCCTGAAGTTGTCTCTCCCACCTCAGAGGCACAACATAGACTCCTGGCTGCATCACCAAGAGGCTTTCATCCACATGGCTCAGAATAAAAGGGAGAAAAAGTAGAAAGGAAGTATTAGTAGAAGTAGAAAGAAAGAAAGAAAGAATGAAAGAAAGGAAGGAGGGAGGGAGGAAGGAAAAAATAAAGATAAAGTAAAATAAAATAAAATATAATAAAGTTATTAAAATAAAAAATAATTATTAAACAAACAAACAAACAAACAAAAAACCTGATGGATAGAACCCTAGGACAAATGGTGGAAGCAAAGCTATACAGACAAAATCTCACACAGAAGCATACACCTGCACACTCACAAAAAGAGGAAAAGGGGAAAAAATCATAAATCTTGCTCTCAAAGTCCACCTCCTCAATTTGGGATGATTCGCTGTCTATTCATGTATTCCACAGATGCAGGGTACATCAAGTTATTTGTGGAGTTTTAATCCGCTGCTTCTGAGGCTGCTGGGAGAGATTTCCCTTTCTCTTCTTTGTTCTCACAGCTCCCGGGGCTCTTCTTTGGATTTGGCTCCGCCTCTGCGTGTAGGTCGCTGGAGGGCTTCTGTTCTTCGTTCAGACAGGACGGGGTTAAAGGAGCCGCTGATTTGGGGACTCTGGCTTACTCAGGCCGTGGGGAGGGAGGGCCATGGAGTGCGGGGTAAGCCGGTGGCTCATGACCATCTCTGGAGCTCCTTTAAGCCGTGCTCTTAATCCCCTCTCCTCGTGCACCAGGAAATAAAGAGGGAAGAAAAAGTCTGTTGCCTTTTTGGCAGGTCCAGACTTTTCCTCAGACTCCCTCCCGGCTAGCCGTGGTGCACTAACCCCCTGCAGGCTGTGTTCACGCCACCAACCCCAGTCCTCTCCCTGCGCTCCGACGGAAGCCCGAGCCTCAGCTCCCAGCCCCGCCCGCCCCGGCGGGTGAGCAGACAAGCCTCTCAGGTTGGTGAGTGCCGGTAAGCACCGATCCTCCATGCGGGAATCTCTCTGCTTTGCCCTCCGCACCCCTGTTGCTGCGCTCTCCTCTGCGGCTCCGAAGCTTACCCCCTCCACCACCCACAGTCTCCACCTACGAAGGGGCTTCCTAGTGTGTGGAAACCTTTCCTCCTTCACAGCTCCCTCCCACTGGTGCAGGTCCCGTCCCTATCCTTTTGTCTCTGTTTATTCTTTTTACTTTTGCCCTACCCAGGTACGTGGGGACTTTCTTGCCTTTTGGGAGGTCTGAGGTCTTCTGCCAGCATTCAGTAGGTGTTCTGTAGGAGTTGTTCCACGCGTAGATGTATTTCTGGTGTATCTGTGGGGGGGAAGGTGATCTCCGCGTCTTACTCTTCCGCCATCTTCCCCTCGTCCCCTTGAAGAAATTTTTTGAAGAAAAACTGTTCATGCAAATTATGGTCCCCCGATATTTTCTAAATTAAAAAAATAAAAAACACAACAACAACAATAGTATCCAAAAGCATTTCACTGATAACAGTAATATTGCCAAATTATATCAATATTTGTTTAAGACAGACTTAGGCAGTATATAACGGTTTATTATACTGTTGTGAAAATGTTGCCATCACGAACAAAATATCCATTGTGAAAATGCATAGTTGCATTATTTTAAGGATAATAGTATGAACTGTTGGAGTATCTGAAGCTAGCTAGTAGGAAATTCTGGTGGTCTGGAAGTGATGGCCAAAACAGAATGGTTCCAGCTGCTGCCCTATATGAGGACTTGGTGCTGCTTGTCCATTATGAAGTAATATCAGTGGCGATGATTCTTGTCAGCTTCTCAAGGAAGTAGTAATGATTCCAGGAAACTTTCTATTCGTCCATCTGGCCTAAGGAGGTTGGGCTGGGAGCATGCGTGTGGGTGTGTGTATGTGAGCGCATAGGTGGGTAACTCATACTCTGTGTATCCCCAATTCCCTGTTTTCTGAGCAGTGGCTTCCTGCTGTCCCCTGCCAGACTGTACCTTCTCTTTCATGCTGCTTCTAAATTAAGAACTTGGGTCCACTCCAGAGAACTAGGCAGAAGAAGACAGCCAATTGTGAATGAAGTTACATCTGAATTAATATTTTTCTAGGAAAAATTTAACATTTTTCTGCGACAATTATAATGTCCATTTATTGTGTGCTTACTATATGCCATATACACTTTACATATATAAGCTAATTAATCCTTACATGTAGATTTATTGTTATTTATATTTCTATATCACAGATGAGGTAACTGAAGCACAGAGAAGTTAAGAGATTTGGCGAAGCCCACACAGCTTGATGGAGTGAGGTAATCTGATCTTTTAACCTTTAATGCAATATGTATATATAATTATATGTACACAAGCATATAGAAGAAAGGAGACTGGCTTAAGAGTCAGGGTAACTAATTTCAGATGTGCCACCGTCTGCTAGAGACCTTAATCACAGACTCTCTGGAACTGAGTTTCTAAATCTATAAAATGAGCAGGTTGGAGAGCTCCAGTTCAAATCTTCTATCAGTTTTAAGGTGATTTTAGCACTTTAAATAACTATAGATGTACAAATTGCTGTTTGTGTTAATGGTATATCTCTGCTGTATAAACAATTTATTATATGCTGAGTAGTTGGTGAGGTAGTTATTCCTCAATGAAACTTTGCCTCAACTAGAAAATTGTTTATTAGAAAACCAAACACACTATTTTCTCTTTCTAGAAATCTACCGTGGCTAATGGTGTTATTGTCACCGGTGTCTGAAAACAATGAGGTAAAATATCAAATAAAGCTATTTTGTTTTATGTTATTCAGCCTATAAAAGAGCTGGAGAATATGATGGTGTAAAGGGGTTTCGTTTACAAAAGGATTCAGTGCCACAGTTTGTAGATTCTATGACTTAAAAATTAATATATATATATATATATATATATGAAGGAAAAATGGATTCCAAATTTCCATATTGTATCACTGAGGCAGGAAATATAAAATAAAGACTTCAGTTTTATGACTTTTTAACTCTTAAGTAAGTATATCTGACTCTGAGTAGGTATATATAATGTTTTCTGGAACTCATCAACACCATCCAAACCCTAATATTTATTGAGCACTTATTATGTACAGACACTGACCTACACATTTCCCAAGTATTACAACTTTGCCAAAAAAACATTCCTAAACTTATAAGAGAAAGTTTCAACTAAGAAAGGATAAATATATGGCAAACTTTACATTAGAATAAATTGACTTTTCTACCTTAAAGAAGAATGTGATGCTTGTCAAACTTGCTGAGCAGCTGACATTCATTCAAACTCAAGGCAACTGCACAAGCTATATATATTTCTCATTAGAAATTAGAGATGAAATAAAAGGAAGCAAGAGAAGCCAAAGGAACATTACAAGAGATCTGCAGAAATGTGCATGTTAAACACAAGAGCTCTGCTCTGAACACCTGTGCAGCAACTGAAGCTTCTAGAGAACACATGGGGTATAAGAATGAGAAATACTATAGTGAGAGAGAAGGCTCAAGTAAAGCATTAAAAAAAAATTGTGCAAATTTAGGGACTAAAACAAAAGGAAATTAGTGACATTGTAGGTAACAAGCTGAAAATATAAAGCAAATCCTTATAATAATTTTTTTAAGAGAACAGAAAAGAATTTTAATGAATTAGTTTCTAATTCGGATGTCATTTCTGAGTGGCTGGGATTCAGGATATGGCTTTTGAGAGAAAATTGAGACTGTGAGTCACCCATTCCCTGTCTTAAGCCCAGGTGTCATGGTGAAAAGTAACTCTTTAAGAACAGATTTGATGATTTTAAGGACAATGGAAAACTCATGTCATGAGAACCAAAAACACAGAAAAAAATTAGGGTTTTGCCCATCAGCTCTTGTAACATCACACATCTCTGTTAACTTAATTCAAACATAGAAAATGAGTGCACATAAGAAAAACCTCTCTTAAGATGACAATATGATTCTTCAGCCATTTCTCTCTTCAAGTTTAGGATTTTCTTATGTGATTTTTTTCTTTCCTTTTTTCCATTTGACACTATTAGGTAAAACAAGCACAGCAGTCTTGCTCTTTTGCAGGAATATTATTTACTGCAAATGGCTGTCGAAAGCCTCAAGTGATTCTCCATAAACATAAAATCTGTTTAAAAAAATGAGAGGAGAAGAAACATTGTTACCAATTGAAATGACTTTTTAAAAATTGTAACAAGTTTTTCCTCTGGGGCTTTTTGTAGATCTTCTTCCTCCCTCCTTACTTCCTGTCTTTCATTCCTTTGTTCCTCCTTTTATATTTTTAGTGTTTATTAAGTATGTACTGTGTCAGGTGCTATACTGGGCACTAATGATATATACCCTGCACCTTGAAATTTCAGTCTTGGCAAAGATTGTTTAAATACTTGCTCCTGAGCATCTTCTACAAATGTATTTAAGTAGTTGCTCCTGAGTGTATTTAGGGCTATACGTGGAATATGGACAAAGAGGATGGGATGGAAAAGACGGAGCTATTGACCTGTCCAAGGGCAAGAGGTGTGGGGCAGTGGTGAAGGTTTCAAAAAAAGAGGAGTTATTTGATCTGATTTTCTTCTTTTCATTATTTTGAAACTTCATAATACACCTTGTATGTGATTAGTATTGCCATTTCTGTTCCTTTTCTAAGAAGGTAAGAATATGGAAAAATTCTCTTTTCTGAAAATGGTCATATGCTTCAGAAAATATTTTTCAGTTTAATTTTTGTCATTTGGCTTATTCTGTACAGTTCAGTTTGGACAGTCTACTAAATTATCATTATTCTGTGTAGAAGCAATATAGGGTCTATATGATAACTCATAGATATTCACAGATGAAAGGACTTAGTTACTGAGAAATACAGTTCAGATCCATTCAACAGTTTTAGGAAATGAGGAAAAAATATGCTAAAATCTAATATTAAAAGTCTAGTGAATAGCTTTTACTGTTTAATTCCTTCTGCATTTCTATGGAAACTTTCTTTAACATCATTTAAGAATTTTATCAATGTTTCTTTGTTTTTTGAAAAAAAGAAAAATTAGGGATGCCTATAAAACTAAAGCACTAAAATGTTATTATTTAGTGTAAAGAATGACTCTGAGGCATTGTAAAAACAAAACAGAAAAGCTTAAGCTTGAAGCTTTCAACTTAATATTAAAATACTTAATATTTTCTTTTTAATATATGATTATTTTTTTTTAAAGGAATGGCTATAAGTAATAGGAATAGGTTTTAGGGTTTCATACGTGTTACCTTACTTTTTCTTGTTAATGGTGGTACAAAATAGTGAAGCTATAAGAAGAATCTTATCTTCCTAAGAAAAATAGATTCTTTTGCATTCTGCTCTCAAATTAGAGGAAAATGCGTATATTGAGAAGTAAAAATGACAGGTGAAAAAAATTTAATTTTTGTCTTATAATTTCTGGTAGGATATTATACACACATTAGAGAACTCAACACATGCCTTCAATCACATTTTTAACAAATTGTGGTAATACTGCAATTTTGAGCATATTGTCTGAATTGGCACTTTGAGTAATATTCTATGTTTTTAATGTGTAATTCTTCATTTGAAGTATTGAAAAGTCCCATTTAAATGAAACACTTATTCAACCTGACTTATTTTCTCTCATTCACTCTCTGGTAGATACTGAAGTAGACATCAATGTACAGGCCCAAAAAGGTACTGAAGTAGTCAAAAAGAATTAAAAAAATAATTATAGTCAAATGTAGGTTTTTCTGATAGTCAAAGACAATATCTCAAAATATTTGATAATCTAAGACAAACATATGTAAAATATTTTTTAAATACTTGAATAAAATTGATTTGGATATGTGATGATGGTGATGGTGGTGGTGATGGTGATGATGATAACTCACATTTATTCACAGCATTTTGATTGCCAAGCACTACACTGAAGACTTTCCATGTATTAGATTATTTATCCTCAAAGTAGCCCTGTGAAGTGTATTCTATTATTATCAGAAGCTTAGAAAGGTTAATTGACCTGTTCAAGGTCTCATAGTAAAGAGAGAGTTTATGTAGTGCTGTCAATCAAATATTGGGTTGACCAAAACATCTTATGGAAAAACCCAAATGAACTTTTTGGTCAACCCAATATTTCTGGTTCTCTTTCTAAGAACATATTAACATTGCACTTTCCTAACCACTCAAAATTAGGTGTGTCTGTATGACTTCCTTTAATACACTGTGAGCAGAGTGACTTGTTCTAGCCAATGACATGAGAGCAGAGTGTTACCTCCAGTTGGAAATTCTCAGAGCCAGTGTGATTTGCCATATTCTCTTTCTTTTCCTCTTTAATGACAGTGGTTATGTTGAATTAACTGGCTGCTCTATCAGCCTGGGTGGTAATGACAATGGGGCAACCAAGTATAAGGGCATATAGTATAAATAAGGAATAACACCTTGTTTTCAGCCCCTGGAATTTGGCATTATACAGCCATATAACCTAAATCATCTTGACAGGTAAAGTAGTAGAACCAAGGTGACCTTGAAATTGGTGACAACAATAAAACAACAAATTATTACTCTGGAAAGCTGTATTTGAATTATTAAACATCTCTCTTTTATGATCCTTTTTTAATACAATGTACCATACCAAGCTGATTCCTTATTTTATATATTAAAATTTGGGAAACATATTAAGGGAATAAGAGCTATCTTTATTCTGGGAGCTCAAGAATGGTTTATTATACAGATATCTATTAATATAATTAAACCTATCTATAAATAAAAATTTTGAAAATCAAATAATCTTTATAGATGCTAAAAATGAATTTTAAAATATTTGATCATCTATTCTTGAATTAAAAAAAATATATCTGCTTATCATCTAGAAACAAACTAAAACTCTCTTAATATGATAAGGAATAACTAAATACACAGTATATATCAAATTCCTTTGAAAAGCACTAGAGTTATTCCCATCAAAATAAAGACAAAAATACTTATTAGCATTGTCATTCAACATTTTTCTGGGAATTCTATCAAATGCCTTACGAAGAGAATATTAGAAAGAAGAATGTGGAAGAGAGGAGGAGAAAAAGCTATAGTTTATTTATACGTTCAGGAAAATATTTCATACAAACTTAAGTCTGGGTTTTCCATATACATAGTGTGTCTGGATCATTTACTCTGGAAAACTTAATCTTTAACTTCTCTAGCATCTCCGTAAGAATATTCTGGGGCTTTTAACAGAAGTTGCAGGTGGTAGGCAGGCATACACATGACATAGCCAGTCTCTGACAGTTGAGAGGAGGCAGGAGGGTACATTTGGCTTCCTAGCATCCATGGATTATGCTGATGAGAATGGTCAAAGGAGCTTTTCAAAGGACCTGTGCCAGACCGTGCTGGATCATCATCATCAGCTGCTGGTCACGTTGTAGAGATGTAAAGGCCAGTTAGGCTTGCCTGTCTGTGTGCAACAAATCATGAAGTTTCTTATGTTATAGTAAATTGTATCCTATGCCGGTAGCACAATTTTCTGTGAAATATATCCCTGTTCCACTGTGATAATCACAATATAATATGATGCCCTACTACTTGGAAAACCCAGGAGAACAAAATGAAAAATATAATGATCATCAAGCAGTTTTATGAAGTTAGACTTAAGGTAACAAAATGATTACAAAACAGAATTTTTATATATCCCCCAAAACATAAAATATAATGGAAAAATTTTATTCTTAATAGCAAAAACAATATAAACAACTTAAAATATATAAAAGCTGTGCTGGACTACATAAATAAAACCTACAAGCCTTTATTCAGGGACACAAAATAAAACTTTAATAATAGGTTAAAAAGCAATAATCTAAAAAAAAGAAAAAGCAATAATCTAGGATAGAATAATTTCATATTGTAATCTTAAAAATACTTTCCAAACTAATTTACATTTTACATACAATTCCAATAAAATTCCAAGGGTGGCATATAACATAATTCCTTCAACATATGGAAATGAAAATGAGAAAGGGAATTTAAACAACTCTTGGGTCACAGAGACTATACAAAGTAAAATTATAGGATATCTATAAAATATTAATGAAGAAAAGACCATGTAGCAGATCTTATAAGAACAAGTAAAAGTCTGCTAGGAAGCCTACATTTGAATTTAAAAAAAAAAAAAAAGAACAAAATAACCCAAAATTCTACAGAAGGAAGAATGCATTTATAACAGAGAATAATTTTGAGCATATTGGGAAAAAAGGAAACATTAGAACTAATAAGTAAACTCAAAATCTGGCTCATGTAAAAAAAAAAAAAAATCAATATACCATTAACTAACTTAAGGAGAAGAAGCACACATGAAATAACAAATACTAAGAGTGGGGAAAAAACCACAGGTACAAACAAAATTAGAAGATAATTAAGTTATATATTTTCTCAAGTTTATGCAAAAATATTTGAAAATATGAGTGAAATGGAAAATATAATTTACCTAAAATGACCCGAGAGGAAATGGAAAAATCTAACATAAGTTACCACAAAAGAAACGAAGGAAAGAATGTGACTAAAGAGGACCCCTCCACCACAAAATACCAAACCCTTAAAAAACAGAGAATCCCAACGTTAAGCTTTCCAAACCATTCAAACAGAAAGAAAGGAACTAAATTCTTTTTGCAAAAATAACATAAAGTTAATAATCTTCACAAAGTTTTCACAAAGAAAGTAACAATATTTAGACCAGTTTTACTTAGTCTATGAACAAGATCATAACCAAGTATGTTTTAATCCAGAAAACCAAGGGCAATTCATTATTATGAGTTATTAACATAGTTTATTATTAATAGATCTAAATGAAAAAAGATATGTTCCAAATTGTTTAGACACAGATAAAGCATTTGATAAACTATAATGTCCATTAGTAATAAAGGCTCTTAATAAAACAGAAAAGATGGATACTTTAAAAATATTATGTAGCATTCTTACCAAATGTTAATAACTTTTTAAATGAGAAAATAATAGAAATAAAAGTGCAGGAATTCCACTACACTACTAATATTAACTAACAATTTTCTGGAAGTACTAACCAATGATATTAGGGATGAGTAATAAAACACACAAAAAATTGAGAATGTAAAGTAATGTATTTCACAGTCAATAATTAATAGTTTTACTAAAACTAAGAAAATCAAGTAAAAACTATTATACAGCATAAGATAATTTAGCATGGTCATAATATTCACATATATAAAAAACAAGTTTAAAAATATAGTATAAAAAAGCCCCTTTTATAGAAAATATTAAATCATAAAAAATATTAAAATCCTGGAAAGGAACATGAAAAAAAAATCAGGTTTGTTAAAAAATGATAAAGTTAAAACAACTTTTGATGTATGCAAAATTATTTGATCACATGATGTCATGTCTTATCATTTGTCCATGGAAGCCTCAGAATCATAAAAATAACATTTCCCCACAACTTATACATTGAATATATAACAGTAAAAAACTGATAGAAATTTTTTCCAAAGGGGACCTAGAAAAATTATTTTAAAATTTGTATAGAAAAACAGGCAAAACTAAATCAAAGGAGTGCTAAAGTTTTGCTCAGGAGTTTGACTTTTGCTGAAAATGTATAAAACCTCAAGAAAATATCACTCTCAGAAAAATCTGGATAATCAACAAAATCATAACTTTTTTCGAGCTGTTCAAAGAGCAGTAGTCACAAAAGACTAGGTATAGAAGAGAGAAAGGACACAGTTTATTTTTCACTATTGATAGAACACTGAGAAAAGAGCTACTGTAAAAGTGAATTAGGAAAAGACAGATAAAATTTTTATAAATTCTTAAAGGAAAAGTACGATCAGCATGTCAGCGATCCCAAGCACTAGGGGACTCTGCGCTCACTCACCAGCTAGTAGCCCTCGTCCTTAGAGACTCACAGGGACAAAACCCCAGCCATCTCCTAGACTCATCTCTCATATGAAACCAAAGGGACAGAAGAACTACTAAATTCTGGGGCATGGAAATAAAGAAGGAAAGGAAAGAAGACATCCCACCCCTGGTCCCAGGCAAAAGTAGATTGCCACTGAGGATAGAGTAGAAGTAAAAAATGTGTAGGGAAAGAGCGGGAAACTGACTCAAACCCAAGATTCTGCACTCAGACAATGAAAAAGTCTGCTACTAGTAGAAGAGGCCCAGGAAACTCTCTCCCAGCTACTGCCCACACATGTGAGTCAGAATTCTGCTGCCATGGAAGGGAGGGATAAGAACCCTGATGAAACACCATCTCCAAGACCTAGGCTAACAGGGATTGCTCAAGACCTAAAGGCTGAACCAAGACAACAGAAACATCCAACAGAATGCATATGGTGAATAACGAGCAATATGGCAGAACATTGCTTGGAGAGGAATAGAGGATGGAGAGAGACACCGCTCTGTGGTGGAGGAATGCAGAGACTGCTGAACTTCAAAGATAGATCAGGGATCTGAGAAAACCCTTTGGCACTCCAGGCATCACACTGAGTACAAGGTGTGTGGTGCTCTGAAGGTAACAAAAGCTAACCCAGCTTGACTCAATTCCCCATAAAATGGAGTGGACGAAAGAAGAGGTGTACCCATTTCTGAGAACAATTCCTAGTTACCACAGTTTCTACTCTTCTTCTCCACACAACTGCCATTGTTCAACAAAAAATTAAAATGTCCCCCAAAGAGCCAGGGACAAAACATCCAGAGGTAAGGCAGTCTACAGAACCAAAACTTTGGAAAACGATATTCCTGTTGTACAAATCTGTTTTGTCCCTTTTCCGCTTAAACCAATGTTTCTGAGTCATCTAGAGATAGAATTCCACCTCCTTTCCTATGGTCCATGACAATGCGTGCAGTCTCAAATCTCACAAGCCCATCTTGCCATTTAACTCCTCATCGTACCAGACTATTTGTTGTTTCTTGCACACACAAAGCTGCTTTATATCTCTGTATCTTCACCTATTCTACTTTGCCCTTCCTGAATTCCAGAACATTCATTACTTTCTTGTGTGACTGAGGAACTTTTCAGTACTCTGCTCCTATGACGACTCCATAGTGAAAAAATGCCAGACGATGCCAGCTCCTTCCCCACATACAAAGAGACAGGCTGAAGCAATAACAAGTGCCTTTCTTCTATTTTTGTTGCTGTATCCATAGTGCTTTTTATTACCTTTTATATCTATCAAACAGCAGTAATTGTTTGGTTACTTATATAGTTTTCCCACTGGATTGTAAACTTCTCTAGTGTAGGGATGGTCTTATCTCTACCTGCAACTTAAAAAATAAAATTCTAGAGAGCCAAATATTTACTTCAAATCAATTGAACTGAAAATTATTAAAACTAATGTGAGAATGATGCTTGCCCATGATGGGATTCAAATGAGAGTATAATCCTTTAAATGAATTTGTTGTGATGAAGAAATTATTTGGAGGCAGACTTTTTTTTAAAAAAATGCTTTCCGTCATGGTTCAAAATTTAAAACAATTATTAAGTCATGATTTAATTTTTATAGATGAGAACTCTAATATGACTGATAACTGAGAGCTGGTATTTAATTTATAAAAAGGACTTAAAATGAGTAGGCTTTTATTTCTGTTTCAGGCAGTACTATGAATAGATTGCCTTAAGACCCCTCCTGTTGAAAACAATTAAAAAACTGGAGGAAATATTAAAAATAATTTTTTTATGAAAGCATCTATGAACAGACAAGAAAGTAAGGAATTGGAAGCCAAGGCATCAAGAGGGAAATACAACTCAAAAATCAGTTCCCCTTGAAAGAATTTTCTGTGTGGAAAAGTTTGTTTTCAGAGACTGTCTGGAAGTGTGGAACCTAGAAAAGCCTCAGGTCTATACAAGATGGGATGCTCATGGGGAATCATCTCTCCACATCCCATACATTCACCTCTCAAGAAAGGACAAGAAAAATAGTCTCTCTTGAATTTGATACTGTATGGAGGGAATGAAAAGCTTTCTTTTAGACTTCATAACCACAAGCCATCTGATTTCAGTTTTACTGACTGAATTCATACTTCCTGGGTGGTCTCAATATTCAACATACAAGTATTCAGTGTAAAGTGGTCCTTGGTTAGTAGTGCCCTAGGGACCTGGCAGGACCAGACAAAAGCCCTCTCATAAAAATCACCGCAGCTCAGGGCTCAATATCTACAGTAATATGAGCTCACAGCAAAACAAAAACAAAGTAAAACAAAACAAAACAAAATAAGCAAGCATGTTGAGTGAGAGCCGGCAGAAAAAAACAAACCCAGAATCAAACCTGCAAAAATACTAGATATTGGAATTAGACACAAAATCTAAAATAATGGTTTGAAAATAAATTTCAAAAGTGAGAGTCTATAAAAATAACCAAGCATAAAATCTGAATAAAATGGGTTTATTAGTAGATTAGACAAAGATGAAAAGCAAATTTGTCAACTAGAGAGAGATGGTGGAGAAATTTCCAAGAATGTAACAGAGTCCATTGGATGGAAAATAGAGAAAATAGGTTAAGAAAAATGGAAGATGGAGAAAGCTTAAAAATATGAAATTCATACCTAAATATAATAGTAAAAATTCAGATGACCAAAGATAAATAGAAAATTTAAACCCCAGCAAGCAGTACAGATAGTTACATTTAGAGATATGACAATTATTCTGAAAGATTATTTCTCCACATTAACAATAAAAGCTTGAAGAAAGGGAAATGATATATTTAATATACATACTGAGAGGAAAAATCTGTCAGTGAAGAATTGTATGCTAGAAAAATGACAGGAATGGGAGCAATAGAATGAGCTTTTAAGATAAAGAAAACCTGGAATAGTTTGCCTGCAATAGACACCAGGAAGGAAAACCTCAAATGTCTAGTTTAGGAAGAAGAAACATCATCTCGGATGGAAGTTTTTTTCTGGGGAATCGATTAATAATTTCAATATTAACATCAATGATTCCAGAGTATATAAAAAAGAAACAACATTCCAGTTGCTTATATGAGAATAGCATAAGTTTGATACCAAAATCTCTCAAAAAGAGTGAATGAGGAAGAAGATCTCAGGCCATCTTAGTCATGACACTGATGCAAAACTTTTTCTTTTTTTCTTTGGTACGCGGGCCTCTCACTGTTGTGGCCTCTCCCGCCACGGAGCACAGGCTCCGGAAGCGCAGGCTCAGCGGCCATGGCTCACGGGTCCAGCTGCTCCGCGGCATGCGAGATCCTCCCGGACCGGGGTACGAACCCGTATTTACTGCATCGTTAGGCGGACTCTCAACCACTGCGCCACCAAGGAAGCCCTAATTTTACCTTTTACATTTAAAGTCATAATCCATTTCTAATGAAAGTTTGGAGATGTGAAGTGTATTAGGGACTACATTTTATTCTTTCCCATCATGATTATTTGGGTCAAGGATCTGGAAGGGTTTGGCAAGATGGTTCATTTCTGGTCTATGTTATCAGCGAGGGCCCCAGAGCCTGAAGGCTCTACTTCCAAAATGGCTTCTTCACTCATGTGTCTGATGCTCAGGTTCCTTAACCTAGGTCTAGAAATTGTCATAATGTCACTTCCTTCATACTCTACTGATGAAAGTGGTTACAGGAAAGCTCAGATTCAGGGGAAGGGATCACATCTTGATGGAAGGAATGCCAATAAATTTGTGGCCATCTTTTATCCACCACAGAGTGATATTGTAAAGATCATTCTTTTCCCATTGAATTGCATTAGCACAGTTATGATAATTTATGTGAACATTTGTATGTGAATCTATTTCTGAAAGCACTATTCTATTCTTATAAAGTTAAGTATATACTTACCATATGACCTAGCAATCCTATTTTTCAGTTTCTTCACAAGATAAATGGAAAACTGTATTAATATAAAAGTCTTTCCATGAATGTTTATAGCAACTTTATTCATAATTATCCAAAACTAGAAACAACTCAGATGTCCTTTAACCAGTGAATGGATAAAGAGACTGTAGTACAGCCACACAATGAAATATGTATTTAGCAATATAAAGGAAAAAACTATTGATTTATACAATATAGATAAATATTAAATACATTTTGCTAAAAAGAAGAAACCAAACTCAAAATACTACATATTGCTTGATCTCATTTATATGGTGTTATTTAAAAACAAAGTTATAGGGACGGAAAACAGATCTGTAGTTGCCAGGGTTAAGGAATGAGGGGAGATGTTGACAACAAAGGGGCAGCATGGGAGAGTTTGGGGGGTGACAAAACTGTTTTGTATCACAGCTGTAATGGTGGCTTCATGACTGCGTTTTTCAAAAGCCTTTGAACTGTATACCACAAAGAGTGAGCGGATAATTAAAAGCCAACTACAAAACAGCATTATACAGAATACTGCACTGTAATTAGTAAATTTGTTTCTCGTAGAGGTGTGGGTTAGTAATTCTGAAACTATTTTCTGTGTCTATGATTGAAAAAATAAGTAAATATTTTGTAGAAAATGAGAGCTGTTTCTTTCTTATTGAGAAAAAGTTTACAGAAAAGTGAACCCAGGCTTCCCTAGTGGTGCAGGGGTTAAGAATCCGCCTGTCAATGCAGGTAACACGGGTTCGAGCCCTGGTCTGGGAAGATTCCACATGCTGCGGAGCAACTAAGCCTGTGCGCCACAACTACTGAGCCTGCGCTCTAGAGCCCGCGAGCCACAATTACTGAAGCCCCGCGCACCTAGAGTCCGTGCTCTGCAACAAGAGAAGCCACCGCAGTGAGACGCCCACCCACCGCAACAAAGAGTAGCCCCCACTTGCCGTAACTAGAGAAAAGCCCGCGTGCAGCAACGAAGACCCAACGCAGCCAAAAATGAATAAAATAAATAAATTTATGAAAAAAAAAGTGAACCCTGTGGTATTGCATTGGAGTTGGAGATATCTGTATGAACTTGTATACATATATATGTTTAGCTCTCATTTTGTACAGTATATTTACTTATGTTTTCTATATATATGCACACAGATAAATAGATACAGAAGTAAATGTAATGTGTGTGTATGCATGGGTTAGTATACCTACACGTATCTTCACAATACATACTACACTGAGAGGATCTAAAAGTAATGAAAACCCAGTAGCAATAAGTACACTTGGAGCCCAGATCTTGATTTCTAAATACCATTCTGCAATAAAAAGAACCAAGCCTCCTTGATGAAGTAGTTGATTGGGCAGGGAAAATTTGAGATGTACTTAAAACATTTTGTGGTACCAGAAAATAAGATAGGTCTTTAAAATATACTAACATGGGGCTTCCCTGGTGGTGCAGTGGTTGAGAGTCTGCCTGCCGATGCAGGGGACACGGGTTCGTGCCCCGGTCTGGGAGGATCCCACATGCCGCGGAGCGGCTGAGCCTGCGCGTCCGGAGCCTGTGCTCCGCAACAGTGAGAGGCCCGCGTACTGCAAAAAAAAAAAAAAAAAAAAAAAAAAAAATATATATATATATATATATACTAACATGGATTAATTATATAAATATAATTTTGAGCAAACAAAAGTATATTGCAGAATATATGCAATATCATTCTATTTATAAGAAGTTTAGAAACATTCAGAAGTGAACATATTGCTAAAGGATGCAAGTATATGTGGTGATTATCTAAAGAAAATCCAAGACATGATAAGCATGCCATTTTGCATGCTAATTTAATTCGCTAAAAAAAAAAAAAAAATCATTGAACTTTCAACTGCTTAATAGCTTCCATAATCAGGAAGACTTTCTTATCTCACGTACATCTTTCCACTGTTACAATTAATTCCATCTGTTTGGGTTCAGTAGCTCTAGTGAGTACATCCTCTGAGTAGTAGCCAAGGTTAAAATTGAATATTCATTTCAGCTTTCTTTCTCTAGAGTAAAAGATTAATAATCCCATGTCTTAAAGATCATGTTCTCTAATCACTTAACCATATTTGCATTATTCCTCTGGTCTTCTCTGAGTTTTCCTTATGATTTGGCTTGAAAACCTTGTTCTGTAGAATGCTATGAAATTGACTACTCGAGTATATGAGTATACGGTGTTGGTGAACTCTTAATTCCTGTGTGCTATACCCTCTATGATATCAGTTTGCAACCCATATATAATGATTCCAAATTCAATATCCAAAAAAGTTTTTAATAAGGTAGCTCTCTATTCCACAACTGCTCAGATAGACCCAAGCCTTGTACAGTTGAAATCTCTCACTCTCTCTCTCTCTCTCCATTTTCTCAAATATTTCAGGGTATCATCTCTATCTATGTAGACAGCCCTTTTTTTCCAATTCAGATAGTTTGTAGTCATGGAAACATCTTTCTATAAAATGTGCAAATAATACTATAATAAATATATAGAAATATAAATTCTACTTTTTTAGAGCATGTAAGAATTCATTTCAGTATTTTCATATAATTTTATGCTTATATAATAAACTAAAAGTAAATTAATAGATACTGAGAGCAAGATGAAAATAATAATTACACTAGAGGTACTAAAGTTACTAAAATCAGAGACACATTTAAAATTTTTCTCTAAGTTTTATAAAATCTCCTGGCAAATAAGTGTATTAGATTTCTACTTATACTATATATTTTGATAATAATTCAAAGAGTGTTTATTATATTGCTGATATTTATCTTCTTTATCCAAAATAAATGTAAACATGCTTTTATTCAAAATAATGTAATAAAAAATTGGTATAGACGATCTTATTTACAAAGCAGAAATAGAGACACAGACGTAGAGAACAAACGTATGGATACCAAGGGGGAAAGGGTGGGGGTGGGATGAATTGGGAGATTGGGATTGACACATATATACTATTGATCCTATGTATAAAATAGATAACTAATGAGAACCTACTGTATAGCACAGGGAACTCTACTCAATGCTGTGTGGTGACCTAAATGGGAAGGAAATCTGAAAAAGAGGGGATATATGTATACATATAACTGATTCACTTTGCTGTACAGTAGAAATGAACACGACATTGTAAAGCAACTATACTCCAATAAAAATGAAAAAAAATAATATAATGAAAGGTAATGAAGCATCCTGGATTGGGTCCTGAGATAGAAAAAGATTATTGGAGAAACTAGTGAAATCTGAATGAAGTTTTTAGTTTAACAAATCAATGTCTCAATGTTAATTCATCAGTTTTAGCAACTGAACCACAGTTGTGTAAGGTTAACATTAGGGAAATCTGAGTGAAGAGTATATGGGACCTCTCTGTATTTTCTTTGCAACTCTTCTGCAAATCTTCTAAAAATCTGGAACTATTTCAAATGAAAAGTTTGTTTGAAAATAATGTTATGTTATTCTAGAATAAAGTCTTTATTCCACGTAATTGATATATATATATATTAACTTTTACTTTTTTTTTTCACTTAAAAGGAGAAATTGAGTATGTTTCTAGAAATTCAGGTTCTAGGTGAATTATTTAATATTATAGCTTAATGGAAACCTTCATCTAGAGTTTTTTCTATTGTATAAACTGATCCTACATGGTGTAAGATAATGAGTAGGCATTTTTAGTTTTGAAATAATGCTTAAAAACTGTATTTTCTGAAAATTGGTTGACAGGTAATGTACTTTTATAATTAGAAGTCATATAATATAAATGTTTCTTATTTCAGCAATATAGAACATATAATTGACTATGGAAGACCTAAATCTACTTTTGATGGAAAACATTTTAGGTGAGTCCAGTTATATATTCAGGATAAAGTTCCCTAAGTATCAACTAGATCCTCTATTTGGGGCCAAATGAGTGGTACAGATAAATGTTGATGTTCTTTAGGATTTTAACAAATAGATATGTAAAATGTAAAAACAGCATATAATTTTAGTGTGATTTCCTAAAGCTTAATAAGCAAGTCATTTAAATGAACTTGGGAAAAATCAAGTAATTTCTGAGCCTGCATTTCTCTATTTGTGAAAAAAGATCAACCAAATATATTGGAATTCTCTGATATGCTATGAAGATAAGTCCAAGAGGGTGTTTAATCACTGCATGAAGATTCTATTTAAGTATAAACAATAAACTAACTGATTTGCAAATAGAAAAGAGAACTAATATTTTATCACAAATGCTGTGTTTTTATTCTACTACTGGTAGTAATAATAATACTAAAAAATAAAGAGAGGGCAATTAGATTTGCATGGTTTCAATGTGTATTTATTTTTAAAATTAATACTACACTGAATTTAAAGCAAATAGACTCTGAAAAGTTGTGAAGTGAAGTTTTTCCTATGTTTATGGACATTTATGTTGATTCACAAGCAGAGCTATTTTCTACTCTAGGGCGTGAAATGTGTAGCACATCACGGATTGGCTTTAATTTTTGTCAATGTACAAATCCCAAAGTGAACAACCTACACTTCCAGAGGACAAAGCCTTTGAAATAAATTTGTGTTCATCACACCCTGTGGCACGAGTAAAATAATCCTAAAGGTGAGAGAAGCTCAGTGAACATGATGTTCTCTTGTATGGAATGTATTCCTTTATATAACTGATTAGAGATTTGTACTGTTCCTTTACTCCGGTTACTCCTTTCTCACAGTGTTTCTCAGAATGGCTATCCAATCAGGAGGGAAGCACTGGGTCCTTTCTTAAATGCTACTTCCACCTCTGGTTGACCAAGTCTGTAGTTCACTGCAATGAACTCCTCAGTATGTGACCACTTCCAATAAGACACCTCGACTTCGCCTTGGTAAACACCTGATAACCCAACTTTTCAGTCAGACCCAGGAAGCTTCCTAAGCCTTCTCTTAAGAAACTTTAACTCTGATCATATCTCATTGCAAGTCTGCCTGCCTATCATATCAGCATTTAAAAAATTAATTTTTCATTTTTTATTGAACTATTGTTGATTTACAACATTGTGCTTGTTCCAGGTGTACAGTGAAGTGATTGTTATACATATATAATTATTTTGCAAATTCTTTTCCATTATTAGTTATTACGAGATATTAAATATAGGTCCCTGTGCTAGACAGTAAATCCTTGTTGTTTATCTGTTTTATATATAGTGGTACATATTTGCTAATTTCAAACTCCTAATTTATCATTCCCTCCCCTGCCTTTCCCCTTAGGTAACCATATGTTTGTTTTCTGTGTTTGTGAGTCTGTTTCTGTTTTGTAAATAAGTTCATTTATATCATTTTTTTTTAGGTTGCACATATAAGGGATATCATGAAATTTGTCTCGCTCTGACTCACTTCACTTAGTATGATAATCTCTAGGTCCATCCATGTTGCTGCAAATGGCAATATTTCATTCTTTTTAGGCTGAGTAATATTCCATTGTACATGTGTGCCACATCTTCTTTATCCATTCATCTGTTGATGGACACTTAGGTTGCTTCTATGTCTTAGTTATTGTGAATAGTATATAAGCATGTTTGATACGTATCTTTCCTCTACTTACTTGCATTTGCCATCATTTGCTTTACCTCTCCTCTGGCAACGATTATCAATGGCCTCAGCTAAGACCTGTGAAATCTTGGAAGGCTCATGAGCAGTTGGCTCTTCCACGCTGCTCCTGTCTGGTACTAGGTCCAACAACCACAGCCTCCTTGCTGGAATTCCCAAATTAACTCCTTACATTTGGCACTTGAACTTTATCCAACAAGACAATTTGTAAAAGAAAACATAACATAAGGAATAACAATTTGGAATAGGAACAGAACAGAGGTCAACAATGAAGAGCAGAAAGAGTAAATGTGACAAAGTCCCTGAGATGATCTGATTATTATAATTGGGCGCAGAGTTTAATTTGCCTGGAAGCAAAGAGATTTAAGCTAGCTTTGTTTATATAGTCATAATAATTTAAATGCTACAAATTCACTTGTGGTGGGTTTTTTCTTAGAAATAAAATGTAAAATAGGTGTTTGTATAAGGAACATTAAGTTTCAGTGGTGAACTACTATGATTTTACAAAAATCTCTAAAACATGCTTAAAGAGATGATGTTTTTACTGGCCTGAAGGCTGAAAATTATGTTATAACTTTGTTAAATATTTTCTATGTCAACTAAATTAATATCTTTTAGGTCTCTTATTTTTCAATGATCTAATTAGTCATAGAAACAGGACTTTGGGAACCTAGATGAATGGGTGGGTGACATGCTAAATAGACTCTTTAATGAATGACTTATATGAGTAAATGGCAGGTCCTGGGTCACAGTAAATGTTGTTTTCCAGTTATAACCTAAATCAGAGAGATCCTTGATATTGGTCAAATTCTGAACTGTAATTTTAGAAGTAACAAGATGTGAGTGAGCAATTCTGTTATTTTGTTTTGAGATTTTGAGAGCGGATTTCTCATCTCACTGGAGTTAAACTCACTCTGTCAAGATAGGAGTAGCAGAAGATGTAAGTTAGAGCCAGTATTTTCTTTGAAGTGGGTAAATGTAATCCATAGAATTAGAATTAGACCTGGGTTTGATTTTAGTTCCATACTTGCAAATCATGAAGCATCAGAAAAGCAGCTGTCTCTGGCTGTGTCAATGAATGGTGCAGCTCCTGTAAACATCTTTCCTAAAAGGGAAAGAATAGACATAATTTAGATCAAACTTTATATGAATGTGAGTACTAGGATTTGTGTTGGGAGACAAGGATATAATGGATGGGATGGACAGGGGTTGAATTTCATGATTCCATAAACTCTAATAAGGAAACATTACAATGCCTATTTTATTACAGAACATAGTGAATAATGTTTCCATTTAATAAGCTGTGCAGTTAGGGTGAAAATCTAAGGGCATACACTTAATATGTTAATGTGCTACAGATTAACACACACACACACACACACATATACACACACACACACACACACAAACACACACACACACTGAATTTCCAGTTTTTTGATTTTGATGCTATGTAATAACAAGACCACCCAAAAGGTGGCACTAAAAAGCAGATAGTCATTTTATGACCTTCAAGTAAACGTAATTTAATGAGAAAAAAGACAAAAGAGATGGTAGATAAACTTCAGTTTTGTCTTCTGTTTAAATGCATGAGTCATCTTCTTAGCAATTTATAGATAATAAACAGTAGAGGTGCTGAGGAATGGCTTCTATTTTCAGTCCAACATAAAACATTTAAAATTGATTTATATTGTAGCTGTATATGTTTAATTCAATATCTTTCAGCTTTTGACTAGTGCTTTTTTTGTCATCAGAAGACATTGGCATTTGTAGGCTAATTTGATTTTCTTTGGAGAAGCATGCTTCTACTGTAAACTCCAAATGGAGAGATGCTCTTATCTGAATCTCAATTTATACATTACTGCATGTCTATGAGTTATAGAAAATGCTAGTAGAAAATGTTATCTTCAAGCTGATTTTTATTTTTTGCTTTTTGTTGTTGTTTTTGCCTGTGTGCAAACAACCAAGTCATAGTAAAAGAAGATTAAGAATATAATGCATGTATGTTGACACACATTTCAAATTGCTAATAAAATTTTCTATGAAAAAATTGCAGTAGTTACACATTCTAATAACTGACAAAAATGTATTAGTATCACTGCATATGAAAGTAGTAGTTGTAGTACAATAACAGGAAAAAGAGCCTGTTATAAATATTGATGACAAGTATATTTAAATAAATAACATAAAACAATATGCTACTTTTGTGGTTATTTGGGGGATGCAATAAATTGTACCGCACCTACCCACTCAGATTCTTTATCAGTTAAGAAATACAATAAAGGAGTCAACATACGGAGAACAAAAAATCATTCTTATTACAACTAAAACTGAAATTAGAGAATGTGTTTTGTGTGCGGGAGAATGTGGGCTTCTGAACACTGAGCCCCAAATGTATACAAACGTACTTAACTTGTCTCAGTAGTGCTTGATGGCGCAGGTTCTCTATATGAGAACAGAGCTGGCCCACAGAGAAGTAAAACAGAACATGTGGGCAGCTGTTTCTCAAGGGAAAAAGAGAAGGAAGATGCTGGTTCCACTTGCCCAGGTCCTCATTCCAAACTTACCAGTTAGATCGGCTGCTCCCAGTTAGATAAGCTGTGTGGGAGCGAGTGAGAGGTGAGGGAAGCTGGGAGTATGATAAAGCTGAATCACTCTCCACCTAGAAGGAAGCACAGGGAGTAAAGAAGTATTTCCCATCCATCTACAAATGGTCTTTCTAATAAAGGTTCTTGTCCACTATGAAATAGTCTTGAGTATTCCCTGATAATAAGGTCCTGGAGTAACGGGGAAATTTATCTTGCGTAATGTCTGTTCTCACAGAATTCTCCCTAATTAAGGAGAACACATGGATACTTGAATCAATGAAATAGCAAAACAAGACAACTGCTAGCTCACATTTTGTGTTCTTCTGGAGGTTCAAGGTAATTTGGCTGTAATACATCAGATACATTCTAGGTCATCTTTATTGGTCAGCTTAGCTCTACATCAGTAAGTGGTAACCTTTCATCCATGCTGAGTAGGGAGCTCCTAGTGGCCCTGGGCTCTTGGCCTTAAGATTTCAAGATCATATTTCTATCTTTGCTATCTTCCATCTGGTCTTTGACAGCAGGAGATATAAGTGGGTCTACTCAGAGAGATAGTCACAGGTCTCAATTTTTTCCTATAGGTAGTAATGTTTCAATGTGAAACACTGCAATGTTTGGGTTGAGAATTTCTCTTTCTATACCAGTGAAGCTGAGATGATTATTACAAATTTATTGTGATAGAAACAGTAAAGCTCACTAAGTATTGTGCTGCTCCTCTACATTTTATGGCCTACTTGCAGTTACGTTAAAACCATAGGAGCTGAAATGAGTTGAGTCACTTATAATCAGAGGCAATGAAAATCCTCTGCACAATTTTCTAGTTTCTCTCTTTGCCTGCCATAGCAACTGAGGATAATGCAGTACCAAATATTAGGGTTCCTGTTTGCTGGGATAACTGAGAGTTTGTTCAGTAGAGCTGCCAGATGACCCACATGGGAGTGAGAAATAAACTTCTGTTAAGTCTCTGAAATTCAGGGATTGTTTATTAATACAGCTTGAATTAGCCAATTTTGATCAATAATTATCAAGAGCCTTAGATATAAAACAATCCAAGTTAGTTTATAAGTTTCACTGGAGGTACTATGATTTTATTTTATTTTTTTAAATTTATTTTATTTTATTTTTGGCTGCTTTGGGTCTCTGTTGCTGCACACGGGCTTTTCTCTAGTTGAGGCAAGCGGGGGCTAGTCTTCATTGCGGTGCACGGGCTTCTCATTGCAGTGGCTTCTCTTGTTGCGGAGCACAGGCTCTAGATGTGCAGGCTTCAGTAGTTGTGGCACGCAGGCTCAGTAGTTGTGGCTTGTGGGCCTTAGAGCGCGGGCTCAGTAGTTTTGTTTTTTTCTTTTTCCCAGAAAAGGATATTTTTTACTCAAGTAACTGCAAATAGAAAACCAAAGGGGGGGGGGCGGGCAGGCTGGGACAAATAATGGCTACCTCCTCCCTGACAGAACAGGGGAAAACGTGGCCCCTACACCGGACGGTCAACACAGGCCCCCCTCCTTACTCTGTTGCAGCATCCTAGGGGCAGGTCTCCACCTTCCCTGGGACTGGGGTAGTCAGTAACCCAGCCTGCTCTGCCCCAGGCCCCTTCCCCTAAGAGCATCTTGGGGGAGGCCATGAGGATGAATATTTGGCACTGCTAGCAGCAGAAATGACGAATGTCTAAGAATGAAACTTTGAACAAAAAACAACACAACTGTCCAGAGATAGTTTGTAGACAGAGGAAAGATGGAACCAGAATCTTGGGAGGTGGGGAGGAGCAGAAGGGTGGGAGTGGGCAAGGGTAGCTCCGTGTTATTAGTGCCCTGAGTGAGGGAAGGAAGGGGAAACCGAGGTCTAGAGTGGAAGCAGACAGGGCGCATGGGCTGAGTTGCTCTGCGGCATGTAGGATGTTCCCAGACCAGGGCTCAAACCCGTGTCCCCTGCATTGGCAGGCAGATTCTTAGGCACTGCACCACCAGGGAAGCCCACTGGAGATATTATTTTAGCAGAAAGGATTCAATGGAATCCTTTCTTTAATGGTGAAATTGTGTAACTCTTCATAAATGTGAGATGATAGAAAGTTTTTAGAAGGCAGGTAGACTTTGGGATAAGTTGAGAAATTTGTGAAGTCATATTGAGCTGGGGACTCTCAGAAAAAGTGTGGTATGGCAAAACTGACTTGGGTGTAACAAGAAGTTCCAGTTATATTTATACAAGATGAATTTATAGGTATGATGGATCTAGAGTCAGAAAACAATCTGAGAATCTACGTGATGTCTTTGAGGAAGATGGGGAGTGGAAGTGGAAAGTTGTAAGCAGTAAGCAATAGGTCAGTAAAATGACGTTGGCAATGATACAACATCTCAATAAGATGATATTGCACCTAATTAGCTAGTGTCAGAAAAAAAATTTGTATTTTGATGGGTACTTTATAGCTAAACTAATTGATTTCCTGGAACATTCAGTGATAGGAGAGAGAGAGAGAGAGAGAGAGAGAGAAGGACCAGATATAAAGTATTAAAAAAAGCTAATGACATGATATTGGAAGATCAGCATTCGTCTTTGCAGAAAGAGATGATGAAAAGAGGAACTAATATTAGGTTGAAGATGAGTGATTCACTCTGAATAAATTTTGTTTGAGATCATGGCAAGCACAGTGGACAGTAGTATATATTAAAAAAAAAACACTAAAATTTAATTAGAAGTGAGAAAAGGAGTTACAGATTTGGGATTAATGCTGAGTGGTGGTGATTAATGCCCTAAGATTGTAATTATAGAAAGAGAAAATCATCTTACTGAGGGTCACTATGTAGAGACGAATAGGCAAATGGTTGATGACTGAGGACTGTTCATGGTAGAAGAAGGAAGACAAGTTCTTAAAGGATTGTATTGTGTCTTTTGTGACCAGCATATCTCGTGCTTTACCATATGCATGTTGCCTTTTTTCGTTACAGATACCTATGAAACCATGTGTAAGTGTTTGCAACTTTTATTCCATTTGATTCCATTCTAGGAGAATATCTGCCATAATAGTCCTATCATCCTCCCATTTCTTGTACAACTTCCCATTGTTTTTGTCTAAATTCATTTACTCAGAGAATATTGTCAAAAATGTTTTATATTTCTTCTTTGACTCTCTTAATCTTCATCCTCTTCTTCTATAAAGCCAATTCTGTTGGACTGGCTTATACTCCAAGTGTGCTTGATGTATTAACATATGAAGTATTGTCCCACAAAATCCAGAGCTTTGTGGACATCTGTTGTTTTTTCTTTGTTTCTATGAGACTTTACAAATTGATTGAATCAAGAGAAACTTTACATAAATCTAGAAAGTTTTATCTGTCATTGAAATACATTTGTTATAATTCAGGCCTGGCGTCTTTAGAGAGTCCTGAAACTCTACAACGTCTTGGTAGAAAGAAGGTTCCCGTGTTTACAAATAGAATGCCTTAAAATATATTCCATCTAAATCTTCTCTGTTATTTGGGTCTGTGTAACAGATACAGTATGCATTATTTCTGAAAATATTTTATGTGTATTCAGTCAGTCAATAAAACATTTATTGAATGTTTTCATGTGCTTGGTGTTCTCCTAATCACAGAGAAGACAAAGATGAATCAGATAGAGTTTCAAACTCAAGGAACATAACCTGCCTTCTAGAAGGGGTGGCATACAGAGGAATAGAAAATGACATTATAGAGTGATAGATTTTGTGCAGGAGGGATGCACAGAGTGACTACTGTGCTAATACAAAATAGGATCAGCTCCCCTTGGCAGGAAGGGTGGGAGTGTAGGAGTTTGTCAGGTAAAATGAGGGCAGGGAACAGGAAGGGCATTTCAGGCAGAGAAGCAGCTGATGTCAGGGCCAGGAGATGAGATGATAGTGCTGGAAGGACCTGTAAGGAGCCCAATATACTTGTAGCACAGGGTGGTGAGAGATGAATCTGGAGAGATAAGCAAGAGCCAGATCATGATAGGCCTCGTCTTTTCAATTGTTTGTTTAGTTACAGCTCACTTTTTTCCAGAAAAGTTTTCAAGTGCCTTGAAGGGCTGTGAATACCATGCTGAGACCTTGGACCTCTCCCAAACATGATGGCAAGTTTCAGAAGGGGAGCAATATGATCACATTTGCACTTTAGGAAATAATTGTCTTCTTACGGGAGAATGAACCACAAAAACAAAGTCAGAGGCAGAGGGGCCAGTTAGTAAGTTGCTGCAGTGTAAGGGGCTGAATTAAGGGAGAGGCTTTGGTGATGGAAAGAAGAGATATAAAGTAAACACAATCAACATGGTGTGCTAGTAAATATTTTCTCAGTGAATGAAGTGTGACTAATTAGATATGTGTGGTGAGGAAGAGGGAGAAGTTGAGCATAAATGACAGGTTCAGGCTTCGGAAACTTAATGGGTGACAAGAAAAGTCATTGCTTGGGTAGTGAATGCATTCCTTCTGAGTTCTTTGTGTTCCTGGGAATTGTAATTGTTGTGTATGGATTAATCTTAACTATAGAATAAACACAATAAGAGTAAGCCAGTGTCTTTCTTTCTTTTTCTTATAATTTTCCAGCACCAACAATAGGATTGATCACACAATTATGACTGATCAGTTTCCTTCATTTAATTGATTACAATTTAATGAATCCAGCATATGGTGCTGTTCATCAAAGAATGACTGACAGGTCTCAACTGACTATCCGTTGTGATTTTTGGTTGCATGCAGTAGAAAGTGAATTTGACTAACATGAACCAAAGATGATTGTGGTGAATTACTGGAAGTTCTCAGCTTGACATAAAGTCTGGAGAAACAGGCTTGGAAATCAGCAGGTAGAAAAACAGATGCAGAGAACTGAACAAGAACCACGGGATAAACCACAAGTTTCAGTCCCTTTGTCTGCTTCATATTCAGATTCCAGAGAGTGCTGAATTATCAGGAATCTTGAGTAACATCTCCACTGCTTAGCTAGGGGAAGGTTGGGCCCCTAATTACAGTCCCACAATAAAGGAAGGGGTAATTCCCCAAACATTTAGAAATCACAGTGTTCTTAGGAAGAAAAAAAGGTTGCTCACCAGCCTTTGTAAATAAATTACAAATGTAAAATGTAAATAATTACAAATGTAAATTAAATGTAAATTACAAATGTAAATAATTACAAATGTCCAAATCAAGCTGGTTTGAGCTTTTATATTTTCTGTTTAGAAAAATTCTTAAAAACAAAAATGAAGTTTTGTGAAGTATGGGCATGAGAAATTCATTTTCTGGCTAAAAGGAACTCAGATCTTTTTCAATTTAGCTACTCTCTTTGACAAAGGATTTACTCTATTATTTAGCTTCTAGAAAGTGAAACAGATATTTTAAAAATAGTAGGACATAAGCACTAAACTAATGAGACACAATAGGAAATTCTAGAATTGGAGGGAAATTTTATATAGGTCTTGCAGGAGAAATTTGAATAGGTAGGGGGCAGAGTGGGAAAGAAAAACGTGAGAAAAGCGAGGAACACACACAGAAAAAAAAATTCAGTCTTATTTGGATAAACGTATTTGGATAAACTTCAGAGCAACCAAATTTCTTCAAACCAAATCTCTAACTCTTGAGTGTCCGGAGGAAACACCCGCCACTAATTACAGGACTAAGGTATGGAAGAAGCCACTTCAGGCTGTGGAATCAGCCATCCTGATGGTGGCTTTTAAGATGTGGCTGTGGTTGTTTGTTTGGTGGTAGAAGAGAGTTTAAATTTATTTCCACTGGCCTTGGTAGATGTTGATATTTCTTTCATCTCTCATCTTACTCCAGAGCTAGGGAGATAACTGTGCCAACTATGGCTTTGTTTGGTATGCCAGACAGTCCTGGTGCTGCAAAGTCAAATCACCCTGAAGGATGTTTATGTAAATGTGGGAAGAAGTTTTTTGCTTAGAGATCACTGTGATGATTTCCTACACTGTCCTTTTTGAGAAAATAAGTTAAAGGCGCTGATTTTATGACTGATTCTGAAAACTCTGTAAGAGTTTTAAGTTGATGTATATTTGAAATCACAATTTTGATGATGCTTCTATTTTCTTTCATTGCGAATAACTTTTTTTTAAAGATTATAATAATTTCTCTTTTCCTGCAAAGATAAGCTCAATTTTGAGATAGCCCATATTCCTTTGTAGGGTGAAATAAAGATGAAACATTAGACATGATGGGTAAAAAATACTTTTTGAAAATCCAACTAGCATTTTCTGTGAGAAATGTGGTTATTATATTAGACATGTTATATCTGGCTTAATAAATCTGTACAGTTGATATTATAATTTTCTCTAGAACTTTTCAGTTTTTCTTTTCTTTTTCCAAGCTAGCAAGATGTCCTAGAAAGTAATGACTTATAGTTCATATATTTACTTTTATTATTTTACTTCTTGTGGGTGTGATTTTTTTTCAATCTCTTGGTAGAAAAGATGATTATGGAAGTGCAGATGAGAAGGAGTAATTCTTCAAAATTTGGAAATCATATAGCAGAGCTGCCTAAGGAGTAAATTTAAACTATTTTAATTTGTCACACAGAAAAAAGACCTCACATATTCCTCTGTTTCTGAAATGTTTTTCTATCCTTACTGCTAGGAGAATTAATACACTGACAGGGGTACTATTGAGCACATTAAACATCAATTTGTGAGTTGGACTAGACAATTTCTTAAACTCATTCCAAAAATGAATACAGTTGTTCCTAGGTGTCTGTGTGGGATTGGTTCCAGGATGCTCGTGGATACAAATGTTTGAGGATGCTTGGATCCTTTTTATAAAATGGTGTACTACAGTCAGCTTACCATATACATGGTTCTGAATCTGGGGATACTGAGGGCCGACTGTATCTATGTTACTGTTGTTGTCAAGGTTGTGGTCAAGGATGTGAGCCAGACTGCCTGGACTTGTTTTTTTTTGTTTGTTTGTTTTTAATTATTTTTTTTTTCTTTTTTTTTTGCGGCACACGGGCATCTCACTGTTGTGGCCTCTCCCGTTGCAGAGCACAGGCTCCGGATGCACAGGCTCAGCGACCATTGCTCATGGGCCCAGCCGCTCCACAGCATGTGGGATCCTCCCAGACAGGGGCACGAACCCGTGTCTCCTGCATCAGCAGGAGGACTCTCAACCACTGCACCACCAGGGAAGCCCTTAATTATTTTTCTGTTTGTTTTACTTTGTTTTAAGTTTTAAAAAATTTTATTTTATATTGGCATATAGTTGATTAACAATGTTGTGTTAGTTTCAGATGTACAACAAAGTGATTCAGTTATACATATACATGTATCTATTCTTTTTCAATTTTTTTTCCCCATTTAGGTTATTACAGGGTATTGAATAGAGTTCTCTGTGCTATACGGTAGGTCCTCGTTGGTTATCTATTTTAAACATAGCAGTGTGTACATGTCAATCTCAAACTCCCAAGATGGCCTGGATTTGAATATCAGCTCTCAACCATAGAATCAGCTACCACCCACAAGTTGCAAACAAGTGGTTTTCTGTAGAGCTATAACCATATATACTAGTTGATGCAGAAAAATCTTGAAATTTCACTTTATCGACTGGCTTTTCATTCGATGGTTCTGGAGAGAGTTAGAAGTATTTGTGTATGTCTTGATACTACCAGGCTATCTAAGAGGAAAACTTTGGTTGATTTTTATAATGCTGCTATTCCAATCCATTTCATGTGGAATACAGTTACAGCAGAAACTACTTTGTGCTAGCTTTTTTGTATAGCATAGTCCACTACTTTATAATACGGATGATATAGCAGGTGGGTGGAGATCAAATGGCATCCAAGATAGACCCTCATTTGTCTTGTGAGTCCTTATTACAGTCTGGGAAAGAGGGTGTGATTGAGGTGAATATTGAGATATTGCCCCATAAATGGCAATCAAGATCCCTTCTGATGTGGGATGTAGAATGTTATGCTGGTGATGAAAACTTGGTGTTTCTTCCTGGTCAAATTTTTACACGGATTTACTTTAGCATTTTCTTAGTCATGTCTACCCTCCTTTCAGGCTGTCATTAATTGAAGGTGATGAAACACATGTGATAACTTGGACAAATTCCTTGAACTAAATTAATTCAGACTACCATTGGCAATAAAATTGTGTGACCCTTTGGGCATTGGGGGATTATTTCAGGAGAGGTTTGAAATGGAAGTTACTGGACCTGAAGCCATTTTGAGCTCTCTACCAAAATCAAAAGTTTTATTCCCTGAGAAAAGCCTACAAAATTTTACTTTACTCAATTATATTTCCTGATAATTTTTCATGGATAGTAGGTGTCCCTGATCTTGTAATAGAAGAATAGATTCCCAACTACAAAAAATTTGTCAGTCATGGTT
Organism: Phocoena phocoena; assembly: GCF_963924675.1. Classification (NCBI taxonomy): domain Eukaryota; kingdom Metazoa; phylum Chordata; class Mammalia; order Artiodactyla; family Phocoenidae; genus Phocoena; species Phocoena phocoena. The sequence continues at coordinate 128,693,732 of NC_089222.1, forward strand.
TTATTCCAATATGCAATAAGTGGACTTTGTATAATTCTCTCTCTAATTCTTTTTTTTCCCCCAAGGGTAGTAGGAGGAGTGGAGAAGGAATTAAAATAAGTCACCATAAGAAAGTTTTAAAATCTTGCCTTATTTTTAGAATTCACATTTCTTGTGTTACTGCATCTTGATTTGGGCTGGATAATACCAATGGCACTTTTTTGGAATCGGAGAAGTTTATACCGATTTTTCACTCTGATATACATATCAAAACTACTTAGAACTCTCTAAATTTTTCTCATGGGTTCATCATCTATTCATGCAAAAGTGAAAACATAATTTCTATAGGGCAACACATCTGGAAACTGAGTGGCAAGATCAGGTTGAAGTCATGGAACATTCCAGAGAGGCCAACATTCTAAATAAAAGCAGCTTAAACTCAGAATGCTCTTCAGTAAGGGATGATGGTTTTGGCTTCTGCAGTGGCCTCATTGATGATCTGCCATTAAGAAGCTTTCAACAACTAAATGTTTAAAAATTTGCCCTTTGGAAAGAGGATGAAGAATTTTATTAACAGTAAGCATTAGATACAGCTATTCACTTAATTCAGAGTGCTTTTCAGATAGTCTCACATTGTCATTCTTTGCTTCTAGCACTACATTGTTCTATATAATCATCATTAGCCACGTGTGCCCATTGAACACCTGAAATGTAGCTACTGAGAGAAACTGAATTTTCAATTTAATTTAATTCCTTTAAATTTACAAATTGAACATCAAATATCTCATGAGTATTTTAATATTAATGATAAGATGGTAATATTTTGAATGTATTGGTTTAAATAAAGCATATTATTAAAGATTTCACCTGTTGCTTTATACTTTTTTGTCGATGTGACTACCAAAATATTTTAAATTGCATATGTGGCTTGCATTATATTTCTATTGGACAGCCCAATTTTACTTTGTACTTGTTAGTGGCTCAAAGATGTCTAAATTACCTAGATGCACAATCTCTCCTCATTTTCTCTCACATAGAGTGATGATTATATATCTGTTTTTCATTAATTGATTTGTAGCTCATTCAAGAAGAAATGACTTTGATTCTTCCATGTAATTTCCCAGTTTCTTGGAGAATATCTTGGTTTTTTTTTTTCTGAGAACAAGTTCACTATTATCAAATAGTCAGTCACCAAATGTTCCCCAGTTTCTTTCTTCCTTGGCTGTCTTTAATTCTCCAGCCTAACACATGCCAACAATTGTAAGCATGTTGTCAGAATTTTTTTTTTTTGCTTATATTTTCAATTAAATAATGCCTCCAAGATCTCTTAATTTAATCTGCTTCCATCCAGCTAGTGTATTAGCTCCTCTAGATTTCTGAACTTGGCCTTAAACCTCTGCTCTCTCTTTGTCACATCCCAGATCCTTTTGTTGATCCTGATTTAAATTACTTCCCATGGTTTCCTCAAAATACTGCTTCTTAAGCAATGTCTTCCCAATTTCACACCCGGATTCTTGGGATCCAGGATAGATCAGACTGGATGCAAAAGCACTGTTGCCATCTTACACCCTTCCAGGTACTGCACATAGCACTGTAGAGGATGACAGGGCTTCTGATCTCCTGTGACCCACAGGCTAGTGGGAGAGGCACAAAATAAACACTTGTGCTTTTTCCAGGCTGCTGGAACCTGCCTTGCCTGCAAGCACAGAGAGGGGAAATGCCTGAGAATTTAGTTCCCCCTGAGAACAGCTCTTAGTCAGTGACTGATATGTGGGTGAATATAAATACTCCATCCCTTAATCCTGATTAACTCTTCCGTGAGACTTCATGGAACACAAAGTGCCTCTGAGTTATTGAATTTAAGTTACACTCTGTGGAGTTTTTGTTGCTACCACACACTTTCTTCCCCTCCTTCTTTTTCTGGATCCACATTGTCACTTATGTCCTAGAAATATGTCAAAAATATTGCTTTCTGGAAATTCCTCATCTCCTTATTTGATTCTGGGGAATCCAACCGTATGTCAGTAATCTTACTAGAATTGGTTCTAGGAAGCTGACTCTCAGGATGAGATTCTGGAATTGGATCACTCAATGGCCAGATGGCAACAGACATCTATTGTTTGTGGTAAGTGAAGGGGTGATAACCTCTGGCCTGCTGTGGCATTACATTTGTTGATACTTTTACCTGCTGTGAATTGGGAAGGGATGCAAGTGAAAGGGGATTCACTGAATTATACAATATCTAAAGAACTGGATAGTTATGATAGTTATAAGAAATATGGATGAATAAAAAACAATGTCCTACTGTATAGCACAGAGAACTATATTTAATATCCTATGATAAACCATAATGGAAAGGAATACTTTAAAAAGAATATATATATATATATATATATATATATATACATATATATATATGTATAACTGAATCACTTTACTGTACAGCAGAAATTAACACAACATTGTAAATCAACTATACTTCAGTAAAAAAATATTAAAACGGAAACAAAGAAAGATGGAGCTGTTTAGTTGCTGCTAGTTGATGTACTGGAGAGAGAAAATACTAAGCCTTGCTTGGCCAATTATCACTTCATGGGGGAGGAAGAGATCAAGAATTCTATTTTATAGATGTTTAGTTTTATCCAAGGAAGATTTCAAGGAGAGGTTTATGTGACTGTAGATGAGGTCAAAGCTAGAGATATAAAATTTCAAATCATTGCTATACACATGGTTGATATAATTTATATTAATCAGAGTTCTTAGTAGCAAACAGCAAAAACTCGAAGTAACTATTTCAAGAAAAGAATATTGAATGGATGTTGGGTAACTCACAGAATTGCCAGAGCGGCTGAGAATGAGGCTCAGGAAATTGTCATGAACAAAGGAATCCGGAAGCTAGCCAGAACTGCACAGACAACGATAAAGCCACAGATCCTGTCCAGAGAGGACACTGCTACCACCACCACTGTACAGTTTGGTTTCTCAGATTATACAGCCTCCACTTCTAGCTCTGATTCCTGGATGCCACTGTAGGCACCACTGCTACTGGTGCCCTGGAAAATGGATGTAGCTGCAGCTGGCATTGCAGCAGATTTCCTGTCATCTCTGTTTCTGCATCTCACAAGCCCCAAAGTTGAAGAGTGGTGGATTCTTCTGATTGGACAAGCCTTGGTCATGTGCCCGTGGGTCATGCACCAGCCACCAGTATGGTATGTGCCTTCTGAACCTTAGGAGTATTTTGGACATTCAACCATGTTATTGCGTGTATCACGCAGCTCCTTCCTTTCTATTGCTAAGTAGTATTCCATTGTACTAGTATGAACAATTTGTTTATATTTTAAAATATCCTTGTCTTCATCAAGTTCTCAAATAGTTTTTTTCTATGTTTTCTTTTGGAAGCTTTATAACATTAGCTTTTAGGTTTATGATCCATTTTGAGAAAATTGTCTATATGGTAAGAAATAAGTGAGTTTTTTTCCTCCAATGAAAATTAATTAAAAAATCATCGGGCTTCCCTGATGGCGCAGTGGTTGAGAGTCCACCTGCTGATGCAGGGGACACGGGTTCATGCCCCAGTCCAGGAAGATCCCACATGCCACAGAGCAGCTAGGCCCGTGAGCTGTGGCCACTGAGCCTGCATGGCCGGAGCCTGTGCTCCACAACGGGAGAGGCCACAACAGTGAGAGGCCCGCATACCGCAAAACAAAACAAAACAAAACAAAACAAAAAAACATCAAAAATATAATAAAATACATTATCTATTTCTGATTAACTAAAACATGTTAATTGAAAAGAATTTGGAATACCGAGAAAGACAGAATCATGAAAACTAAAGTCATTCATAATCCAGCTACCTAGAAATAAAACTATTAACATTTTTGGAAAAAAAAATAATAAAATGTGTTGAAGTTCATTTTTTTCCCATATATATATATTGAATTTTTCCACCATCATTAGTTGAAAAATTCCTTTCCACATTGTATTTCCTTAGCACATACTGAAAATCAAATGACTGTATACATGTGGATATATTTTTAAGATTTCTATTATATTTCATTGAGCAACATGTTTATACACTTGAAAACACCACCCTGTCTGATTACCGAAGCTTTGTAATAAGTCTTGAACTCAGTACAATTTCTCCAGCTTTGTTCTTCTCAAATAATTTTTGTTGGCTATTATGATCCTTTGAAATTTCAACTAGATTTTGAATCAGTTTGTTAATTTTTATTTTAAAAAGATTGCTGTTGAAATTTTGATTGGAATTATCAATAGATTGATTTGGGAGAACTGATATTTTAATTTGTCTTCTAATCCATGAGCATGGTATAGCTCTCCATTTATTTTTCTTAATTTCTTTAAATAATGTTTTATAATTTTCACTATAGAAATCTTACATGCCTATATTTATACCCATACCTAAGTATTTTATATTTTTATGCTACTGGAAATGGTACTTAAACATTTTATTATTCCACTGTTTGTCACTAGTATATAGAATTATAATTGATTTTATAATATTAGTTTTTAAATATTGATCTTTAATACTGTACCCTGTCACCTTACATTATTGTAAACTTATCAGGATGTTCTAGGTAGATTTTTTGGTAGATTGTTCTTTTTTAATGTGTGCTATCATATTGTCTTCAAGTAAAGACAGTTTCCTTTTATTCTGTTTGTTAAGAGCATTTATTATGAATAGGTGTTGAATATTGTCAAATGCTTTTTTTGCTTGTTTATTGAGATAATATATTGTTTCCCCCCTTTTTCTGTTAGTATGGTGAATAACCTTGATTGCTACTGAATTATTTTTTTTTTGGGTGTGTGTGTGTGCATATATCTTCTCATTTATGTTTTTCTCGTTGGATAAATACCCAGAAGTGGAATTGCTGGATCATATGGAGTTCTATTTTAATATTTTGAGGAATTGTTTCCATAGTGGCTGCACCAATTTACAGTCCCAGAAACAGTGCACAAGAGATCCCTTTTCTCCACATCCTTGCCAATGCTTTGTTTACCATAAAGTCTGCTTCGCCTGATATTGATGTAGTTATATCAACATTCTTTTGGTTGATATAAAAATTAGTGTATCTTTTGCTTTCCCTTTACTTTCTGTGCTTACATTTTATGTATATCTCTTATATAGGTATGTATCTGGGTTTTGTTTTTTATTGAGTCTGACAAACTGTCTTTCCACAGGGTAATTTAGTTCTTTTAAATTGAGGATGAAGATTGGTAATATCTCAATTATTTTTATTTTTTGAATTTTATTTATTTTTTTATACAGCAGGTGCTTATTAGTTATCCATTTTATACATATTAGTGTATAGATGTCAATCCCAATCTCCCAATTTATCACACCAGCACCTCCCTGCACCATTTTCCCCCCTTGGTGTCCATACGTTTGTTCTCTACATCTGTGTCTACTGAATTATTAACCAAACTTGCATTCTTGTGATAAATCCCAATTGGTCATTATGTGTTAATTTTTAATTGTTTTATTAGATTTGCTAATCTTTGGCATGGATTTTTGTGTTTATATTTATAAAGAACATTGGTAGTTTTCTTATAATATCTCTGTTTTTGGAATCTGAGCAAAACTGGCACCATAAATAAGTTGGGAATTGTCCTCTCCTCTTGTGATTTCTGGGTTTATGTAAGATTATTATTTTCTTCCTTCAATGTTCAGTAGAATTCACCACTGAAGACGTTTGAGCCAAACAATTATTTTTTTGGATGCTTCTCTTTTTCACTGGTTTTCAATAATGTGATTAAGACATGCCTTCTTTTGGTTTTCGTTGTCTTTATCCAATATTTTGAATTTCCTATATCTGTGGATTTATAGAGCCAAAATATAGAGCTAAAATATTTATAGAGGTATTAGCCAAAGAGTGCAAAGTTTCAGTTACTCAAGGTAAGTCCTAGAAATCTGCTGTACAGTATAGTGCCTGAAGTTAATAATACAGTATTGTATATTTAAAAATTAGCTAAGATGGTAAATCTTATTTTGTGTTCTTATCACAAAAATAATAAGAATAAATAAAAATGAACCTTTTGGGGGTGATAGGTATGTTTATGGCATAGATTGTGGTGACAGTTTCATGGGTATATACTTATCTCCAAACTCATCAGGTTGTATACATTAAATATTGTTGGTCAATCTTACCTCTATAAAGTGGTTTTAAAGACATTTTGAAGACATTTTGGCAATTCTTTTTTTTTCTTTTAATCTTCCTTTTCCTCCTCTTTTTCTGGAAGTCCAGTTGTTCTGCAGGTAACTGAGGTTCTGTTTATTTAATTCTCAAACAATTTTTCCCCTCAGTACTTCAGTTTCCATTTCTATTGTTATGTCTTCAAGTTTATTAATCCTTTTTGCTTTGTCTCTAATCTGCTATTAAGTCCTTCCTGTTAAATTTTCCTCCCAGATATTATGTTTATGAGCCCTATAAATTACATTTTTTTAATCTGTCATTTCTCTTCTCATTAGGTTCTTGTTTTCATTTAAATCCTTAAGAATATTTATAACCTTGTCTTAATATATTTGTCTGCTAGCTGCATCATCTCTGTCATTTCTCAGTTAATTAATAAGCAATAGCCCTCCTGACTATGAGCTATGTTTCCCTGCTTCTTTTAATATTCAGTAACTTTTTATATGATTATAGACATTGTAAATATTATGCTGATATGTATATGGAATTTTCTGTCTTCATTTAAAGAATATTGAAGTATATTTTAGCAGGAAATTTAGTTGCTTATGGATTATTTGGGACTTACATTTTAGCTTTTCTTAGAGTGACACAGAGTAGCCCTGCAATGAAGACTTCTTCTGGCGTCTCTATTGAATGCCTCAGGGGTTCAACAAGGTTTCTTCCATTTGGGTAGTTGATACAAAATAGTCCCTCAGCCCTGAGTGAGCTTTTGATTTATTCAGTTTACAGCTCCCTTGTAGTTTATTATTTTTGCCCAGTTTCATAGGCATTTTACCCTATGCATTTCTTAGTTTTACCCTTCACGTATTGCTTAGTATTCAGCCAAAATATCAAGAGGCCCATGCAGATTCCTGGAGCTATTTCTTTGGGAGCTTTCTCATCTTTTGTATTCTGCCCTGCATATCCAGCTTTCTCAGCCTCTTCGAACTTTAGTCTCTGCCCCAACGATTCAGCAGGACTGCCATGCTTTGCTTGGACTCCTTTTCCTTGATTTGAAATTTAGAAAATGCTTTCAGGAAGAAAGTTGCAATGATCATATAATTCACCTCATTTTTTTCTTTTCTCTCAGGTAACACAGTCCTGGACTGCCAGTTGTCCAATGTCTAAAAACAGTAGTTTTGCGTATTTTGTCAGTTTTTATCATTGTTTATAATGAGAAGGCAAGTCCAGCTCCTGTGACTGTGTCACAGGCAGAAGTGGCAGTCCTTTGTTCAAATTTTAATCTCTATTTTGAAATTTAAACCTGTGTTGAAACAATAATTTGGGGTAGTTTATTTCCAAAATCCACAGGCTCCTCATATATGCTGGTCTTAAGTGGAATTAGTAATAGAAGCTTTTATTTAGGGAATCATTAGATAGCTCTGACTGTCAGAATCACAGTATGGCCTCAATTTTGAGGATAAATAAAGGAGAATAAAACCTTTCAGCAAACAAATTTCCAAAAGCAGCCTCAAAACAGCTAAATGTGTTCTGTTTGTTTCAGTTTTTCATTTACAGTTTTAAGAGTAAAATTCATGTTCTCTAGAATGAGTTAATACCACTGGAAGTTTTTCATGTCTCTATCTTATTTTATATACTAGAATAATATTCTCGCATCAGATTCCAACACAAATAAAAAGGCAAGAAAAAATGAGAACATCAGCAAAATAATCCTGTATTGCATCGAAACTTCTTTCCTCTGTTCATGAATATTTTGCCATGCAGGTAAATAACACAAAAGGAACAACTAAACATTAGGGCCTCCTGGCATATAATGTATAGAGATGAGTTTCCTGACATATAATGTGTAAAGATGAGTTTCAGTGTTACAATTTGGAAGCTTTAAATAGTGTTCTGTCCCCGAACAAAACTTTAAAGAATTCCCTTGTGGTTCAAAGTAATGTCTAATCAATGCTTCTAACATTTGTCGCAGTCTCATTTTGATTTCTTTATCTGCTTTCACTCCTTATGTCCTACCTGTTCTTGCTCCAAATCAGACCAGCACATCACAAAGACAGCACAGGGCTTTGTGCTGGGAAATTCCAGGTTTCCTAGTGAGGACTCGAAGTCCTATGTACTTGGTGAGTCCCTGAAACTCAAAGCAGTGTTAATTTTGGTCAATGTCTGTGGTGGACAGGAAGCCAGTAGCGAGGTTGGACAATGGTACCATGCTTGCCATGGAAGAGCATGCTGAAGTGACATGGAAATGTGAAGTGTTGTGAGGACATGAATAAGGACCTGATCCCTTTGAATCAATAGGTGAAATGATGTTGTTAACAGCACTGGCAGGTCATTTTACTTCTAGTCATGAATTATTGATCTCTTCCTATAAAAATGCAACAGGGCAGGTGACCACAAATTTTCTAAGTAGTTTTGGCATCATCAGCTTCTGGTCACCTCTCTGTGTATGTGTTTTCTTCCACAGGTAAATAACCTAACTCCAGCTGTTCTGGTGTGTCAACTCTTCCAACAAGCTTGGTTCTTAGCTCTGATTTGACTGCATGCAATCCAACCACTGTCTCCAACATAATATTTAGTTTGACTCCTCATTTCCTAGGTCCATAGTACACATCATAGATTCTTGTGTCATTTCAATATATTTTTATTCAATTAAGCAAGCATTGAATCAACACTCATCTTGGGTCAGTTGGACAAAAGATGATGCAGTATTTGAAAGCATTTACAAAATATACACGGTACTATTTTATGTGTAAAGAATTTTATGTGTAAAGAATTATCATTTTACTATCATTTATCAATTTACTAAATAAATTATCATTTATCTAGTAACTTGAGGTTTTAGAAGTATCTTGAGGTACTTAGAACATGGTAGGCATTAGCATTATCTAGGATCAGGATGTAATATGCTGATCATCTTCTCAAGTCTTCTTACATCTTTGATCAACATTTAGGGAAGTTAACAATAAATGATTATAGGTTGAGCCAAGATGTAAAATTGCGGTTTAAAGAATGGAAATGTGACCATTTTCAAAGCATTTTTACTTGGAAGTCATTATTTTTCTGTCTGGCTGCTTTTTTTTCCTTCTAATTTTCCTATTGCTACTAAATTACTTACCTTAGTTCAGAGTAATGCTGTCAACTGATAAAAAATGCACAACGTGAGAGTTGCGAGTTAAGTTTTATTTGGGGCCAAATGAGGACTCTAGCCCAGGAGACAGCATCTCAGTTAGCTCTGAGAAACTGCTCCAAAGAGGTAGGGGGGAAGGTCAGTATCTATGTGATTTTGGTGAAGGGGGAGTATATGTAATTGAGCACATTTTTTTGTGGAAGGTTTCTGCTAGTCTCGGGAAGGTTACTGCTAGATAAGAGGAGTGGACATCACCATGAAGGATGTTAGTGCTTTTCTAAATATGAGGAGATGCAAGAATTGGGCTCATAAAATCTTCTCCTGAAAATATCTATCTGAAGACCTGTTCTGCCAGTTTCTCCCAGAGTGCAGAGTGCCTCATTTCTGCTCTCCACCTGAACTCCTTTCAGGGGGTGTTGAAGGTCAGCAGCTGCAGCAGCACATGATTTAATCCTTGTAGAGATAGATGGCAAGTGCCAATTTGTAGTTGACAGTACTTTCGTACTTTTTGCAAAGGTAATAAGAAAGATACAGAGACATTGAATTTAAAAAAAAAAATGAAAGGGCATGGTGTGGGAACAAAAACTAAAAAGGTGAACACAATTGGGGCCTGGGGACTTTGTGGAAGAAAGGAAGTCTAGACCCCATTTTGTTTGATGTTTTGAGTAAAGCTTTATCATTGTGTACTTCTTAATTCATCTGGATAAGTCTAGTTAGTACTCGAATTCAGTTCATTGTAATCTCATTTTCGTTTTGTGACTTTTAACACTTACATTAACAATAGATTTATCAATGTGTTGGTGTCATTTGTGGACACGAATTTTATGGAATGATTTACATGGACGTAAATTTGGCTTTAACTTCTAAAGTCTTTAATTCTCTCAGATACACACATATTCACATTCAATTTAGGGAAAACAATATTTTTAAAGTTTTGTCACCGGAGGTCACAAGAGTTAAGCAATCATTCTTTCCCAACTTTTCCTTCTCATATTCTTTCTGTTTTACTCAGTGTGCCTCTGTCTCTCTTTAGTTTTACTCACGAGTTGATTTTGTTGGTATATTCAGTTTGCCGTTCATGAAATGTGACTGGAAGTGAAGTTTCATTAGAAGTTTAACACAAACATGACTGGTTTATTTCAGTGTAAGCCCATCAATGAAAGGTGGAAAAAGTTCCAAAAAAATCTATTTGCTGGAAAATTTGCTAATAAGCTTTTCGTTACTCAAAGTCTTGCTCACAATGTGGGATTTGGGGGTGGGAGCCTGGGTGGAAAGAAGACAAAATATAATAAACACAACAGAAACTCACTGGCATCAAACTGATTGGAGTGCATTGGGAAAACAGCTTATGAGAGAACTATGAAAACAGGCTTTGTACTTTGTAAAGTGGAGCGTTTCCGAGATGCCGATTATAAAGATTGGAACTAATAGCAGTGCCCCAAAGTGAGGTTTCTGTTTCAGGCCTGTGTACGCACATTTTATTCTTCATTCATAAAGAAATCTTAGTTTGCAAACAGGATGTATACCAGACCCCTCAAGGATCTAAGAATTTCGTCTACATAGAGAATTAATGTAAACACATGCCTTTCTTTTAGAGTGAGAAAAAGTTAAGCTAAAATGAAACAAATGGCATTTAGCTTATCTGACGTTTTACAATTAAAAGGAAAAAATGTATGAATGGAGAATCAGATTTTTTATTAAAAACATATTTTAGAATGTTTTCTTTTGGGGGGACAGATTTATTTGCTTCCATTGGTTGACTCCACTGTGAATTTAAATAAGTTTTTGGTGTGTTCTTGGTTTATTTGACTTTTGATTTTAAAAGGCAAAGGATAAATTTCAGTCTCTAAATTTGGAAGAATGTCTTTGGAGTGAGGTCCTTCCAGTTTCCTGGAGGAAGTGGCAATTAACTTGGCCCTTAGGGAAAGGGCATAATTTCAATAACAAAAGGATGGGGTAGAGTTGTTCCAGACAGAGAGGATGGTATCTTTGAATGCAAGGATATGGGTAGAGGTCCAAATCATTTTAGATGAGTGAGGTGGCTTTATGGTGCAGGACAAAGGCAAAGGGGGAAAAAAAAGTGTGAAAATTAGTCTTATACATGGCCTGGAATGCCAGGACTAAGTTTTATTTGGATAATTGGCACTTAGTAGATATGAACAGTTTTAAGTATATCGCTCCATGAAGAGAAAGTGGGTAAGCTAGAAAGGAGAAATGAAGAAAGACCAAAAGTTTACGAAGCTATTCCTCTGTGCTATATATTATATAGGAATGTCAAGTTTTCCATTATGCAAAAAAGGGAAACTAGGGCTCAGGGATGTTGGAAACTTACTGAGATCTGTAGGTTGAGCATTTGGAACCAGTGTTGTTGAAAGAACAGAGCCTAAAGTTCATCAGTGACAAGATGCAAGAGATGCTTCAGATCCTGTGATCTGGCATAAGGCATAGAGAAGGGGGCAGGGATACTAGTTGGGAGCCTCTAGCCTGAAACTAAGTAGATATCATACATTAAATCTAATGGTACAGAATGGAAGGCAGACACAAGAATTCTAGTTGTATTCTATTTTTTTCTGATTATCAAAGTTAATAGGATTTTAGGGTTAGCACTCTAGACATGCTTAATATACCTCATCTTAACTTCCCATGAAAATGCCCATAATGATACCCAGAGTGGCAGTAGCACTATAAATTAAACACAAGAAGAGAACAAGGGCAGAATTTTCTCTAATTGCATCTCTGGTGTAGTGGATTTGAAAAGCTTGGTCTTAGGCTATGTATGCTAGGTTCCAATCTCTGAACTCGGACAAGAGAGAAGCCACCAGAGCAAGCAGGTGCATTAACTTCTGAATTGTTAAGTGTACTCAGATCCAAACTAATTAAATCCAGAGCCCAGTTCTTTTCTTACTTCTTCTATATGCATCTGTTTCTCTCTTGACATTCATTCAGAGATTAGTAGTCTCAGCACACAAGAGGCCAGGAAGTAGAGGAAGCTAGAGGCAGGCAGAGATGAGAAGTGGAGCACCCTGAAGATTGGAGAAGGGTTGTGAACTGCATCTGATTCTCACATTGTCATAGCAACCTACACTCAGTGCTGAAGAAGATGCAAACTCACCAGGTGCCCACCAGATAAATCCCTGCCATATGCCACAAGATGAACAAGGCTTGTTCTTCCTTTTCTTGGCTTTTAGGTTCAGAGAGACAAACTCCCGAAATTCAAATGGTTTATGGAAAGGGCTGGTGTTGGTCGTCCTCTTCATTGCCAAAATCATGTATGGATAGTCGTCAAACGTGAGTATCTAAAAACAAAACTAACCAAATCATGCAGCCTATGATAAGAAGATACAGAATTAGGACTGAGAACACTGCCACAAAGATGTGCAGAAATACTTTGCTTCCCTGGATGCATGATAAATCTCCTGAGGAGATTTAAAAAAAAAACACCAATACCTGGACCTCAGTCCCAGAGCTTCTGATTTAATTGGTGTGGAGCTAGGCCTGAGCATTTGGTATTTTAAAAAGTGCTTCCAGGTGACTGTAGCAGCTGAGATTGAGAACCACCAAGTTAGAGCAAGAACGTCTCTCCACAAATAATTTCCTTTCACTTAGTCTTGGTCTCCTTATCTGGTAGAAGAGAAATCTTCAATAAGGCAACGAATCATTGTGTTTCTCCTTCCTTCCTGGAAATGCTGTTACTTTCCTGTAATGTTTATATTGTAAAATCCTCCAAGGAAATACATATCCTTGTGACAGCCAAACAGCAAATGAGATAAACAAAAATTGCTTCTAATTGACGATTATTTCTTTGTGTCTTTTTTACTTTAGAATGTATTGTCATTCCAAGATTGGTTGAGTTCAGACTGATACAAAGCATTACTAATAAGGACAAGGACTTTGAACTGGGTCCAGTGTACAGGGAATCCTATTGGACTTTGCTTATATCCACAGATCCAAACAGCTACCTGAAGACCTGGCATTACCACCAAAAAGAGAAGTGAGAGTGTAAGCCTGGACCACTTTCTCCTAAACTCCCTAGCCCTCAGGTGCTTCATCTATATGATGAAGAGGGTGGATGATATGATTTAAAGTTCCCTTAATCCTCTAAACTGTACATTATATTATTATTCCTATTATTCAATACCAGGATTTCATTAGCATTGAGGACAATAAAAAAAAACAAAAAACATATTTTACTAACTTTTTAGCAGTTATTTTAGATGTCATGGAGATTCCATCTCAGAACCAGGTCTCTGATGAGGTGAGTGAAGAATTTGTCAGCAACCCCAAACTTAAGGAGGGGGTGGGGTGTCATAAAAGATTCAATAATCAAGAAAAAGAATATCTAGTATTACATTAAAAAAATCAGAATGAATGCAAAAGACCCATGAGAACAAAGCATCGACAATCTATATAAAGCCATTGCATTTAAAAATTTAGATTTAATATTATAAATGAATGTCTATAGTGTTTGTCCAAACTAATTTCAAATATACACTCATGCAATCATTCAGACAATAAGCTGGCAGTGATTGCAAATATAACGGTTTGAAAACATGGGTTTTGCCTTCAAAGGACTTATAATTCAATGAGGGGTTGTAAAATCAGTGAGGTAGGGAAAGAAGCAAAAATAGAAGAGTATAATAATATAGGGACCCATAATGTGGGCATTTAGAAGACATGGTAACTGATTTTGACTGGGAGTGTGTGTGTGTGTGCACGTTTGTGTGTGTGTGTGTGTGTGTGTGTGTGTAGTAGTAGTAGTAGTAGATCTGTACAGTCTTCATGAAAAATACGACTTTTAACTGCAAAGGGTTTTGTTGGGAGGCATGATGGAAAAGCAACCAGGCTGAAAGAACAACATGGCAAAAGGACAGAGACTTGGGCACACAAAGAAAATTCAAGAAAAAAGGCAGGTTTTGTGGCAGAATTATAAGTGTGTATGATCAGATATGATAGTTGGACGTGTGGCTGGAAAAGTTGGTTGGATTTGGAATGCTATGAGTAGCCATCATCTGCTGGATTCCAGAGTCAGGCTCTCTAGGGTGAAGAACTGAGCTGTAAATACTCTTCAAAGTGCGGAATCCCCACAAATGAGAACCCACTGTGTTACTAAATGCAACAGTGTTTTGGAGGTTTGTAGCTCTGACCTAGTAAATTTAGCCAAGAAGATTTAGTTAGACATCCAGGAAAAACATGCTGCCTCCAGAATTTAGCTTTGAACTGACAAAAAGGAATTATTCACTCTCTGATCTCTGTCACGTGCACAGGGAGTCAGAACCAAGGTAACACATTTTTATTTTTTTAATTTTTAATTTTTTTTTAATTTAATTTAATTTATTTTTTATACAGCAGGTTCTTATTAATTATCTATTTTATACATATTAGTGTATATATGTCAATCCCAATCTCCCAATTCATCCCATGCCCCACCACTTCTCCTCTTGGTGTCAATACGTTTGTTCTCTACATCTGTGTCTCTATTCCTGCCTTGCAAACCGGTTCAACTGTACCATTTTTCTAGATTCCACATATATACATTAATATATGATATTTGTTTCTCTCTTTCTGACTTACTTCAGAGATGGTCCTCAGTTTTGATGGCTTGTGTGTGTTAACATACCAGTCATAGCGTATCACATTTTGCCTTGAGCCAAGACTGACTCTTATGATTGAAAATCATTTCTATGTGAGAAAAACAAAGCACATCAAAGTGCAATCATTTTTAAAATTGTACACTTGCTTCTAAAGATGGAGTGTCTTTGGCCTTGACTTGAAAGCTGTGGTGTTGAGTCTTTTAGGAGGTGGAAGGTAATGACTTGGAACAACAGAAATAAACAAGAACCTCAGGAATCCTTCTGGTTTGGCAGGATGGGACCCAGTGGCAAGTACACTGTATATATCTAAAAATGAATAATAACTTCATGAAAATGTAAGAAGAATTTCATAGTGTGTCCTCCCCTAATCTTACCTGCTCTTAACAACAATGTTTGTGAACTTCCCTCTCTCTCTCTCATTCTTCCTAATCTCTCAGATATTGTGCATTGTGGCTCATTTTTGGTTTTAACCATATTTCTAGCTATTGTGATATTGGTGATTTCCTTTCTAAGTTAGGAAACTGTGGTTGAAAAAAAGAAATAAAACTTTTTAAAAGAACTTTTTTAAATTTAATTTTTATTTTATATTGGAGTAGAGTTGATTTACAATATTGTGTTAGTTTCAGGTGTACAGCAAAGTGATTCAGTTATACGTATACATATATCCATTTTTTCAGATTCTATTCCCGTACAGGTTATTACAGAATATTGAGTAGAGTTCCCTGTGCTATACAGAAGGTCCTTGTTGATTATCTATTTTATATATAGTAGTGTGTATATGTTAATTCCAAACTCCTAATGGATACTTCCCCCCTCACCTATCCCCTTTGGTAACCATAAGTTTGTTTTTGAAGTCTGTGAGTCTGTTTCTGTTTTTTAAATAAGTTGATTTGCATCTTTTTTTTAGATTCCACAGATAAGTGGTATCATATGATATTTGTCTTTCTCTGTCCAACTTAGTTCACTTAGTATGATTTAAAAAAAAAAAACACGTTTTTTTCCCTCTATGGTCAATTAGAATATCATTTGGGCTATTTTGAATGACCACGTTTGAGAATGTGTATTTTGGCATGAATCTTCATATATAAGCCTTTATCTAACTCTTATTCTTAAACAAAAAACCAATATCTATAGCTAGTGACTCATGGAAAACTGAATTCGGATTGTCTGTTGTACTACCATGTTTTTGCATTTCCTAGAGTTTTTGTATTTCTAAAATTCCCTAGAAACTAAAACATGCTCATTTATAGCAGTTATTGTTTAAATATATATGTTATTTGCACCTAAAATAAAACATTGTTTAAAAATGCCCTTGAAGGAACAAAACTTTCATTCTTCTCAATTCTTTTCACTTGGCTATATGGGAAACATTCCACTTAGCTCATTCAGAAAATGTGCAAACCTGGCTTTGGGCACAATACTCATTTTCTGAAATGGATGGACCAGGGCTAGTTTCCTCACATTTCTTACAATCGGTTGCATGTGGCTGGATGTCAGACTAAGGGTGATTTATAGTAATTGCCTGTCATCAGTCTATGCCATGCTTACCTGCATAATCCACCAATTGTCCCACAAATGCCCAGAGCTCATAACCTATCTAAGGTTATTTGGTTCTTTTATGAAGAAACACACACAAAATGCCAATGTTCCAAAATGAAGCACTGGCTCCCAGCTGCTGCTGCTCCAGCTTTCATAGCACTAGGGAGAAAAGAGTCACAGACATGTTGACTCACATCTAGTTAGAAAGTAAGAAGTAGTTTCTTGAGAATATGTATCCCACAGGCAAAGCAGGGTGGGAGTCATCTACTATGGTGGTATCTCTCAACCTCAACACCATCGACATTTTATTATTATTATTATTATTTTTTTTTTTTTTGCGGTACGCGGGCTTCTCTCTGTTGTGGCCTCTCCCGTTGCGGAGCACAGGCTCCGGACGCGCAGGCTCAGCGGCCATGGCTCACGGGCCCAGCCGCTCCGCGGCATGTGGGATCTTCCCGGAACCGGGGCACGAACCCACGTCCCCTGCATCGGCAGGCGGACTCTCAACCACTGCGCCACCAGGGAAGCCCCCATCGACATTTTAGATGGGATAATTCCTTGTTATGGGGGGGGTTGGTCTGTACTTTGAAGCATCTCTTGATTCTACCCATTAGATGCCAGTAGCATCTTGGCCCCTGCACTGTGACAATCAACAATATCCCCCAGCATTGTCAAATATCCCCCTGGAGGAAGGGGTGGATTTCCCCTTAATAAGAACTACTGTACTAGGGAAAAGTAAAACTAGGCTTTTATAACTGGCCAACATTGTGTCATGAAGTATACAGTAGTCTATAGGATGAAAGGGAATAATAAGATAATATTTATTGAACATACTTACAAGTTTTATATATATATATATATATATATATATATATATATATATATGTGTGTGTGTGTGTGTATAATACACATACATATTTATATATCCCCAAAGCATATACCGACAGTTCTGGAAAAAGTCATTGGGGGAGGGTAATGGTAAAAATAAACCTCTACAGTTATGGTACTTCTAGAGCACCTGTGTTTGGAAGAAAAATTAGAGTGTGAGATTGGTAGAAACTTTTGCCTACATTGGTCTTTACTTTGACCAATTCATTGGTTTTAATTCTATTCTTCTTGTTATGTAAAATAATTGTAATTTTTCTTCCCCATGATAGCCCATCAACTATTTGAAAACATATACTATTTTGTTCTAAAGTCCCTTTCCAACATTTTTTCTAACTATACAAAATAGGACATAGTTTTTTGTTTTTTTAAAAAAATAAATTTATTTATTTATTTATTTTTGGCTGTGTTGGGTCTTCATTTCTGTGAGAGGGCTTTCTCTAGTTGCGGCGAGCAGGGGCCGCTCTTCATCACGGTGCGCGGGCCTCTCACTATGGCGGCTTCTCTTGTTGTGGAGCACAGGCTCCAGATGCGCAGGCTCAGTCGTTGTGGCTCATGGGCCCAGTTGCTCCGCGGCATGTGGGATCTTCCCAGACCAGGGTTCGAACCCGTGTCCCCTGCATTGGCAGGCAGATTTTCAACCACTGTGCCACCAGGGAAGCCCTAGGACATAGTTTTAAGTTCCTTCAGTTTTCCAACTTCTTTCTCCTAAAGGAGCTTTAGTCTGTTTATATTATTTTTAAATTAGTATTCCCAGGATTGAAATGGGAACTTGAGTCAATGAGAAATGCTTTTGTCTCAGCAAACAGAAAATTCAGTAAGGATTTAAATCAAAAAAATGTTCTCACAAAACAAGTATTCCAAAGATAGTTGATTGTTGGCTTTGGTTCAGCTTCTCAATGACCTAGTCTTGTCTGCCCTACAATTGTTAACATAGAGCAAGGAGGGAGGGTGGCATACGTTAACATTAACAGTGTCTGCAACATGCAGAATAGGAGGACAATCATTGTATGTAACTGTATTAACACACTTCAACAGTCTTAATTGCTCTTCCGCAACTATATTTCACGATTGACACTGTATTTAACTGTATCAGAGAAACTGTGACACTGCAATACAATTTCTTTGTCACCTATATGCACCTTGGCTTTAGGTCCTTGAGGAATTGTGAATTATTTACTATTGCACCCTGATATCATTACAAGCTATATTATTTAAGTGATCAGTAAATATTTTTTAAAACTTATCAGTGTATACCAAATATATTCTAATCTTAACAGCAAAATTTTCACTCGCAAGAAGTTGTTTATTAGAACATTTCTATTTATGACATATTTATTTTTCTTTCTGTTGCATTGGATTTCTTGTTTAGCTTCAAAGGTCCATGAATTCTCTAGAAATTGTACATAATATTTTGTGTGCACAAACCATAATTTTAATCAGAGTCTTAAAGTAGTATTTGTCTCAAGAGATTTAAACTTCTTATACAATATAGGTTAGAAAAAAAAAGATAAATGGAAGATCAAAAGAAAATTACTCTGAGAGAAGAATTATTTTCAGGAAAATAGAACAACTAGAAAGGGCCTATTTTGGAGAGATATCTGTCTTCCTATAACCCCAAAGTAAAAAAAAAAAAATTGCATCTGCAATGGTAGTCATAGATTTCATGTCAAACTCTGTCTCCGGGCTCACATACTGGAGTCTTGTCTATGTCAAAATCCAAAGAAGGTTTAGGACTCCATCTCTTCTGGATTATAAGAATAAAAATAGTGGGCTCCAGAAATATTCCACCAATATTGAAACAGTTTTTTTCTTTCATTAGGAGAAAGATGCAACATACAAGCTGTGATTTCTATAAACTCCTGACCCCTTTTCAGCAGTAGATGCCTTTTAAAGTCTGTGTTGATTGGTTCATATTGATTCATCCATAGTCTCTGACTAGCCTTCTGTAGGACCAATGGCAGAGGAACTGATAGGATTAGGAGTGAGGTCTATCACTTTAAAGGAGCTAGAACTTGATGGCAGCTGCATTAAATAGAGCCAAATTAAGGTGTTATACACATTTCCTAAACAGCACATTTCCTAAGTCTTCATCCTCCTAATTAGAAGGACTTTACTTCCTTATGAAATGACCTGCAGATGATTGAATGATTTATTATTCTATTGTATACATCTGGCTTAATATATTTTAGAAACTAAAGATTTATTTATTCAATTCCGAATGTACAGCTGATATTCAAAACTTTCTTTGAAATATTAAATTTGAGACCTCCTTAAGTCAGACACTCGTGGTCCACAGAATGACAACTTTTTAGACACATTGAAATGTTTTTTCAGGGAAAAGCAAGCAGAGTGGGAAAACAGCAATAACAAAAACAAAGCAGAACAAAACAAAACAAAACAATAAAAATCAATTCATCTTCCCCAACCAACCAGAAAGATTCCCCAGAGTTAGGGCTGGTACACCAAGTTAATTACAAGACTGTGTGACTTATTGTCTGTAAGTCACTGATTTTGTACTCAAGTGAATATAAAGGGTAATGATTTCCACTTAATTGTTAACTACTATGCCTTTGTAATTCTAAACATTGCTGTTTCTGAAATGAAAAATTCCATATATTTGTGTGTATAAATGACATGTTTGCACAGAAGAATTAACTTTAAAATGTTGATAAGTACAAAGAACAGCATATCGTATAATCTTTCAACTTTGGATGAATCAAGGAAGGATCCATGAATGTTGTTGAATCACGCATTGTGAAATTTTTAATTAGTTGTGTTAAAAAAGAATGTTCTGGGACTTCAAAGTCTTTGCCTTAAGAAACCTTGTAGATTCCACCTGCTTCTCTCTAAACACCTACTCTTGGACCCCTGAGCCACCTCATTAGAAGACTGACCACAACCTGCTGAAAAGACCATGGGGAAAGGCCTGAGACTACAAAAAAAGGAGGGTCCCAGCTGAGCCTGACCTTCTCATTGTCCTTGCCAAGATACCAGGCATGTGAGTGAACCTATCTTGGACCCTCCAGTCCAGTCCAGCTACCAGATGAATCTCATCACATGACCCCAGTTGAGGTGTATCTCCCAACTGAGCCCTGAGTCACAAGATCATGAGGTTCAAAAAACTGTTGTCTTAAACCACAAAATTTGGGCATGGTCTGTTAATAGCAATACAAAATCAGAACATCCTTATTAAAATTTTAACTTATTTGATCAAAACCTTTATTTATTTATTGCCAACAAAAGATTTCTTAGCTGCATTTTGGAAAACATTTTTCCAGGCAATAGATTTCTTTATTCCATGAACTCCTATCCCTTTTGCCCCTGTTTTTAACCTGTTTTTGCTTGTTCTTTTCACTGTGGCTACAAGTTCTTATTTCCCAACAAGCTTTTAGCTAATCCTGTCCTTGAGTCAGGGTGTATATATGGATCACTGTCCAGCAGCCCAAGTGACTCCATATCAAAGTTAGTTTAGATGAGGGTCTGACCTCAAGCCTTTGTGCCTGTTCTAGCAGGTTGGATTCTGTGTTTTTCTTGTGTTCCCCTTTCTCATAATGTAGTCCCAAGAACTGGTTCTTAACCTTGTTCATTCTGATTAAGGGTCTAAACTGGTAGACTTTCTAATACTCCACTCTAGATTGGGATCTTTCCTAGTTTTCATTTTCTGTAAGTGCCATATCAAATTGCCAAACATTTGGCAGCTTAAAATAACACTAATTTATTATCTTACAGTTCTCTAGATGTCTAGGCTCAGCATGGCTCTGTTTGGTCTCTGCTTTGGGTATAACCAGATTGGAATCAAGGTGTCAACAGAGCTGCATCCCTTTCTGGAGGCTCTGAGGATGACTCTAATTCCAGCCTCCTTCATATTGTACAGAATCCAGTGTCTTGCCGTTGTAGAACTGAGGAGTTCTTAAAGGGACTGAGGTCCCTGTTTCCTTGCTGGCTGTCAGCCAGGGGTCATTCTCAGATTCTAGACACTGTCTACATTCCTTGGCTTCTGGCTCCCTTTCTCCATCTTCAGAGTCAGCAATGGTGCGTGGAATCCTTCTTGTGCTTGGAATTTCGCTGGCTTCCTCTTCTGCCTTTCTTTTCTCCTTTTAAGAGTTTATGTGATTACTTGAAGACCCCCAGTTAACCCAGGATAATCTTCCTATTTTAAGTTAGGGGGGTTAGTAACATTAATTCCATCTGCAAAATAGTTTTAGAGCAGTACCTGGATTAGTGTTTGACTGAATAATCAAGGGATGGGAATTATGGAGGGAAATCTTTAGAATTCTGTCTTTTCAATATTCCATCCTAGGAACTAAAGATCTGTCTTGGAACCAAGGAGCTGAATTCTTGCTACCACCCATCTACCCTGGCTCCCCTACTTCCCTGGCCTAACCCTGGCTTGCCTTTTGTCTAAAATGTCAGTGTTACCTGTTTAAAATATTTTCATTACCATGTTTTTTCCCCACTTACTAAGATAACTTTGACCATTTTCTGAATCCCCTTAATGATGATTATCTGCCTGGATTGCTATCCATTCCTTCCTTCCTTCCTTCATTCGACAAGTACTTATTATATGCCAGGTACCTTCTGAGAAGCTGGTGATATGGTAGTGGAAAAAACAAAGACTATGCCCTTAAAGTATGTGCATTTGTATAGATAGAGAGATAGATAATCAGACATATACAAATGAGTATATAATAAAATTTCAAATGATTATAAGTGCTATGAGGAAAAATGAAGGAGGGATGGTTCTCTTTGATTTAGGGTAGTCAGGGATGGCTTCTCTGAGAGACAACATTTAAGTAGTGACTTGAGGGAAGATGAGAAGTAAGTGTATATAAGGGCAAACATATTCTATGCAAAGAGTTCTGCTCAGTACTGAGCGAATCAGATGGGAGGTAAAGCAGCTGGACCAGGGTGAGGAAAATAGGAAGGAAGTCAGAGGGGAGGCAGGAACCAGATTTTGGGGGGCTTTAAAAGCCATGAAAAGGACACTGGTTTTTACTTTGAGTAAGGTAGGAAGGTATTGGTGAATATTCATCCAAGGAGTTAAATGATCTGACTTACGGTTTTGCATGATCAGTCTGGCTGCTGAAGGAAGCAGGAAACACCATCAGGAAGCATTTGTTATCATTCAGGGTGGAAAATGCTGGTGGTTTGGACTTAGGTGGTCGCAGTGGAGGAGCTCAGAAGCGGCTATTAGCATCATCTAGAGGGAAGGGATATCTATTGCTTGCTCCTGTGGACTAATATTCTGTCTGACATACCCACAGTGGTCACAGCTCTGACCACTTCTTCAGGGTTCCACCTAATAGGCTCTTGTGTCTTTTGTATCTTCTGTCTGATAACATCCAGCTCTAAGTGAGCTCCCATATTCAAACTGCCTAAAACAACACAACTAAGATCCAAGGAGCCCAGGATAGGCACAAAGGGTTGCGCCCCTCCCGTGAAGCTCCATTTTATGCGTGTTTCTTTCCGGGATACCCCTGACATTCTAGGCTTGCACGTTTTGGTGGACCAGGGATCTCCCCTTGCTCCCCTATGGGATTACACTTCAGTGGCTCTCTGTTTTAAAGCTTCCAGGGGTGGCGCCGTTATTCTTTGGAACGTTCTCAGTATTGTAAAAGTTCTAATCTGAGGGCAAACTTAATTTTTGGAAAGAGCCACAGTAAGTCCAAGTCAAATCTGATGGAGAGGCTACATCAAGCTGCATGATCGTTTTTTAATCAAAGTAGAATGGATTGTGATTGGTGGGATTCCCAAACCTCATGGAAGCTGTGTGTTCTTGCAAATCCCGAGGTGCTGTACCAGCTACTGCTCCTAGATGTCCTCCCTGCCCTGCCCCTTCATGTGTCAACGTCCCACCTACTTGCTGGCTTATAGCAGTTAAATTTTTAAAAAATCTCCCCTTTCTAGGTTCTCATCAAATACACTACCAGTGTTCCCACAGGTACCCCAGTGAGTCTTTGAGACATTTTCTATCTGAATTGGGAAGAAAACCAAGGAATGAAGCCCCTTGTCCCATTTCCAGTCTGTCCCCTCCCCCCAAATATAGGTGCAAAATACATGTAAGTTCCTCAGGGCCTCCCTCGTCCTTTCAGGGCTCTTGCAGGCCATTACTCTGATAACCCACTTTTGGTGAAAATGTGGGCTCCTTCATGTGTGCCCACCCCAGACTAGGCTGTGAGGTTTTTTTTTTTTAAAACTTTGGTAAAAATAAACATAAAATTACCATCTTAACTTTTTTTTTTTTTTTTTTTTTTTTGCGGTACGCGGGCCTCTCACTGTTGCGGCCCCTCCCGTTGTGGAGCACAGGCTCCGGACGCGCAGGCTCAGCGGCCATGGCTCACGGGCCTCGCCGCTCCGCAGCATGTGGGATCTTCCCAGACCGGGGCACCAACCCGTGTCTCCTGCATCGGCAGGCGGGCTCTCAACCACTGCGCCACCAGGGAGGCTCCATCTTAACGATTTTTAAGTGTGCAGTTCAGTAGCATTACGTAGTTTCATTGTTGCGTAATCATCACCACCATTATCTTCATTGCAAAACTGAAACTGTACCCATTCAACAACTCCCCATTCCTCCCTCCCACCAGCCCCTGGTAACCACCATTAATTCAATTACTATCTCACATAAGTGGAATGATACAGTATTTGTCCTTCTGTGATTGGCTTATTTTGCTTAACATAATGTCCTCAATGTTCATCTACGTTGTAGCATGTGTCAGAATTTCCCTTTTTTTAAAAGGCTGAATAATACTCCGTTGTATGTATGTATCATATTTTGTTTATCCATTTACCTGTCAATGGACTTTTGGGTTGCTTCCGCCTTTTGGCTCTTATGAATAATGCTGCTATGAACATAGGTGTACTAAAAAAAAAAAAAAAAATCCAAGGAACAAGAAAAAACATCTTTGAATAGGAAAGAGATAGTAAAAAGGCTCAAGACTAAAGGAACACTCTGGATAAATTCTTTACAATGTCTAGTAGGTACCAGACTTATTTGGAAGATGAATAGGTTAGTGGTCCCCAACACTTTTATAGATGAAAAATTCTTTACACCTGATACTAGTTCAGTTACTGTTTTGGGGATGAGTCTACTACAAATGATTACGAATATACTTTCCTGCTTTCCAAGATCTAGATGCTTTTAATAATAAATAACAACAACAAAAGGTCTGAAACTTCAAGGCAAACTCCAATGAAAGCAGAAATAGGGAGGCAAAGTGCTATGGGCATATAGAAATAAAAACAGGAATCAATATTATGGCAAAGTTAATGAAATTCAAGTCAGAGTGAGGTTCTGGGACTGCTTACTATCTTTCTCCATCCCTGGGAACTGCCCCAGTTGGTGAATCATCCTGGAATTCGAATCTCTTTACCTATGAGATGGATATGGAGGAAAATTGGGAAAAACAGAGCTATGCTCCTTTGCTTGTGTCTACATTAAAACATATATATCTTTCATTCCGTGGGAAAACATAAGTTTAATTGAACAGATACAACAATAATATATCAAGAAAAACCCCATAGAATCTAGGAATTAAAGATGGTTTGGGCTTTTCAAACGTCTGTTGCTCCATTTTGAACCATCTTCTTTGTTCAGTTTACTCCCAATCTAAAAACTACCCCCAGGACCATTTTTACACCTTCGACCTTGCCTGAACCAGCTCATTATTAGCTGTGAAGGAGTTTGTAAGATTAAATACCAAAGTTTTTTTTTCCCCATTCCAGCCATTTTACTAGCTTTCTACATCAAATTCTCTCTCCTTAAACAATAGTTCTTTGTACACTCTAAGCTCTTGTCTCTACTCTCACTGCTTGCCCGATTCTCCAGTTTCCATGCCATTTTAATAGGAATTTTAGGACCACTCTTGCTTTTACTCAAGGGCCCACACATTAGGACATCTAAATACTTCCCCTCATTTCCCCAGTCTCATACATTCTTCCATCCACCTTGCAATCCCTCCCTCAGACTCTTGGTCCATATGGATTTAAGACTCCTAGTGCTTTGAAAAGCCAATAATTGATAATAAATATCTAAAGTGATTATAACAGTGCCTGGCACTTGGTGACACCTAGATGACCATTGACAGCTGCGATGATGTGAGAGCCGTCTGCAATATTGGGATCTTAAGACCAATGCCATAGGGGTCATGGAGAGAAACACCTGGGAGAAAGTTTGTGACGTGTTCACCCAGGGCCTGACCCAAAGAGATGTTCAACCAATCTTAACCTAATTATTATATACCATGCTTTTAAATGTTTAAGCATTTTAAATTATTTCTTTCAAAAGTATACATCCTACCAAGAATAAAATTTAATGTACAATTCTGAAATACTATTTGATAAGAGAGAGAAATTCAATGTTTGCAATATACACTAATAGTAATGATTTCAGGTTTAGAAGGAATTCATGTCCTTTGGAATCCTAATACTATAAATTTGATACCAAATATTAATAAATAGGCTTTTGCTAGTGGATATCAATTCTTTTTTAATTTCCATGCATGCATTATTATTTTGGTTCTTTAGTTTTATATCTAGAATATGTTCATTTTTAAAAAAGAAAGGATGAAGCAGGTAGATTATATTGCTTGCTGCTTCTAATTTAACACCAGAAGTTTGACACTAGACAGACTTAGCAGGTGGTAGTTGGTAAGAAGAACTTGAAGCAATATAGTTCATTGTATTTTAAGAGAGAGAAAGTATTAATTGTCTGTGCCAATGTGAATGAGGAGTGGGAGAAATTATAGAGAACCTAGGGCTTCATTAAGACCTGGCTTGGTCCTATTGCTGTTATGAGAAAATTAAAAATAAATGGACAGTAGTTTCCACCTCTAAAACATATTATATGCAGTACATACTTTAACCTAGTTTACAATTTACATTTATTATGCCCAGTGAAACCACAAAGCCAATGTTTAATTTTACAGTTTAAAGTCACACATAGGGGAAATGCTTTACAAAATAAGATATTGTTCCTTAATGAAAAATATTACAGTATAGGTCCCAAAAGTCTCAGTTCAAGTGGTTTACGTGAATAACAGAGTTGTTGTGGAATGCAGGCTACAAGACACAGTAATGCTTTCAATAGTCGTTTCAGATTTGAAATTTGCCAAAGCTGAAGAGACATTTGAAATAAGACCCATCTTAGTTTTCCAAGATTGTTTTTGGTTTTCCAACAGCATTATATTTACTGAAAAATGCTAACACTTCTGGAAAATTGAGTGTAAAAAGCAGCTTACATTTTACTGCTTGTATACAGCATGTAAATCTTCAATATTTTACTCTACCTTGAAAGCATCTTTCAAGATTTAAGAATCTCAGTTCTACCTATTTTTATTACCTGACTTGATTCACAGACTCTAATATAGAAACCAAATATTCGTGCCAGTGCCTACATCAAATCGAACATATTCCCGCAATCTGTTTAGTTATCTGCAGTCTATTTACAAAGCAAGTGCATGATTTGCTCTGATCAATGTGTCACACTAAAATGTAGGCAGTATTTCTTGACTCCTACATTTATGTCATGCCGGAGTGTGTGATGCAAAAATACCATCCAGAGACTTTCTTAATCCAAAGTCTAGTTTCACAAAGTCACACACAGTATTATATTCTATCCTAGATATACTCAGCATGGGGTGAGTGTTTTTCATACATTGTGAATTGTTACAGAAAAGATGGAGATATAGTAGCCAAGTGTATGTGTGAAAGTCCAGCTAAATATACACAGAAGTTCCTTTGTGTATAAGAAACAGACAAGTTTCTTTGAAAGAAATGCTGATGGCTTAGTATGTGATGGAACATGACATCTAAAAGTGGGCTACACCAACCTGATGCTCTTCAAGTTTGGACGTCACATTAAGCATCCTCAATGTACATATAGCTTATGTCACTAAACACTGCCAATCTGAATGACCATTAAATACAATTTCCCAAACTTTGAGTATCAAGTTGTGCCCAAGATTGACAAACTGTTTAGAGTTCTTTCTTGCAAATTGAAAAATCATGTAGAATAAAATAGTAACTCAGAAATACCACATTTGGCAGTTGGTCACTGAAAGTGTTAGCACCTTGATAAAGATTACAATTGTTCATTGGATGTGCCAAAGGAAAAGTAAAAGAAAAAATGCCCTGTTTTATTTATAAATCACAGTTTTCCTCACAGTGTTAGACTTGGGTCACTCTGATGTGGCAGTGCCTTATAGGATGATGGGCCATTGTTTATTTTTTTTCATTTGACCTATGGCAGTACACATGGATCAGCCAGTGGAGCTATGAGATAAGGACCACAGACAGCAAACTTGCTCTTAGTGCTAGAATATTAAGAGGGTGCAACTAACAGGGTTAATGAATGTGTATGTTTCAGTCCTACTCCATTTTAAAACCAGCGTTTTCTAACAACAGATTCCTTTATCTTTTCTACAAAATCTGCATTAAAATTATGATATAATGGCACCGGAAAAATAATTGCCAGGTTGAAAGCTTTTCTGATCTAAACACTACATATATTCTCATTTTCTGGCTCACTAATGCATGGGTTGGTGTTTCAGTATGTTCTCATACATTAATTGAATAGAACACAAAATTATGTGGTATAGACTGATGTGTTTCATGTGTTGTAACTTGAGCTGTCATTTCTGTAGTTCATGATAACAGGGAGCTATTAGAAAGATTGTATTTTTCAGTGGGCTATTGAGCTAAGTTGATCTACCTGTTTGACAACCTAAAACTACATGTTGTTGACAAATGAGAAAAATAATAGAGAAAACATGTAAATTCCTTTTCTGTGTGTCTATATGATAGATCACCTTGACCCTGTACTTGGTTCTATTATAGCTTTGGATGGCCATTTCTGTCTTCAAGGTCATTCATTTACTTTGTACCTTTGAAATGTTAAAAAAAAAAAAGGTGTTTTTATGGCTTCAAGTTTAACTACTAATAGATTACTAATAGTCACCAATCATACCAATGAGATTTCATACTTAGCTATAAACTATTAGCAAAATCCAGCCATTATTAAATTCGATCTTATTTCACAAACAGTGAACTCTAAGTTATAGCACAAGTCCTGAACTTCTTTGACTCTGGCTGCTGCCCTCACCTAAACCATTACAATGACCTTGTCCAATGAGGAAGGAGTAAAGGGGAGAAACATCAGAACCAGAGATTGATCTAGTCAATTGTGTATCCAAAGGTGCTTTGCCTTATTGCTATGACCAGACTGTGAAATCATAGTCAGGAGCAAGCTGGTGTGCTCAGAGGTGTCCCTGCTTGTCCCAAGTCCTATTATCCCTCCAAGAGATTAACTTGTAGTAGTAAAAAGTCATATTGTATCGATGGAGATCCCAAACTTGGTGAAACAGTTATGACTACAAACATTTGAATCATTTAAATCCACTTTGTTTACTCTCATCTATAGAATCTTAAAGATACTAGAGACTGAATGATACTAATTGTAAGGAGGGTTTCTAGAGCAGCAAAAGACATTATTTGGTTTTATTATCATTGATATCACTTGGAGGCTGTGATGTATCAACAACTCCTTGTCCAAAGTTCATCAGTGAAGCTCATGGACCTGAGTTTGAATTGTGTCTTAGCTTCTATGGGAAGCTTCCAGGCTACCTATATATCCTAGTTTAAAACTTAGACCTTAGTTGCTTGAATAAATGCTTTTCTTATCTGAAGCTTGGAAAAATTAGTATTAAATGGAATCCAAAAGACCTATTAAAATAACTACAAGTGATGAACAGTACTAGCCATGGAAGGTTAAATTTAAAACTTACTTAGAAAGAAAAGGGATAGTATCAGAATACGAATACATGAGGAATATATACATATACACCTGTTTCACACAGAAAGCTTTCTGTAAAAAAAAAATACAAAAGCAACCAGTGCCGTATATTATGTAAACTCACAAAGTGTACTTTATACACAAACATGAACCATAAATTAAAAAGTAGGACAACAGCAAAACATCTTAAATATAGAAGAATTTGCACATATTTTTGTTAAATAAGAATAAATAATTTTATCACACAAATTCACATACCAGTTGCAAAAACAATAAATTACTTTTTTTTTCAGTGCTGCAACTTTTTTTGTTTGTGATTAATCCCTTCATTCTTAATGTGCTAAAACTGTTTCCACAGGAAGGCAGAGGAAGTTGAATTTGCTGAATAAATTAAAACAATGTCCTTAAAGCTCTAAACAATAAGGGAGGGCTTCATTTGACTTTTTTCTGTTCCTGAAGAAATAAATGCTATTTTCTTCTGGGCTCCCTTAGTATTTAATGAAACAACCTGGAGTATTTAGTTTTGTGAGTGAGATTAGATTCTTACCAACCTGAGCATTTTTAGACAAGCTCTTTTTTTTTTTTTTTTTTCTTTTTAGGAAGTAGCCCCTAGCATCCTGAATCCTACGCTCTATTCAAGATGTAACTATGGAAAGGTAAAAGGCATAACCCAATGTGAAACTGAACTGAATTATCTTCATTATAGAGGATTTTCCCTTTGCTCATCATTCTCTATGTCTACCAAACACTCTATTTCTCTGAATTTCAGTTTCCAGTCTATAAATTTTCTCAGGAGTTTAGACATACATTCCTTAGTCAGTCTATTGATACCCATACCAAACCAAACCAAACCAAACAAAAAACCCTAAAGGAAACTCCTTAAAAGCATGGAATAGTGGTTTATTTGTTCTAAGCTCTCTAGGGTTGCTCCCATGAGAAGTGTAAAACTTTAATATTTGAGGAAAAAATGAATCATTGGTAAATCATATTTAAAAATCTATGAATACAGTATGGAGAAGCAGAGTAGGACACAATCATGTTTGCTCTTCAATTATTTTTTAATGTTGCTGTCAATATAACCACAAAAGATAAAAAAAAAATTGTCATAGTTTAAGTACTTGATTCAAGTTATTCTGAATACTGGAAAAAGTAAAGTTGGTCCTTCTCTTAATTCTCTCTGCATAGTCAATGGTCGGTGTGATTTTTATTTTTAATTTTTTTTTCTGACTGATATGAACAGCTTTGCTCCCTGTCCTTGATATCTGGTACCTTTATCAAATGGAGGTTACCAGTCTTGTATAGGCCTCCTTTTTCTAACTGGTAATTTATTAAGAAAAAAGGACCACATCTAAAGCAAAGTCAGTCTATGAAAACCCAAAGGATGATTAACAGTTTTGATTTCTTAATGATTTCTTATGAAAATACTTAAAACAGTGAGACATCCATTCCCCTGGTCTATTGAAATGAATGTGCTATATAGCAAGATCAAATACATAATTCTCTTATATTAAAAATATCTTATAATAAAAATAAACTCTCATGAGTGTAAGGAAACTCAAGCAATAGTTCCCTAATATCCTTATATGCAAATCTTTAAAAATAGGCACATTTGGTATGATTATTATAAAATTTTATAAAAACAAGTAGCTTTGTGATATTTCACAAAGAAAAAGAAAAACCAAATGAAATGAAATATCTTAGGTTTTCTGAGCTATGGGGTAGAGGGATGCAGTTTACTGTCTATGAGATTTTTATGCAGATGACTGTAAAAGTTTTCCATGTCTAACTATTCTAACTCACAACCTACCTAGACAGGCTATGGAAATAAGAGCAGACTTTGCAAAGACCATCACATTTCATCACTCAAACACTTACTGGTACAACCAAATGCTTTCTAATTGGGAAAAGTCTTAAGTACAGTATAAGTATACTTGGATTAAGAAAAAAAACAATGCAAGGAATTATTGCCTATGGTGTGGAAACAGTATTATTAATATTAACCATTTTTTTTCACTAGCCACATTAATGATAACCACTTCTAGATATGGCTAACTACCAAGTCAACAAAAAGTACAAAACACTGTAGGTCTTACAGAACCCTTGAACAAAACAAACAAGCAAAAACAAAATGCATTTTAAAGGCTCGCTGGTAAGAGGTATACCAGTGTTGAAGGTGATAGAAAACTCTTTGCTGTGTGTTCTGAATGTGTATTACACATTGTGAGATATCAGATGGGAACCATAGAAAGAGAAAGCAGTTGTGAAAATATAACTTGAAAATATGGTGAAGCATGTATTTGTTCTCTTTTTAAATTCTAACAGGAGGAAACTAATTTTTAGACTCGATAATATACACACACACACAAACATTTCTTCTACCTCCTAATTATGCATTAGTTTGGCTGGCTGCCTGAAAAAATACAGGCAGTCAAAGGCTTAAATAAATGGACCCCTGTATGTATTTAAATGACTAGATATATTGAGCTTCTTTTTTCTTTTCAGAATTTCTCAGAAGATTCTTGCTGTCAAAATGGTTTTTGACGAAAATTTTATCTCCTGTAGTCTGAACATATACTAAATCTTTCTTAAAACAGCAGCAAGTTCTTAATTTCCAGTAAAACATCCACAGCTCTTTCTAGAAACTGGAAGGAGTGGAAACAGCTGCAGACCTACTTTGGTCAAACACTTTTTTATAGAAATATATATATATATATATATATATATATATATATATATATATATATATATTTTAATAGAACCAAGTGATATAAAGTGACATACCAAGGAAGAATGTATTTACAAACAGTAAAAATAAGCTACTGTGTAAATAATATGCACGAAAATGATTACGATGCCTTTGTAGACATTCTGTAAGAGGTAGGTGACAAGGGGGAGACTGCTCTGCCATCTTCAAATGTCCCCTGATTCTACATTCATCAGTGTTTTTGTATTCTTGTAGGCCCAGGGGATGTTCAATAACTCCCAAGTTTTTCTATATTCCAAGGTCACCACTGTCCCATGAAGCAGTGCGCATCTTTATTTGGTCGCTGAGAGCAGATTCTGCCCATAATCGGACTCCTGTTGACAATGACCCTGAAGTGTGACTTTCCGTGCTTTCGGTTGACCTCGTGTTCACCACAACTGTGTCAGTGATGAATCATCCAGTTGTCTCTGCAGAAGATCATAACCACAGGCTAACATTTCTTTAGCAAACATTGCTTAAATGCAGAAGGCCTCTGAGAGAGAAGACATCCCTTTGCTAACTTCCGGTTTCCATCCTGGCACTGCACCGTCCTGGTGTGCCAGCCCGTGTCACAGGTTCTAGAACAGGCGAGCCACGGGCCCGTCACCCACTGCAGCTGTGGAGTAGGCGATCCCACTTTATTGCTGCTGTCGCTAGTGACAGAGTTTACTTTTGGAGTGGACTTCTTGGGAACAAAAAAACTGTAACGGACATCTAAGGCTTTAGTTGGGTCTGTTGCAAGAATCTGTACGATTAGAATTTCCTTTGTGGCTGAGTAGCCCATCCCATGTAAGAAGTCATCCCTGTGGCTCCAACCACTATAGTTCATGACTGTTCCATTGATGTCAATGATGGTTTCCGAAGTGGAGATCATGTACTTTCCATTGATAAGGTACTCACCGTTTTTCTTCTTCAGGGCTAAGTAGGCAGTGAATCTAGTCTGGTCTTTGGCTTTGAACTGTCGGACTTTTATGTGAGTCGCGCCTTCTGGGATCCTCACAACATCAGTGTAACCCTTGCTGGAAGCAGGAATGTCCACAGGGGAGAGAGAGAATAAGAAAGGGGAGGAAAGAAAAGTAAGTAAATGCTTAACAAATGGATAAACAAATAGAAATTCTCTAAAAGTCTCACCTTACCTTAATATAAAGTTTTAATGTATTAAAAAGCTTCATTTTAAATTGCCTTCAAAAATTAATTTTCTTAGAACAAAATAAAATTGCAGTCAGACTATCATATTGTATACATTTGTATTATGATGTTCAAAATTAGGATGATGTTAGCAACCTGCCTTGGTTTTAAAAATTTATACTTCCTTTAGTTAAAGATTTACACAAAAATCACACATCATTATCAAATCTTATCATCTTTACAAAGCTGCTTTAGGTTTTTTCTGGCACAAAATGCCCGTAAACACAAACCAGCAAAAATCTACCCTCAATTAATCTCATAGAAGCCTTTCAATGAACGTTCCTCAAGCTTGTTTGCATATTAAGATCATGTGAGGATCTTTTAAAAATTCCAAAGCCTACAAATTTAAATCCCCAGATGCCAGAACAGTTAAATCCCCATCTTTCAGGATGGGTCATAGGCAGCAGTACTTTTAGAGTTCCCCACACTGTTCCAAGGTGCAGACTAGTTGGGAAACCACGGATTTAATTATTTGTTGGGCTATAGACAGGTTAGAGGCTCTGACTCCATTTCTACTAAAACTCTGGATTTCCTGGGGCAAGACAGAAAATAGAACATAAAATTCTTTAACTGCGTAACCGTAGCTTACCAGAATCATCAAAGGACAAAAGAATCCTTAATGCCTTAGCAAATTTCCCTGAAAGCTTAGGGTCTGCAAAGTGTTATGGTCAATTGAGCGATGCTTTATGGTGAGTGACATATGAGATAGATCTCTAATAACCCATCATCTGCTCAGGAAAATGGGCAAAGGCATAAATATCTCTGATACCCATAAGGTTGCAGAAAACGCAAGGACAGAAAGGTTAATTAAGCACCAAGGGACTAGACCAGTGGGGAGGAGTCATCTTTTGCCCAAATCTTTGCCTAAGTAATTTCACATTAAGGTCCTCATATGTTTTACTTTCCTAGTTATTTAAATGGAAACAAATACTTTACTTGTACAGTTTAACGGATGTGTGTGAAATTTAATTGTTCACTTCTGAATTCTTACTAAAGTTTGGAGGATACGGGATAATGGATTCATATATGTAAAATCCAAATGTGTTACCCACTCAAACATTTCCTCTGAATTGGAGAGGAGGCTTATCCCCAGGGAAGGCCCCTTTCTATTGGGCATCTGACCTACCATGATGGCCAGACAGGTGTCAGAGCTTCCTACTGTGTTGAAGAGAGAAGATGCAATGCTGATGATGTTGCTTATCTATTCAATTTGATTCATTAGCTTTTTTTTTTTTTTTTTTTTGCTCGCACCACTTAGCTTGCAGGATCTTACTTTGCCGACCAGGGATTGAACATGGGCCCTCAGCAGTGAAAGCCCAGAGTCCTAACCACTGGACTGCCAGGGAATTCCCTAATTTGATTCATTATCTTAATTTTTCTAATACATTTGGACTAGATTCTGTCACAGGATTTTTTTTTTTGAAGTATCTAATATTAAGAGATGAGATGTTTCTACAATGGCTTCAAACAAAGCCAGGAGAAAACATTCCATCTTACCTAAAAAGTCTATAATGTGGAGATGTATTAAAGTATTTGCACAAGTTCACTCCAGAGCTAATGAGTGGCAGTTCTAGGCCTCTCGACTCACACTTTATGCTCCTTTTACCACGTCCCCATTGCATGAATCCCTTCCCTCCAACAACTGTACGTCATAACAGTTAAAATAAGTTCTGGTGACGTTCAGAGTTTAAATGATACCAAACAGAGTGTCAAGGTAAGGGAATTAGACGGGAGAGCCTTTTTTTAAATCCTGTTCTTAGAGTCTGACTCATGTTCACGAGAATCGCTGGGAACTCTCAGCACCGCGCAGGCCTCAAACTGAGCTTCCCGAGCCACTGGGAAGTATGAAGAGTCATGCCCTGATTTCTTTTCTTTTTTTTTTAAACATCTTTATTGGAGTAAAATTGCTTTACAATGTTCTGTTATTTTCTGCTGTATAACAAAGTGAATAGGCTATACATATTCATATATCCCCATATCTCCTCCCTCTCGTGTCTCCCTCCCACTCTCCCTATCCCACCCCTCTAGGTGGTCACAAAGCACCGAGCTTCTCTCCCTGTGCTATGCGGCTGCTTCCCACTAGCTATTTATTTTACATTTGGTAATGTGTATATGTCCACTCTCTAAACTTCGTCCCAGCTTACCCTTCCCCCTCCCCATGTCCTCAAGTCCATTCTTTACGTCTGCATCTGCATCTTCATTCCTGTTTTGCCCCTAGGTTCATCAGAACCATTTTTTTTTTCTTAGATTCCACATATATGTGTTAGCATAAGGTATTTGTTTTTCTCTTTCTGACTTACTTCACTCTGTATGACAGATTCTAGGTCCATCCACTTCACTACAAATAACTCAAGTTATTGTTTCTTTTTATGGCTGAGTAATATTCTGTTGTACATACGAGTCACGTCTTCTTTATCCATTCATGTGTTGATGGACACTTAGGTTGCTTCCATGTCCTGGCTATTGTAAATAGTCATGCTCTGATTTCTTGATGTTTTAGTAAAATAGGTTTCCCTTTGTACTCTTTATTCATTTTCTTTGCACCCTTCTTGGTATCATTTACACTTTAGACATTAACCAGCTTCCTTGGCTACCATGAATGAATGCAGATGTTTTCATATAACTATGAAGTATGAAGTGTGGCTGGCAAGGCAGGGGAATCTTCTTTTCTTCAGGGCTATCTCCCCAGTACAAGAACAGTACCTGCCATGAAGGAATACATGCATTCTTACATACTAAGCATGCTGCCATGGAAGGGACATTCTAGTGGGGTGGGGCTTAGACCCCCAAACAAAATATGTGACAATATCTGTTGATTAAGAGCTGTGAAGAAACAGAGTAAGAAGATAGAGGAATGACAAGGATGGGGGAGAGATGCTCCTATTCACTTATGGAAGCCACCACCTTTTTGGGGGGCAGGTAGTGGTGACATTTAAGACATCTAAAGGAATTCTAGAGGAAGCACTGCTTATTAAGTGTTAAAAATTGTTCCAGGCAGAGGAAATAGTACACATGCTGCCACTTGCCGTGTTTGAGGATTGTTGGGAAGTCCAGTATGTTAGCGCAGAGCAAGCGAAGTGGCCAGTGTAGAAGGGACTCAGAGCAGGGCAGGGACCAAATGTTTTAGCATCTCACAGGTTATGAAGAGATCTTGGACACTGACTCTAAGTGAGAAGGTAGCCATTGGAGAGTTGAGCCCAGGAATGCCACCATCTGACTTAGGTGATAAAGTGATGGCTCTCTCTGCTTTGTGAAAAAGAGTCTGTGAGGGGCCAGGGGCCAGGAGACCCGTGGGAAGACCGCTGGATTGGTCCAGGCAAGAGACAGTGACTACCAGATGGCAGTGCTTCTGCTTGTGCGGTAAGGGGCAACCAGATTCTGGATATATGTTGGATGTAGGACTGAGAGGATGTGCAGATGGATGTATGTGGGGTGTGAGAGAAAATGAGGTGTGAAAGATGACGCCAAAGTTTTGGTACTAGGCAGTAGAAGGATTGAGTTGCCCTTTACTGACACGAAGAAAATTGAGGGAGGAGTGAATTAAAATTAGGATCATATTTGTGAAGAGGTTTGAACTTAGTGCGGTAGTTTTTTTTTTTTTTTTTTTTGTGGTATGCGGGCCTCTCACTGTCGTGGCCTCTCCCATTGCGGAGCACAGGCTCCGGACGCGCAGGCTCAGTGGCCATGGCTCACGGGCCCAGCCGCTCCGCGGCATGTGGGATCTTCCCAGACCAGGGCACGAACCCGTGTCCCCTGCACCGGCAGGCGGACTCTCAACCACTGCACCACCAGGGAAGCCCAGTGCAGTAGTTTAATATGCATTATCTCATTTGGTCCTCACAGCAACATTCATTTGCAAGATAATTACTATTATTTCCATTCTACTCTCAAGGATGCTAATTGTAAAGAAGTTGAGTGACTCTTCAAAGATCACATAGCTAGTGAATTACTGAGCCAGAGCGTGATTGCAAATATTCCAGCTCCAAGATCAATGTTCTCTTTTATCGATCACACTAGGCCAAGATAATTTATATAGGATACTCAAACAGGTCATTTGTACCACATACTATAATCTTGGTCAAATCAATTTGCAAGCAGTTATGTGGGATCCTGCTTGTTGCTATCATGAATGTCTTCCTTCCCCTTTTCAGGTGACATCAAATATGCGGATATTTGTTGTAAATAAAAAAGCTTAATGCTAAATTTAGCATTATAAAAAGAGGTTTATAAGTTGATGTAGGAAGGATACACAGCATACAGTACATAAGGCAAGGTATTACTTTTAAAAAAATAATTTTATTTCTCATTTGGTTCCTGAATTTTTACCCTTCTTTCTTTTTTGGTTTCTTTTTTACAAATGGCCTGTGCATCCTATTTTTATGACCTAAGCTATAGCCTCTACTTTGGCATTTATCAGCCAAGTAAAACTGGGTAAGTCTTAAACTTTCAGAGCCCCAATTCCCTCATTTGTAAAGCAAAACGTTAGACTGGATCATTTCTAAGGAGCCTTGAACCTTTGAAATATATTAAAACGCAGGATATAATTGGACTTGCAGGGGTTTTGACCTAGATGGCCCAACACAATTCGATGAATAATTATTATATCACTAGCAAATAGGATTAGTAATGCATATTTTAATACAGAATAAATTCTCCAGCCATACTTTTTTTTATCATATCAAAGGTCATTTCTAGTTTTTTACATTACCATGGCATGTGATTGTTTTAAGGAATTCTTATTGTTGACTTGGTTTGTATATTCCTCTCCAGTTAAAGACAACACAGCACATATATCAGGAATACAGGTGAACCTGACCAAGACCACTCAGCATAAGAGTGGCCTGGTGAAGAGGAAAAACAATCCTGCATTCCAGCAGACTCTTTAGCTGACTCAGCCATCCTAGCTGATAGTATAATATTTCACGCCAGAAAGTGGTAAAGCAAGAGTGTAATCAGGACCATAAGAGGAAGTAGAAAACTGACATTATTCTTTACAGAGTAGATATAAACGAGGATAGCTGTCTCAAAAACAGGCTTGCCATCTACACTACTGCAGATAACTTACATTTTGCACTGAGAAATGTTTTCTCAATAAAACTACAGCCTAATGAGAATATATTTGTAAAAAAACAAAACAAAACAGTAGTTACGTTGGAAACCAGCCATCTCTTCCTAAATGGTGTTTCAGAAATAACAGATCTGCAAGATATGGCTAAAGTGGAATGTCACAGACTTTTTCTTTGCCTTTTTCACACTCTGTAAAACCTGGACCCATGGCTACTGCAGTTAATCTGCTCGCAGAGGTGCCATGGGTTTCCAGTCGGCATGCAGAGCTCATTTCATGTCCTCTCCTTCCCTTCACTTCTCATATTCATCATGTGTAACTAGGTCCTGGCTAGATGTCCTCCCACAGATAGCTTATGATGTAACACGAGTTCTCCTTTATCAATTTTGCAAGAGTCTAAAGCTTCGTTCAGATCAGATAAGGGCAATCATTCTCTCACGTTACCTTTTTTTATTGAAGGTTCCAATCACCTTTGTGCAGCTGGAGTTGTCTCCTCCACACACTCCGCACTTGTCATACTGCAGCTTCGAGCCAATGATGCCGTCACAGCCTGTCCTCACGCACTTTCCCCGGACGCAGACGGAATTGCTGTATGGCCTGCATTCCGTTCCATCGGTCACCTGAATAATGAGAAACACGTTAGCAGTGGGAAATACTTGGGCCTGCATAGGTGGGTTCTTTGATAAAATTGCAAGTTCTAATTTGGGAGTTTTAAGTTTGATTGGAATGGCTAGTACTTTGGAAACTAAATAAACAACGAATCAAAAAAAAAAAAAAAAAAAAAAAACATGGTTTCCAGGAGTATCCAACTGAAAAATTCTTGACATATTGGCAGAAAGAAGAACTGGGATAAATTGGGGTTATGCCCTTTCTCTCTTCTTTATCTCTTGAGCTTAATTCCGAACGTGTTAGGAGACCCGAGGTCCTAGTCTCCATTTCTGTGTGGGTAACACGTTCCCATGGTATAGTCTTGCCTTTTTATTGCTAGAAACAATCTTTCACTTAGTGTGGGACTGTCTGTCACTTGTGTGGAGAGCAGAGATATGAGCAGGCTCACGAATGCACACATCCTTTTTGTTTACACAATTGTTTTTTGTTAATTAATTTTATAGTTGATTTACAATGTTGTGCTAGTTTCTGCTGTGCAGTTAAGTGAATCAGTTATACATATGCATTATACCCACTCTTTTTTAGATTCTTTTCCTATATAGGTCATTACAGAATATTGAGTATAGTTCCCTGTGCTATACTGTAAATTCTTGTTAGTTATCTGTTTTATGATAGTAGTGTGTATGTGTCAATCCCAATCCCAATTTATCCCTTCCTCCCTCCCCTCTTGGTAGTTTGTTTTCTATATCTGTGACTCTATTTCTGTCTTGTGCGTAATTGTTATTACTGTAACAAAATTGAAAATCTACACTGGACAGTCACAACCTTGTAACGGTTGGAAAGCATTCCCTATTGTGTTGAATTGTGAGACACTGAAGTAGAGACAATTTTGTGTAAAAAAGAAGTCTGGGAAGGTCAGAGAAAAGTACTTACTGGAAGAGACTGAATATATTTGAAAAAAAAGAATTAGCATATATTTAATAAGCTAGTTACAAAATACTATGTATATGGACTCAGTGGTTTGTGCATATAAGTATGTATAAGTAACATATATAGTCATATGTGTAAACATACATATTTTGTATTTGTGTATATACAAAACTCTTTCATATAAGTGTGTGTATATGAGGGTGTATATGTGTATAAAGTGAGGTAGGGTATTCTTCAACAGGTTAACAGCTCTCTAAATGATTATATTTCCAGGTAATATTTTTGCTTTTATCTCTCTATAATATTTTTAAATGAAAATATATTATTTTTCAATAAAAAGATAAAACATTTTAAATGTTACATAACTTGGACATTAACTTATTTTTCAATAATATGTCATAAATATCTGAAGACCAGTTACAGAGATGGTTTTAAATATAGTACATATTTGCAAATTAGATAAACTGTTTTAAACTGCTGCATAATGTTGCTTGTGAGAAATGAAACTTCAATAAGTTAGAAAATGCTCTTCTGTGAAAAACAAGGGATAATTTCACATGCATATATTATAAATGTGTATAACTAAAAGGACATTGATTCATTTTAAAGGTGCAAGACATTTTAAAGTCTAGGTCAGGGATGATGATCTTGAATCTATCTTCATGAATCACCAAAGAAATTCTTCAGTAAAAGATGACAGAAAAATAGAAAACTTTCTTGTTTTATAGTCCCCTTTACAAATGTACCTAGGGAATACTATTTTGAAGTTAAGTTTGCAATTCACCTTCTTGACAGAGAGTTACACTTTTTCAAAAATAGCTTTTAAAACATTTACTTGTTCTGTTTACAAAATCCTTTTGATTCATTGTAGCAAGTTTGAAAATATAGAAATTACAGAGGTGAAAATGAAACCTTCCAAAACCTAGCCACCCCCCAAATAATGACTGTTTACATTTGGTATGTGCAGGCTCCATTCTACCAAATAATTTCCACCATGGACGCCTACTGTTTCTGGACCGTCTGCATGCAGTTACCTTTGGAGAAAACACTACGTAGTAGCCAGTGCCCTTAGCTCTGCAGGTCAGTTTGCACACATCTCCTGGCAGGATGCCTGCATATTTGGGAACCCATTCCACAAATGTTTTGACTCCTTTTGCATCAGACTGATATCCATTTTTGGCCTCACATTGCTCATGACGAAAAGATTTACCTAAAAATCAAACATGTCACATTATTACTCTCTCTGTTCTGAAACTTAGATATATTCTTGCTCATTTAAATCCATTTAAGGAGATGATAGATGATATATTTTTTTTCCAGAGTCTCTCTACACCAGTGTTGAAGGATTTTTATCTTCAACACAGAATTGAAAACAGCAATTATTTTCTTCCTACTCCCTGAACACTCAGTTGTTTATAATATTAATTTAAAAATCACTCATGTATTTGTTATTGATTTGCATACTGGTGGAACTGTGCAGTACAAGATTAATAGGCTATTTCTCCAGCCTCCTCTATTTATTACTGCTAGAGTACAAATTACACCCGACACATGATGGTTGCTGACACTTGGGAGCAGCGTACCATTGGCTGGGCAGGGTAAGACACTGCAGGAGCGGTAGATGGCCCTCTTCCCTGTGCAGTAACGGCCATTGTTTCTGGGTGCGGGGTTATTGCAGTGGCGATAGGCAAACTGTACTCCTCCCCCACATGAGCGAGAACACTGGCCCCAGGAACCCCAGGATCCCCAGCTGCCATGGCTCGATGTCTAAAACAGAAAATAGAAGATATTTTAACTGAGAAGCGAGGAAAACATTCAAAATGTACATTTGGAAATCACATGCATTCAATGACTCAGTGGAATGTACATTTGGAAATCACTTGAATTCAGTCGCTCGGTGGACACTTCATCACAGTTAAATTTTCACTGAATTTAACATGGTCACAGGTATTGAACACTCTGGAATTACAATGTGATTCCAAATCTTGGCAATCCACCTTTTCTGTCCCCCACCCCCCAGCACTAGAGGGTCTGAACACTTCACCCTAAGTACTGAGCACACTGCAAGGGTTGCTCGTGGCTTCTTTGGATCTTCTGATACTGCACATTTCTGTTAATAACCACCGAACCACGGTTTACTTTGTGTCCACCCTGATCTTGCATCTTTAAAGAACTGTGTGATGCTAAAGATTCTGTATGATTCCAGGTTGATTATGCTTCCATCTTTTCTCCCTCTTTAGCACTGAAGTTCTGCAGTCCCTTTGTTGACATCACACGTCCACCTGTGACAGACCCTCTGCCACATGCATAAATGTATCTGACCTGGGCTTGGCTTCATTACACCCTGTAAAAAGGAAATGGGACAGATACCGAAGAGCACCCAATCACATGCACCCACATCACAGGGAATGAAGAGTCCTGTTATGACATCCCAGGTTTATTGCTATAGAAACACGGCAGGCAGCAGGAAGCTGAGAGACTCCAAAAGGAAGATACTAGAAACGCCTTTGCCGAGGGAATTCCTGAAGAACTTCCTCTGGTTGTATGTGTCAGGGTATCTGTGTCAGGGTATCTGAGGATGCTTGCTTGTGTGTTAGTCTTGAAAGGCACAGGCAACACGCCTATGGCAACACTCTTCTAGGGACTTTGAAAATGTTATGAGTGAGAGGGAACAAATGCTTTGCTTGGACCTTGACAGTGAAGGTGTCAGTTGCTGACATGAAGCTGGACCGGGTGCATAGGGAGGGAGGAGGTGTCTCCCTGGAGCAGGTGTGGCTATTATAGTTCCTGAAGTTAGATTAACTTGCCATGAGGGGGAAAGCGTGACCATTTTGGAGTTCACCAAGTATGCATGAGGACCATGTGTCAGCTTTGCTGTTATTTCCTTACCGAATTTAAATAAATGTATTCCAATAACTTTACGAGCAGTTTGAAAGTAAACTCCCAAGCAGTAATTTGGGGCCCTACGTGGGGTCTCAGTTAGACAGAATCTGGGCTGTCTCCTTATTTGCTACAGGATATAACCTGAGATCTGCATTTTCTCCAGTAATTGACAGCTGGGGATGGCTCTTGCAGGTAAAGGAGGGAGCTGTAAATAGATCCCTCAAGGAAAAATATTTTAACTAGGAAATAGAGCCTTCTGTGGCCAGTCCCCACAGGTGTCACAGGAAGGTACATCAGACCTTAGGTCTCCAGGCCCTGCGTGACAAGAAAATCACTTACTGAATAATATTTTTTCTTGGTCTTGTCCACACACTTGCCCTGCAGGCAGATCCTCCCTTTTCCACATGGTGTCCCTTCCACGGCTGGCAGCTTCTTGGTCAGACACACCATCTGGCCCTGGCGCACCACGGCGCACCAGAGGCGGGCGCACACGTCCATCCCGGGACACACCGAGTACTCGGGCCCGAAGGTCAGGTTGCACTGCTGGCTGGCATCGTAGGTCTGTCCCGGGAGTTCCTCGGGGCCCAGGATCTGCTTGCGTGGCAGGTCTAGCAAACAGTTACCTAAAAGAATAACCAAGATTGACCACTGTTCTGTGTTTCTGTTTCAAACCTTGAAAATTATGGATCTGAAAATGCAAGACTCCAGCTGGTGCTGAAACACGATGCATCTACAGATCTGTAGTGTGATGCCCGGGGGAGGGGACTCCCTGTGGACGAGGCTGAGTGCCTCTGTGAGCTCACCAGCACCCACTAGGATTTCCCATGGATGATGTGCTCTGGGGTATACATAATGATGTGCAGTGGTTTGATTAAATAAAATTATTTCATAATAATTAGCTGTGAAAATAGTCATTGTGCTGAGGGACTAACAGAAACTGGGTTGGACCTAGAGGAAATAAGATAGTGGGTATAATAACAATAACAATAATA
This sequence comes from Phocoena phocoena, assembly GCF_963924675.1. Lineage (NCBI taxonomy): Eukaryota > Metazoa > Chordata > Mammalia > Artiodactyla > Phocoenidae > Phocoena > Phocoena phocoena. The sequence goes on from NC_089222.1 coordinate 128,737,203, forward strand.
ATAAATAGGTGTTTACAACTTTGAGAAACAGAGTTTGTCCTTGCACCCTTCCTATATCCCTTTCTCCACTTCCAACTACCCCATTCTTTTTTTTTTTTTTTTTTTTGCGGTACATGGGCCTCTCACTGTTGTGGCCTCTCCTGCTGTGGAGCACAGGCTCCGGACGCGCAGGTGCAGCGGCCATGGCTCACGGGCCCAGCCACTCCGCAGCATGTGGGATCCTCCCGGACTGGGGCACGAACCCGTGTCCCCTGCATCGGGGGGACCCATCCCCCATCCATGTCACCTTTCCATTAATTCCATAAGTAATAAACAAGTGGATGCCTCATTCATTCCTGCACTCAACCAGCATCTGCTTAGCACCTACAATGTTCTAGCAAACATACTAGATATTAGAAATACAGAGAAATGACCCAGATCTGCCCCTAAAGGTCTCCCAATAAACTGAAGGAAATAAAGTCTTTCTCTTAGACTGAAAGAATTTTAATAAAGAGGTTTCAAGCATCATATATCAGGAGCAGTGGGAGGAGAAAAGAAAACATCTTTGATAACTTGGGACTAGGCCCATTTTTTTACTCTTTGCATCCTTTTTCTCCCCTTTGTATCAGTTATTGAATGCAGTTGGTATTTGTTGGGTCTTTGGAGTGTGTCTGTCACAAACAAGTTGGTGCTCTCAGTACGTAGTGATGTGGGGATTATAAAGGGATGGGGGGGGGAGGTCAGTAGAAGCTGACATAGACAGTGCCAATTCAGAAGCTGAAATGTGCCTCACCTTCCCCAAAAAGCTTCCCTAAGAAATCCCTTCCCAGTGAGTTAACACCTTCAACTTCTCCTCTTCATACAGGAGCTTACATATTGCCCATCAGTTCTGGTGTTTTTCTGTCTACTTGATTTTAAGATTTACACACTGATTATTAACAATACTAAAAATAATTGGGGCTTCCCTGGTGGCGCAGTGGATTAGAGTCTGCCTGCCGATGCAGGGGACACGGGTTCTTTAAATGTATTAGCTTATTCAATCTTTACGAGAACACTATGAAGCAGATTCTTTCATTGTTTTATTTTGCAGATAAGGAAACTGAGGAATATAAAGATGGATCAGTTACCCAAGGTCCCATAGCTGTTAGGGTTTTATGCTCAGAGGCCCATCCTGCCTCTGCTGAGCACGTGGATAGATTGCTTATTTTATTGCTAAAGGGCAGGCATGTGTAGGGATCCTTTAAATGGTAGCTAATGGAAGAAACAGTTGATCTAAAGTTTAATTCTGGCAAAACACTAAATGGCTGAGTGTTCTTGGCCATAGTAGTTAACTGCTCCCTAATTTATTTTTAAGATCTGTGGAATGTTTCTCTCCTCACTGTGACACTGGAAGGGTAAAATTAGCTCACAGAGCTATAAGGGGGGACCAGAAAAATAGAAAACAATCATATTGGTACTATGCCCAACATATTTAACAACATTTCAGATGTATTCAAGTCATTCTTTTTATTCAACAAAAGAAAACCATGTTTAAATCCTACTTTCCACTGAGAAATGGAATATTCAGCACATTTTAAGTATACTGCAAATGTTTTTACAACTACACTCAAGTTTCTTCAAAGCGAATACCTTGAAATTTGTCAATCTGTGTTGGAGGCATTATATGAAAATGAATAAAGAGCAAAGTTCCTACTTAACTTCTGAGCCAGAACGTTTGAAGAGGTAAAGCTTCTTAAGGCAAGCCAGAAAAAGCATTAAAAATCAGTATCCAGCCAAAGAGAACTTGGGGAGAAAAACATTAAGTTAAAAGAAAAACATCAACAGCAAGTCAATAGGAAGGAATGATAGTAAAACCTCACTAAGCTTTGTTTAGAAGATAAAGTGAGATGAGGCCCTTTGGAACTCGGGAAAAGCATTATCTTCCTTGCTACATAAAAAAGAGCCTGTGTAAACCAGGGAATGCATAGCGGATTGCTGATGGTAGAAGACTGTCAAAAGATCTCTGAGGCAGCAAGAATGCTTTCCAGTTCTCCAAAAGTGCTGTTTGAAGAAACTTTTCTTTTTTTTTAAATTTTACTGAAAAGCACAGACTGTAAGACTGGGTAACTAAATATTAGCTGGGAAGTCTTTAACATGTGTGGGTGCATGTGGCATGGGTCGACCTCGTTTCTCGCAAGCTGAAATAACTCAGCACATCTCCATGGATATGCGGTCACTGATACCTCCTCTACCTCCCTGATGATGTATGATGTGTGAAAAGAAACGTACAATGCAATTTGGAATCGGCTTATGACAAAGGAGGCTCCAAGATGTGGCCTCTCTTTATGAAGCTCAATACCAAAGTATAAGTTTTAAAAATGTATAACATATTTACTTGGCTATTAAAAAAGAGATATCTTAGCTCTATGGTTTTCCCTTAGAGGTCATTTGGAGATGAACTTTTCTTGCTTAAAATAAAATGATTTATTCAGATTTGCTATTCATTTATTACTTTAATGCTCTCAACATTAAGATTTGTTGCTGCATTAGTTTCTGTTAACAGTGAAATCTACAGTCTATCCATTCCATCTATATGTTGAATTATGTCCTTTGGCAATAAAATAGGTACAGACAGTGCTACCAAAGGGAAGACTTGGGCCAAGGGACAACCATAAAAAAATCAATATAAAACCTGATTTCGAATCTCACGATATGAAATATTTAAGATTTAAGTAATAGTGGGTCGGATATACACTTTTCATCAAAAAAATATGTTCAATTTGGGGGAGGGCTGAGAGAGGAAATTGATCAGTCTTTTAGAATCTTTTATATTGACCTCTAAAAGTGTCCAATCTATTGTTGACTTTTCTTAATCTGTTTTACTTTTATTCTCAACCATATCTTCACATATTTTAAAATTTATCTGAGCCTGAAATCCTGTCTGGGCTTTGCTGCTGACATTTTGTCTGTTTATTCTGTTCCACAAAATTGCCAAGTTCTTTTTCCTTTTCTCTCCTCCTTTTTCTCTCCCTCCCTCCTTTCCTTCCTTCCTTCCTTTCGTTTTAACATTCTGCGTATATAGATGGATTGTTTCTAAAAGAAAGACAATGAAAAGGTGTGCACATCACATATTTGGTTTCACCATCCATGTTAAGTTAAATGCTAAGTTAACTGTTAGGGTATAAGTAAAGTAGAAACTTTAAAAAGTAAGAGCCAGTGATCTGAGATGGATAAACAAAGGAAAGAAAGTGGTGGTCTCTTCATGGCCACAAAGTACACTTGGGGTGGTGGAAGGTATGCCATGCCTCCAGGAAATGGAGCAGAAAAATCTTTGTTTTTTTATATCTGACTTCTAGCACTGTTTGTCTTTCATATTAATGATAAATGAAACATCAGATGAAGGTTGGTTGTTCTTTATTCTTCTCATTCCCCCGCCCCGCCCCGTTTCTAGCACTGTAGTTATTTCTGTCTTCTCTTCCTTTTTAACACACACACACTGAAAATAAGAATTGGCCCAAACAGGGAATCCCCTGGTGGTCCAGTTGTTAGGATTCTGCGATTCCACTGCCGGGGGCCGGGTTCGATCCCTGGTCAGGGAACTAAGATCCCGCAAGCTGCATGGTGTGGCAAAAAAAACAGAAAACGAATTGGTCCAAATATCCTTGGCTTAGGAAAAATCAATGAATATACCTAATGAAACTCATTCAAAGAAGGCTCACAACATTGCAAAGTTTCTTCTTTTATCATCATCTCCCTGGTCTTGCAACTCTTTTCTAAGGTCTTTATTTGCATGTTTAAAAGAGTCACTGATGCATTATGGGTTCAGTGACGAATAAACTAACTTGGGCAACGACAAAGGCACAGACAGTGGTTGCTGACCAAAGTAATTCAAGGGATCTGTTTGTGGTACACTGTTTAGCAGATGTAATGCCAAGGAAATTCGATTAAAAATTCTCTGTGTTAAAGGATGAAGCATAGCTTTTTAAACATATAGGTCACTGTGGACTTAAAGAACATGTTTTACTCACAGACCATGTTAAAGAACATATTTATTGTGAAAATAAAGAGAATACCATCATGGGCCTTGAATTTTATGAGTAGGGCCTTAAAAACTGAATGTTAAGATCTTATTACTAGCTTCACTGTCTACACTTAACAAAGGATTCAGAGAATTGGTTTTCTAATACCACTTTCTCTCCAAAGTTCTGTGTTCAGTAAGTGGCTGTAAACTTAGCTCTTTAAATATGAATTTTTCAAAGCTGTCTTTAGATTTTCCTTAGCAGCCTGTGTCTTGGGTGTTCTTGAGCTGTGTCTGCTCGGGCAGTGGTCCTTCTTATCACCTGGCACTGTGAACTGAGGGATCCAGCAGACAGGGCTATTGTTTTTGGCTTCATGGTTATTAAACATTTGAGAAAAGAAATTGAATAACCTGTTTTTGCTGAACAGTTTCTCTGCCAGTGCTTACCTTTATTTTTGAGGATCATACTCCTAGCCAGCTTGCCTAGAGCTAACTTGTATAGACACTGCAGGAAGTCTGCAAGTATCTTGGCCAGGCTGAGTTGGAGGAGGTAGTCTCCATAAGACATGGCTTCTTCCTTTCTGAATCAAATCTGCAGGCCCAGTTATTTTAGAATGTGCACACTGACTTTTCAACCATAACCTAATTGCTGCATATTTCTTGTTGGAACTAAATCGGGAAACACTCAATATTAGGAAATTTAAATTTGGCAGTGGTAGAGTGCTACACATGTCTGGCTACTTATGGCTAATAATTTTAAAAACAAATGAAATGATTCAAATTTAATTGTACTCTAAGACATCATTTCTCCAGCATTGCTGGAGGTGGGAACAAGACAGATAAGCTATTACATAAATGGATTCTCTAGGTAATGTAGTCTTTAGGCCCCACCTAAAAATTGTATCAATTTTGTGAGACTATCTACCTAAAAACATCAATAGCTTTGCTGCCTTTTATATGAGTGTCCTAATTTAACCTTCCTAAATAACAGAAAATCACTTCTTTTCTGAGTATCAATTATTGTATCCTGCTGAAATCTTGAGGGATTTCAGCAGGATACAATAATGGGGTAAGAGGGTTTCTGACCTTCTGGAACATGGTGCCAGACCACTGTGCTTTTACTGTTTCAGGGCTACTTTTTACAGCTCTTCTGGTTTCTCTCTTATTGTCAAATGATTTTACTTCTTTCTCTCAGCTTACCTGTCTGGCATCCCCTATGCACCCAAATGACTATTTTTTTTTTTTTTTGCTCTAAATAGTGGCCTAGAAAATTAGAACAGAAAAATAGTAGAACTGTTTCTACTACATATGAATGAATGGGCTCTGCTTGCAAATGTGTGTAGCTCCCTACGAGTAAATTGAAAAGGTTTGATGATATGATTATCAGCTTAGTCTTCGAACAAAGATGTATTCTGTTTGCTTTTTTGTTTGTTTTTCCATCATCTTGGGCTTTGACTGTCCCCTTGGTTCTCTCCTAAGATCTGGAGTTGAAATGTCAGAACTGCCACCATCTGAAAATCCTGTTGATTAGTTCCTATTGTCATACTTTGGCTTTAACTGACTTAAGTCAGCTTTTGGTTGCAATCTAAACGTTATTAAATTATTTAAATTCAAGTGTAAATGACAGTGCTACAGAGAGTATTGTAGCTTCAGTTCTGCGTCTGTTTTGAAATGAATGTAATTGAACTTTGCCACTGTGTCACAGCTACAGTGCCTTTCTTAGATCCTCATCATTCTGAAATTTCTTTACTCACTATAGGCGACTGATAAAATTGAAGTTTTTGGTGGGATGGGGCAGTTAAAACACAAGACTGCCTAACCAACACATTCAAAAGTGAGAGAGCCTAGGCATAATGAAAGGAATGAATGAATGAATATATTATGAGAATTTCCTGTCCGACAAATGTTGGTAACTGAATTTATTTATTTATTTAACATATAAATGGGGAATTCAGATGTGATTTCCTCAGTGCAAATGAATAAGACCTATTTCTAGCAAAAGTATGGTTTTGGCTGTTATCTACCATGAGATCCTTTGGAGTAGACACAGAAAGATGTATAAAATTTGTTGTAAAATTTAAAAAAATCTGAGTGTAGATTCTTTTAAATACAGAAATAATGTTTAAAAAATGAAAACAATACTGGGAGCATCTTTACTGCATGGAAAGTAAAATCATGAATTCCACAAACATGAAATAAATGAATCATTCCAGAAATATGGCAATAGGAACAAAATTCTGCACAGCATTGTAATTAGCTGACCTAATACTTACACAGGGAAAAAAAAGTTGGTTCAATTTTAGCCATAAGTATTTGCTGCCTTAGCAACTAAATCTGTTCATTTAGTGATTCAAAGTTTAGCTCAACCTTTTGGAATGAGTAATGTGTGATTTTGAAATGAAATATTAATGTTATTCCATTTTTAGGAAACTTGAAGAAAAACAGTAAAAGTAATATTAAGAGTGGAAACTAAGATTCCTCCCAAGAGGCACGTTATTAGATATGGACTTGATCAATGTAGGTAGGCCGGTAATTAGGTAAGCATTCACTCCAGGACTCTATCAGCATTTAATCAGCATTTTAAACTGGGCTAACTAAACAGAACATTACCACTTTATATTAGTCTAGGAAAAACCTAATACATTGATTCTTGATATTGTTTCTGAATCATCAAGATATTAGGCCATCATTTCAACTAACAAAGAACATTTATTTTGTATTAAGGGAAATTTTAAAGCAAGATGTGTGTGGATTGTTTTCAGGAATAGTCAATGTAAGTAGATGAAAGTAACTAAAGCATTACCAGTTCACCATTAACATAGCAAAAATGAGTTTATGAACATTTTGGCTACAAGATAGCAAAGAACTGTGTAGTGGAATTTCTTTCTGTCTGAAAAGAACTGAATTTATTAATTGTTGTGTAATTATGTAGCCAAAGCTCAAGATGACCAACTCACTATGAAGTTACAAAAATTTCAAGCCATAAACTTTGTGGAACAAGGAAAAACAGCTATTGCAGATTCTGTTTATCTAACTTTGAACCATACATCATGAGATAAATTTGTGAACAATTATCGTGATCAAGAATTTCTGTCACATTCACTTCAACCACCAGTTTTAGAAAGAGACATGTTTTAAGAGAAAAAAAAAAAATAAGGAATGAGAAGATGTCCATTTCTGTAATATGAGAAACTTGAACTCTGTGGTCTCTGAAGATCTCTTCCAACTCTACCTCATCTCTTCTCCTGTGTTTCTAATATTTTAAGGTAACAAGGAATGCTAGGAAATTAGCAACAGCTTGTTTCAAAGATTACTTAAGGGTCAGAATTTATTATTTCTAAAACTGTGACTTCCTTAGTATTTTTATATAATTTACAGCACTAATCCTAGATTTGCAGAACTTAATAAAATGTGCTGTGCTCTTGAACTGTACTTAGGGGATAAAGCCAAGGATTTTCTTTTGAAATTCTTAAACTGTTTTCTCACCATTCAGATTGATTTTTCTATTCCTGTTCTGCAGTTTTCACTCCACTTTCAGGAAAACAGGCTGTCAGGATGAAACCAAACTTTTTAGTGAATGCAAATCTAAAGAGCTTCCATTCTTGGTTTTATGTCGCCATAAAGAGAATCTGACAGAACTGTCACCTACGTTTTAACCACACCCCTATAATAAGGATGTAACAAATAATTCTGAGAGTCATATTAATAGCAGGGAAGCAAGATTATCTGCCAATGTTCTCACAGTAAGCTAGTGGTGAAAGAGGGAATAAAAGCCAGGCTTTCTGGGCACTGGCTAGGCATTCTGTGTGGTCTCCCACATTGCTTCTCTTTGAACTTTGTAATTCAAAAGCAAAAATACCATTGCTATAATGCCACCGAGGACATTGGCATTACACACCAACAGACAGTCCCCTTGTTCCTTTTTCTGACACTTTCTAAGCAACCACTGTCTTAGAGGGTAAGGTGAACATAACGAGGACATAATGAAGTACAACTTGCAATAATTCCAAGTTTTGTTTCTGAGCCTATGGAACTATACATACCATGGCCATCATCCAGGAATTCAGTGATGGTGGCTGAGGTGCATTTGGACCAGGGCTTGGATGCATCAATGCTGGTTAGGATGGAAGACATTAAGCGCTTATCTTCTGTGGAACCGAAATTTTCTTCACAGAATTTGGAATCGTCATGGGAGAGGCCAAGTAGATGTCCTAAGGGACAGAACAAATGAAGTGCAAATAATGAGTGATTTTTGTATTTCTACTTTTCTGTGGAAATTATACTAGCACTTGACTTTTTTCCTCCCAATTGTATATGAGTTTATTTTAACTGCCTTTTCACATAGAGACTGGACCCCCAGGTAAATTAAAGCTGCATGTAGTCAGAGTGGTCACTTCTGGTGAATATTTAGAGGAAAACTGAAAAATTACACTAGAGTAGATGTTCCTATAATCCATCTGGATCACACATGCTCAAGGATATGTAGAAACAGGCCTTATTTAGAATCTAGAATTTGCAAGGCAACTGTGGGATTATGTCATAGCCCTCACTACATATTATTTTGAATGCTTGTCTAATTTTCTATCTTCTCTGACGAACTATAAGCCGCAGGAGATCAGAGAGCATCCCCCAGCCTACCCCCGCCATCTACTGTTGAAAAAAATCTGTATTTAACTCAATGTTCTGTAAGTTACAAACACTTAATAGATGGTATTTGAATGTCAGTGACTTCTATTTTCTTGGCCAAGTAGATAGGTAGCCATAAAAGAGATGACTAGAGGAGAAAAAAAAAGATTTCAAGTAAATTTCTGTTTCCATGCATATGTAAGCTTGCTTCACTCCCGTTTCTTTTAGTTATTTAGTGAGTTGTGAAGGTATACTAGTCCCACAAGTAAATGGTATATTTTGAAGATATACTCACTTACACTTAAGAAATGTCTAAAGCACCAAGATGCCCATTACAGAGTGTTAGCGCTTGGAGAGAAAGAAAATACTGAGAAGGTAAGTGATTGTCCACAACTACTCAGGTGGTGCTTGTGCTTAAGTCTACCAAACACGCTCTGTGCAATCCCACACTGCCGTTCCCATTCTATCAAGCTAGGTATTATTTCACAGAGTACATACCCCATTCTTATAATCTGACTAAATTTTTTTGATTACATAAGATTAATTTTCACATAGTCTAAAGGTATAATGCATTCTCCAATAAATTTAAAATATTGTTGAAAAAAATCCAGGACAACAGTTTGGAGAGACTCTAAAAAGGTAGACAAGTCATCCTAGTAGTGTTTTCTGCAAAGCTTTATAGAATCATACACAAACCACCAAAAAAGAATGTGGAAAATACCACAGAAAAGTGATTACTGCATTCTCCTTGGGTTCCTGAACGCCAATGGCAGGAACTTTGTCCATTCTGCCAAGAAAAAGTCCAGTGAGCAACAGTAAAACCCAACAGAGATGAAATTTTTTATGCCAAACTACTGTTGGCCAACTTGTTAAATCACTAACACCTCATAACAAAATTGTCCACTGAGCAGCTGGTTGATGTTGTGGTTGAAGTTAAGTGGCCAGGGCTCGGTGACCTTCTAGGGCTCCACATTTTGATGCTATTTATGCAGTTATGTACTTCGGCAGCATTTACTAGGCTAGTCAGTTCTCTGTGGGAAACCCTCTCACCACCACTCACTTTCTATTTGGTCAGGAGCATAAATGCGCATCATAGTATGTAAAATATCTTCCAAGTAACATGCAAAAGAAGACTGGAAGCAGCTTGTCCAATTTTGGGGTGGTATGTTGAGTTTTTCACCGCACTCACAGAAGAATAGAACCTTTCATTCATGTCCTATTCAAAACTGCTAGAAGTTACTTAGTATATCAAACACTGTTGAGAATGTAGAATGTTTATCAGCTAACACTGTGGCATTAGTGTGGAAGCTTCATACTTGAGTTTTTTCCCCCCTGGCATAGAAGAGAAAGGGAAAGTGGCCTAAGGGGACCTCTATAATATGAATCCAGGTTTTCTACTTTAAAAAATGTGATCTTTGCACTCGATTTCATAAGATATTTATATTTATTTAATGGAGTAATAGTCTTTTCCTCCAAATGTATCTAAATAAATAGCACTTTTTATATGCCTTTGTATTACTGCATCAAGAGATATTCCCTTCATTTGGAGGCTAAATTTTAGATTTCCGATATAAATACAAGCCAGGTGGTAAACACCAAATTCGCTTTGAGGGACCTGGGAGAGTACCTCCATTTTTTCTTTTATACAGAATGGTGAAGCCTATAATGTTAAATATCAATCATCTAAGCAAAGCAATTTATTTTAAGATATTTTGGTCTCTTTTAATGAATCTTTTGACATGCTCTCTGGCCCCTAAATTGCTAATTTATCAATGTAATTTACTTGTTGCTGAAGATACATATAAGAAATGCTTAGACGGCCATCAGAAAAGATTGCCATTCTGGGCATGAACACATCTCAGTTCCACTTTAGCAAGAGCTGAGACGAGATGTGAATTTTGTAAGATCTCCAAGAGTCAGTCAGAAAGGGACTGCCTGAGGGTCAGTTGAGAGAGACAGACTCCTTGGAGGGAGGATGAAAGTTCTGTTTTCCATGAAGAAAGCTTGTCAGCTGGCTGGGAGAGGTATGCTCTCCCAAGGACAAAGAGAGTCATGGGCAATGTGAAGAATGTTTAGGCACCCAAAGAAACAGGCAGCCAGTGCCACAGGAGCTGGAACCAGGGCACAGCAAGAGAGACCCATGTGATTTCCCTTCAGGAGCTGAAGAGGAATTGAAATGGAAGAACAATGTGAGTGATGTCTGGAAGCTCTTCTGGAGAGACGTGACAGGCATACTAAAGGCTGTGAGCAGCCAAAGAAATGGCATTTTCAAATGTGATTCCCCCAATCATTAAGCTAGGACACCTAATGTCAGTCTGAAATCTGCCAATATCTTTGAACCCTGAAATGACAAGTTACATATAAAAGCATATGCTATTTTCAAGGGACACTTACATTAGAGATCACACACTATGTTATTCAAAGCTTATTAACAGAGAAAATTCTGGGATCTAGGAAATTTCAAATGTAATGTCATGGCTGACAACAACACATTTTAAGGAAATGCTGTGAAGAGCTTAATCAGAATTTATCACGATGTCACTGATTGCCTAGGAGTGACTTTTCCAGTGAGAGACTGTTCCTAAATCATCCACAGAAATGTTTAAAGATTAGAGATTAAGGATTTCTCCCACAAGCAGCCTTGGGCAGGATTAGTGCAGCTGAGATTTAAACACGTGTGCCACAGAGAATAAAACAATGTTGGAGAAAATATTGACAACTCCTAAAATAACGTATTGTTTTTTAATCAAAATGTATTTTATGATGAGTTTTTAGAGCAATGCAGACCAGAGTTAGTTGAGGGGTGAGGTCTTGGAGGAGTCAGGGCAAGGGGTTCCAGAAAGCCACAGAGAAAGGCGATTCTTTCCCTTGAAAGACAGAGGAGATACTTCTTTCTCTAGTCCAGGTATAGGAAAAGAGGAAGATTCAAGTCAATTTGGAAAAGGTAAAGGAAGAGATCTGAGGAAGTTCAACCAAGCTACCTTAGTAAAATAGGATGTGAAAAATCCTAGTGAGAGGACAGGACTGATATGGATTAAGGACCACAATTCAAGGTCTGGGTTTAAAGCAGAGGTCCCAAAGACTCACTGCAAGGAAGCATTAGTATTTGTATTTGGAACCATTTGTAATCAGTAGACGTGCAAAAGATTGAAGAGCGGTTTGTTGGCCTTAATGAAGTTAGGCAATCTTATTTACAATAATATCTTTCTTAGTGAATCTTTAATTCTTGACTCCTGTTATTGGAAGCCACTTCTCGCCTAAAATCCCGACAGAGTTAAGGACCAAACACAGTTATGTAGTGGGTGAGTTTGTTAATGGCATTTGTATATTCACACACTAAATTTTTTTTTTTTAAGTATTACAGAAGTCACAGTAAAATTTAGAGAGTAATGCAGGGGTCCAATTCAGTATTTTCCCAAGTGATGCAGCCTCCAGAATTGTGTGTTGCTGTTTGAAATCATTAGTAAAACTCAAGGTGTAAATTAAATGGGCTTCTGTATAAAATACTGACCTATTATTTTATTTTTAATTTTTTTAACATCTTTATTGGAGCATAATTGCTTTACAATGGTGTGTTAGTTTCTGCTTTATAACAAAGTGAATCAGCTATACATCAGCTATACATATACACATATGTATTAAATCATGTCATAAATACAACAGTCCTGCTGAGTGCCCATCACACAAAATAACCTCAGGAAGGAGTTTATTTGAATTATGCTAAGGAAATGAGTTTCATGGTAAATTACATTAAAGCAAAGTCTGTAGGGTAGGAGTCTGAGTTTAGTGTTAGCTCAGAAATAGCAAACACTTAGTCTCCTGATAATTTTTCTAGGACAGAAATCGTCTTTTAAAATTGGTAAATGGGTGACATTTCATTAAATAAATTTCATCTTGGACATTCACAATGTAGATTTAAAAAGCATCTTGTCTCCTTAAATTCACAAGTGAATCTGGTGTTCTAAAATCTGAGATAATGGACACCCGGGTAAAGACACATTACTTTAAAGGAAAATGTTGGTTCAGCTTCTTATCCAAATCAGTTATTACCGTACAACTAGGGATGACTTATAACATTAACCTCAGGAGGGAAATTGGGTTGTTTTTCTAAACTTTGGTCTGTAAATTAAACAGAATTTCAAGCTCTTGTCTCCTGACCCCAAACTGACCAATAGACAAGGAGACACAGCACCACATCTTTTAAAAATGTCACAAGAAGCTCTGTCATGTGTTTACTTAAGAAAGCACTGCTCAGATGAAGCATGTGTCTCTTAATGACGTGATGTTTTTATTTTTACTTAATTTTCCAGTTAAGATTATTGAGATGCAGGAAGGTCTTGCCAGAGGTTGAAAAGAGAGTCAAAAGCTCACATGGGATCAGAATCTAGATTCCTTGGTGAAGGAAACCAGGAGCTCCAATAATTGGATCCTACGTGTCTATTCAAATGCAAATCTTTATGTAGCAGTGATAAAACTCTTAAAACTTCCATTTCAAAACATTAAACATAAACGCTAAACGTTATATCAATGATGTAATTTAGAAGGAAGAAAACAAATTTTTTCACCTTATAAATAGCTGTGTCAATAACCTTTTGAATCAAATTCAGGATTATCTCCTTCAAAAGGAACACTAGTAAACCATTATAGGATAGTGTCCAAATCTTGGGCTCTATAGCCAGATGAACTGGGTTCAAATTTTCCCCGAGCAGTATACTAGTTGTTGACCTTAGACAGGTTTTGAAACTTCTCTGTGTATCAGCGTCCCCTCTTGGGTGACTCATTAATAGTACGTGCCTCATGGGATTTTGTGAGGCTTAAAGGATATAAAAGATGTAAAGTGCTTAAAATACGTGCTTGACAAACATAAATACCCAGTGATAGTTAGTTAACTTCATTGTTCTCACTAATATCTTGGTTTTGTTATAACTTTACTTATGGGTATTCTAGTCTTTGATAAATTTTGATATTACTAGACACTCTTGATTTGTGAGAGAAGGCAAAATTTTCTATTCATAAGAGGAAAAATCACTCATTAAGTGTGTGATATATTTATTTTATGCCACCTTCAACTTGTTGGCTTTCCACACACATGACAGACAATCTACAGGCCTCCCCTAGAGAAATACGAATTGGGATTTGATTTAAAAACAAACTAACTGATACTAAACGCTAAATCTTTCAATGCTGCCTCCGGACATGGAGCAAAGACCTATTCCCACCTTTCATCTGGGGGCCAAGAAAGACACAGTGTGGCATTGCTCCAAACTGGACAGAAAAAAACGCTCAGTTCATGTTGATTAAAGCTATGGGTTTGAGGGTAAATACCAAATTTAAACCTAGCTTCCTTTTACCTCACATCTCACAGTCAGTCCTGACATCTGATTCTGTGCACTTGGCTTTGGTGTATGGTGTTTCCAGGGCCTCTGCAGCTTTTCAAAACATGGGCTCGTTTAACCTAATCATCGGTGGGCGCAGAGTCACATGCAGATCAACATAACCAGAGAACCGCAGAGAATCACTCCAACTGCAGCAAAACATATGCAGCCATACTGTTGTGTCTCGACCACTTCCTAAGCCTCCAGCTGAATATTTGGCCCTGACACTTTGCCTGATTTTAGCTTAGGGAGCATTTTGGAGACTTTCATTGTGGAGAGATTCACTTAGCACATTTTATAATTAACTACTCTAAGGTTAAGCTTCGGCCTGTTTGCAAATTATGGATTTCATTAGTCTAAATAAAATCAGATTGCTCCCCCTAGCACATCAGAAGCTGGCCTAACATCAGTAAAATTATTATGTTGGAGAGCCATGTGTGCAGCAGGTGAAATCTTTATTATTGAAAACTGATAATAAAAGTTTGACAAGTTAAAAATATAAACTCCAAATGTAAACTTACATTCACTTGAAACTTGCTACAGTTCACATTTGGATTGTAAAAATTCTTACCTCCACCCAAGGTCCAGGGATGGGGGACTGAGTTCTTGATAATTTCAAACAACTTTCTTAAACGTCCTAACAATTTACTCTGTGTTGACGTGCCCCTAACATAGCAAGATGGCAGGCAATTTGTTACTGTCTAGGCAGAGTCTAGACGCATCAAACTCTATTTTCCAGAAGCCTGTATTGACATCGGTTGACTATGCATCTCCAGAATCTAGCTCTTTTTTTGGAAAGAACTAGCAGGAAAAGAGAAGTGCTCCCGTTTATATGTGGCACATGAAGAGTCACTTTTCAGAACTGTTCATTTAAGTCACTTCATTATGACTTTAACATCATGGGTAGAAAAGGTACAAGATAAGGACTTTAGGCTTGCCTCTGTTTATTGACATTTTACATAATTCTCAATGTAGGGGCATTTTTTGATGAAGGGAGTAAAAGAACAAAAAAACTTTTTATTCAACTATAATGACTTTGTATTTTAAACCACTATGTACAGAAAGAGGAAGCAGTGAGTGGGACATTCCATGTGAAATGGAATTTAAATCTGTTAATAAAGTATTAATCAAATATATAATTTCACTTCTTATAGAAAAAATAAAGTAGAAAGATCATGCGAACAGCCTGGAAATTTTCTCCACAGCTTATGTTTTGAGCACAGGAATGTATTTACACTGTATGCATGAAGCAAATTGCTCATTTTGGAATGGACTGAAGCGAATTCAAAACACTCTGGCAAAACCGAGGTTTCACAACGTCATTTTATCACCATATGTAGCCTGGATATGTAACCTCCAAATTTGGAAAGTAGTAAATGTCTAATAAAAGGGAAGGGAGGAAATTACATAAGAAGAACAGAGTAGAATTAGAATCCAGAGCATAGTTAATTCAAGCTGATGGCTTCAAGCAACAATCTAAAAATAAAGCGCTAGAAACAGAATAGCAAGATCACACTGGCTGCAGAAGCAAAGCTCTGTAATTGTATACAGATGATTAGGAAATATTTTGTAAGGTTATCTTTACAATTTTTAAGGCTTATACTTTATGACACATGTTTACAATATTTAGGTGAAAAGTGAAATTAAAGAAAAATAAAGCAATTAGAAAACAAAGTGAATGAAAGCCAGATCCCTTTATAAAAGGGAAATTAAATCCATATCCCCCTATTCCCAGACCTTAAATTTCTCAGATTAGGGCACATGTAATGGAAAAAGGGAAATTAAGTAGGCACTGTTTGATTGGAGAATGAATTACAGAGAATTCTAAAGAAGTAAATAGAAATGATCCAAACAAGAAATTAAAGGGAACACAGAGCATAGTCAGACATCAAAGAGTTAGGTATGATTTTTTTTTGCAAAGAAACCCACATTTCTCCCACGTTGTTCTCTTATAAAACTATGTCCACTATTCTTGTATTATTAAGAAAAGTTCTTATTGTACATATACAGTTTTAATAAAATGTTCTCATTAGCAACTGGCTTCCTACCTCTCTGACTGCTGCCTGCCTGCATAACCTCTTGGTTTAGGAACTCAGGAGGGCTGGGAAAGATGATGCTGGAAGGTTCTTCATTCCAGTCCAGTTGCCTTGGGGATCAATGCAGCCTCAAAGAAGCTGCATTTACTGCCACATTGGTTTCTTTACAAAGAAACCAGAGGCTGTCAATGTGTAAAAATGGATCACTAGAGGATTGAAGGAACAGCCCTTCCTTCATGGAATCTGTAATCTCTTTTTCACAAGGTCAGGATTTAGGGCTCATGATCTCATGGGCGGTCGATGCCACAATTCCACTCTGTTGCTTCTTTCTTTTTTTTTTATTGGAGTAAAATTGCTTTACAATGTTGTGTTAGTTTCTGCTGTACAATGAAACGAATCAGCTCTATGTATACCTATATACCCTCCCTCTTGGACCTCCCTCCTCCCAAATTCCCCGCCCCACCCACCCCCCACATGTTAGGTCACCACAGGGCACCGAGCTGAACTCCCTGTGCCATACAGCAGGTTCCCACGAGCTAGCTATCTTACATGTGGTAGTGTATTTATGTCAAACCTAATCTCCCAATTCATCCAACCTTCCGCTTCCCCACCTGTGTCCACAAGTCTGTTCTCTACGTCTACGTCTCTATTCCTGCCCTGCAAATATGTTCATCTGTATCATTTTTCTAGGTTCCACATATATGCGTTAATATACGATATTTGTTTTTCTCTTTCTGGCTTACTTCACTCTATATGACAGACTCTAGGTCCATCCACATCGCTACAAATGACCCAATTTTGTTCCTTTTTATGGCTGAGTAATATTCCATTGTATATATGTACCACATATTCTTTATGCGTTCATCTATCATTGGACACTTAGGTTGTTTCCATGTCCTGGCTATTATAAATAATGCTGCAATGAACATTGGGGTACATGTATCCTTTTAGACCTACCTCCCAGAGTAATGAAAATAAAAACAAAAATAAACAAATGGGACTTAATTAAACTTAAAAGCTTTTGCACAGCAAAGGAAACCATAAACAAGACAAAAAGACAACCCTCAGAATGGGAGAAAATATTTGCAAATGAATCAACAGACAAAGGATTAATCTCCAAAATATACAAACAGCTCATGGAGCTCAATATCAAAAAAACAAACAACCCAATTAAAAAATGAGGGAAGACCTAAGTAGACATTTCCCCAAAGAAGACATACAGATGGCCAAGAGGCACATGAGAAGATGCTCAACATCACTAATCATTAGAGAAATGCAAATCAAAACTATAATGAGGTATCACCTCACACTGGTCAGAACGGTCATCACCAGAAAATCTACAAACAGCAAATGCTGGAGAGAGCGTGGAGAAAAGGAAACCCTTTTGTACCGTTGGCGGGAATGTAAATTGATACAGCCACTATGGAGAACAGTATGGAGGTTCCTTAAAAAACTAAAAATAGAACTACCATACGACCCAGCAATCCCACTACTGGGCATATACCCTGAGAAAACCATAATTCAAAAGGACACATGTACCCCAATGTTCACTGCAGCACTGTTGCTTATTTCTCATCATTCCTCTACTCAGTGTGAGATGAACCAGCCTCTACCTACCCAGGGCTTAGAACTTTTGTTATGGAACTTCTCTCACTCTGAATAATGGTGATTAATTACTGGTGTACTTTTTCAATTGTCTCTGCGTCACTACAATGCTCTTGAGTATTTGAACTAATTCTTCTTAGCTTTGCTGCAAAATCAGAATATTGCCTTGGATGGCTCTTGTGTTTCTCCCACTTATTCATGCACATACAGAGATATATAAGAAATATCAATGAAGGATCAATGTTAGGCTGTATTTTTTATCAGTGAGTTTAATAGGCATGAATAAGAGAGAGGTGAAGACATAATCCCAGCCCCAAAGCTCAAATGGCATTTGTGTTTTTAAAACACTTTCAGACATACCAGGTCTTCTAGTGCAGCCACCAGAGAGCCATGCCTCATTCATTATTAGTTCACTTTCTAGGGAAGAAATGGAGACTCATTGTCTGAATCTCTTTCCTGAGATAAAAAGAGACCATGGAGACAGAGCTGGGATTCCATCTTGAAGCTAAAGATGCTCAATTAATAAAGTATTAAATTGAATTGTTATCAGTGATGCTATTGGACAGTTATTTACATTTAGATGTTATGTTTGTGTTTTTTTGCTTAGATGGTAAGAGTGTCAGTTAAGAGAATTAAGATCATGATTAATACATACGAACTGGAATTTAAGTGCTAATTTCTATTTTACTGCTCCAATATACTGACTTATACAGTTACACTTTTGATGTGAAGTTATTTTAAGTCCCAAAAGAAAACATAGCAGCCAAAAATCAACACATTGCGAAATGTTCTTTGCCTACTAAAATTATGGGAAAAAAGTTTTAATTTCTATTTTAAAATTATGGTTTTAGCTTAAGAAAACAATCTGCTTAATAACATACAGCAAAAAAGTACAATAACTATCAAGCCATACTTTGCCTCCAAAAAGATAATGCTAAAAGGTGACACATTAAAAAGTAAATGAACTACCGTGGAGCGGCTAGGCCTGTGAGCCACGGCCGCTGAGCCTGTGCGTCCAGAGCCTGTGCTCCGCAACAGGAGAGGCCACAGCAGTGAGAGGCCTGCGTACCTCAAAAAAAAAAAAAAAAAAAAAAAGTAAATGAACTAGTTAATTAAAAAGATAAACAGAAGTGTATATGGATATAAATAACAGCTGGTATCTGTAACTTACCCAACTTGGTCCCTGAAATAATTCAATGAAATAGGCATTATTATGCCTATATTTCGGATATGAAAACTGAAGCTTAGAGAGTTTAAATAATCAGACCAGCATGACACAGGTAGAAAGTACTTTAGCAAGAACTGAGCCCAGATGGGTATAATTCTAACATTTAATCCTAAGTACTAAATTAACTTCTTATATACCTAGTAGCTAGGTCAATTATTAGGAAACACATATTCCTAATTGCTGGGATATTTTTCATATTTAACTCAGTCCTAAATTTCTAGTTTTAGGATTTAGATGAGTTTCTTAATGTCACCAGGTAAGTGACATTTTAAAACCAACCCTGGTAACTGTTAGGTTTTGTTTCATTTGCTTTGCTATTAAAAGCAGGACAGGAATGCTGTCCATAATCTATTGATTACCTTCTCCAGGAGCTGACTGTTATCACTCACAGTGGAATAAAACCTGATGAATGTCTGTGTAAACTGATTAGCCCTGGATGAATCAATAGAGTAACTTCTAAGGCAAACATCTCTGCATTCCATTGTCAACTGTGACAAATTTTGTCTGAGTCCTTTATGGATGCTTCAAAAGACAGTAGCACTAGTGAATTTCTCTTAAACTTTTAAATGGCACTGACAGAAAGGAAATATCTTCTGTGTATGCCTGACTTTGTTTTCCTTCCCTCTTATTAGTTAACCCTAAAAGTACAAATATAAACAAATGTAATCCTCAATGCTGCATCTGAACCAGGAGAAATCTGGAATTAATTGCCAAGTATTTTGGTTCCTGTTGCAGCTGTTACAAGTGTTTGATTTGGCCAGGGAAGAGAAAAGACACTGCATACCAATTTCGTGAGCCACGGTGAAGGCTGCATGGAGACCATCATCTTCAATCACAGCACAGCTGCGTTCAGGAGAACATATGGTCCCAACGTCTGCCATTCCCAGGGTGTCACATGAGTGATGCCCACATAAATCCTGCCCGGGAGAAAGAAAGAAATCATTAAAATCAATTTACATCCAGAAGGAGCCACCTTGTAGAGCCACTTGCTCACTCCAAATGTCAACACTGGGATATGTTTATGGTATCACCTGCTCAGCTCTGGAAACCTTCCAAAGACAAACTAATAGCATTGACTCTTCTAAGCTTCTCTGGGTCCCAGAAGCACAGAAGGGACTCAATTACGTTTTAAAAGATGTCATAAGATTGTGGCTTGTCCATTACAATAGCAGTCGCAGCCTTAACAAAGCTGTACTGTGTATATGCAGGCACATATGCCATGGATCACTTTCACATACAGTCACGCTTAGGAAAGCCTTAATATTCTGACCTAAATTCCTGCTAAATTTATCAGAAGCCAAGTCTAATAATTTGTTTTCCACCACAGGGGCAAATTGCAATCACCTATTTATGGCAGAATATAAATTTCCCAGTAATTTGGGTAAGAAACTAAATTTTAATCTATAAGGGTAATTCCTCAAAAGATCATCTCTTAATTGCCAAATTGAGTTGTAATTTCATAGGTTGTGTCTTCAGAAATGTATACACTCTTTCCCACAGTGTTTAATGTAGTGTTTTTCAACCTGATCAATTCTCAGAAAATATACGTAATATACTGTATTTATATAAATGAGCCTACCTGTTCTCCTGGAGAGAAATTGCATAGCTTTTAAGAGATTCTCAAAGGGGAACATGATCACACCTCGCTAATGGTTAATATGATCAAATTAGACAAAAGAGACATCAACAAGACAATTTTAAATTACGAAGCATATAAAGAAAATATAAGCCAAATTTTTTGACATGATAGATTTGTAATGATAAGCTTTCCATTAAGTGCTATTTGAGTATTAATGGACATTAGACTTTCTTGTATTTGACTCCTGTTTTCAATGAAAATTAATTGACAGTATATATATTTCTATCCAAAGCAAAAGCCATAAGTGAATAACTGCAGAAGAATTTTAAAAAAATATGAATTACTGTGAAAAATGACTATTTACTAGTTGAAATACGTGTTCTCTCTGTTGCAGTTATTATCTTTGTATCTCCAACTACCACAATGCCTGACTTATAATAGGAACTCAACAAACATTTGCTTAATTGAGGTGAATTCTGACATATAGTCAGATGCAATGTAGACCTCACATAATTTTATTTTTTATTTTTTTTTTGATGACATGGAGCTAATATTTTTATTCTCCCAGGACCAAGAGAAAAGATGGTTATCCTATACAGATTTTTGCCTTACTGAACATTGTCACATACCTTTAATATGCTGTATGCTAGCAAGACCTCAACAGACTGCAGGAAGCCAGCACGAGATATTACTACTACATAACTAATGCCGCCTAGTCAATGTCAACATACTCTGCTAACTTTTCTCTGCATAAAAAGCTGCATAAAAGTCCAGTTAAGGTGAATAATATTTAAAAGGTATACCCTACGATCTCCCTAGTACATTTTCAGGTCCTTATTGTGTTCTGTATATTATGTGATCCCAGCTGTGACGAATTGCACTGTGGCCGCCATATTATTATAGCTGCAGACAGTAGAAATCTCAGCCAAGTAGCCTTGGTGAATCCAGTCACCAAACCAACAATAGCCTCCCAATGTCTCCTGGGTATCCTCATATGTCATCCATGGGATCTCAAATTACAGCTGTTGAGAACAAATTAGTAGTTTTTAAAATTGAAATTGGAACACACTTTTGCATAACAATCAGTCTTTGAGATAATTATATAGTACAATACATGTTTTAATCCATTTTTCCCCCAGTCATTTTAGTAGCTTTAAGACCAAGGCCCAGGTCATGGTTTAAGTGAACTACTGGACACTGTGGGTTATTTCTGCACATGCATATTTTTTTAAACCGTGTTTTATGTTTATCTTCACAATTTGGGGTTCAAATAACAAAACCGAAGAATTGTTTCCCCTTCTTACTCCTTACTTCATTAATAAGCTCGGATGAACAGCCACAGCTAATGGAAATGGCCCTCTTGTTCTGAATAGAGTTTAATGTGGATTCTTAATCTCTCTCTGTTTACTGCTAATCAATTGCTCATTAGAGCCCATCAAACCTCCTTGTCATCCTTGAATTGCATTAAATGCATTTGGCCCTTTGCCATGGAAATTTGTACATGTGACAAAATAATGAACAGAAGCAGTTATTTTTTTAATCACACTGATTAAACCCTTGACTGCATAGCCACAGACTATATTTCTGTAACTGTAATTATGTAAACTGGCAACCTTTCCACTTCACTCATGCAATTTCAAACCGTGGCAACTCAGTTATGGTTTCTTCCTCAAGTTATACAACGAATGCCTGTATTTCTTTGGGAGGCAATGTTCACTCAATTGCATTAAAACTCAACTTGTGCATCAAATTATTAAGAATACAGCACATCACATTCATGTCTATTTTCTGATGGTGATTTATAACAACATTTACAGGTGCAAACCTTATTTGAAATTTATAGAAAAAAATTTTTTTTAATTCAGAGAAAGAGTAAAGACACCATTGGGGCAATAGCATTTATCTATCTGTCTGTCTGTCTCTCCGTCTGTCAACCCATCCATCTATCTTCCAAATCTGGAAGCAGGGGATACTAAAGAAATGTAAATCACATACAGTAGCCACATAAGAGGCAAACAAAATAAAAGTGCTCTCAAGAATTCTTCTGCTTAGTAAGTGTAAATCTGAAGAGAAGTTATATCTGCTATGTTAAAGATGGTTCTTTTTATGCAGGATTGATATCTTATCATGATATTGATATCGTGTAGACAACAATGCAATGGAAGATTTAATAAAATGTAAGGGTTGCAAGAGCATGCAGAGATTTAACTGGTGGGTTTGTGGTGTGGTCCTGGCCAGAAGCCAGGACTGGGACATTGTACCTAAAATAGAGCCGAGATAGTCAGCAAGCCCAACGAAGACTTGACAAGGTGGTCACTGACATGGTGACTAAGGGTGGTCATTTAGAGGATCATGAATATGGCCGTATCTGTGACTTATCGTGAAGTTTAGGAGGACTCACAATACATCAGACCTATTCTTGTGGATGGAGTGGGGTCGGGGAGGGAGCCAGCGAAGTCTGCTACCTTGAGAAGCAGGTGCCCAGAAGCTAATACAACTTGGAAAATCCCAGTGGTCGGTACTGGGTGGGGAAAATGAACTAAGCCGATGTGAGTGTGCAAAGTGGAAGGCATAACAGGAGACGCAGGATTTCTAGTCTTGATGTGAGATTGGTCTCTCAGGTAGCATAAATGTGCTGAGGGAAGGAAGGAAACGTGAAGGCTGATAAGAGCAGATATCATCACAGCTGTGGTAACGGCAGCCAAAATGAAGGCAGGGTACCTTGTATGGGGGAATCTGGAGTTAAATAGCAGCATCTTCTATTTCTGCAGATATTACCCCCTGGTAAGGACAAGCTCAGAGCTCAAGGGAAGGGCAGAGAAGAGGGTTTAACTAGTCTCAGGTATCTACCTATCTGTCTACCAGATTCCTAGTGAAGAGGGATTTAGGGCTACCTAAACAGCAGCCCCCAATAGCAGAGATCTTGATTTGGACCTCAGCAGAAACTACATTAATAGGGTCTGTTAGGCCAACCATGACAATGACCCATGTTCTGCAGTCTCTGTCCATGCTTCTGGATACAACTAGGTAACACAAAAAAACATGGAGCTCTGCTGGATTAGGGACCAAGGGATCCAGGTACACTTATTCCTAAAACAATTATTGTGTGTCCACAACCTGCCAGACACTGTGTGAAGTGCTGACAGTGTGGTGAATAAATACAATAAGATCTGACCCTGACCCTTAAGAAACGTCATGATCTAGTGAGCAAAACAAGACATGTCAAGAAGGAAGCAGATTGAACAGGTTGCTGAGGGAGTTCAGAAGAGGAATTGCCAAGCTCTCCTTGGGGGAATCAATAAAGGTGTTTCAAAGGAGCTCACTGGATCTTGAGGGATGAAAAGGAGTCTGACAGTGTTAGAGGAAGGGTATTCAAAAAAGGAAAGACTCGTGAATATATCAGGGGTGGGAAAAGGCAGAGTCTGTTTTGGAAATGACAACACGTTTCTTGTGGCTGGAGTACAGGATAGACCTGGTGGAGGATGAACAGGGGAAGCTGGAAAGGTAGCCTGGGCCCGGAGTTCCAAGATAGGGAACTTATCCTGGTAAATATGAGATAAGAAGAAGAGAAAGGAAAGATGGAGCACATTGGAGATTGAGGGGAATAGATGCTCAGAAGAGTCGTCGTTCTGGAGAATGGAGATGGAAGCTGATTAGAGATAGTGATGCTTTAAATTCAACTCTATTAATTAGATTCATTGCGTGAATTATTTATATGCTTTGAGACTACTTTCCTTCATCAATAGCATTAGGAACTTGGACCAGGTGGTTTATGGGTTTGTTCCAGCTACACACATGTTGAGATTAAGGGAAAACACTTCAATTAATAGATGGAGAAATTAAAGCTCTGGGGTCATTAGTGTCCAAAATCAGAAGCTTGAGACTGGTGGAGCTGCAATTCAAACCTATATCTAAACACTCCAATTCCTGAACTTACTTCACCAAGGTGCAGTTAAATCATCACCTGTGTTTCCCCCGACATTACTCTTATCTTTCACATTCATAATCTCTACTTGGTCAAGCAAATTCCTTGGTTGTAACAAATAACACAGTCTTTCTCTCTGTGGTATATCTGGTGAAACTCAATAATCTAGAGGCACAGAAAAATACAAAATGCACTGAGAAAGGAATTCCAGAAAGCAAGAAACTGGAAGTGATGGATAAGAAACCTGGTGACATCATTAACTTGCCTGTCTCTCACCTGTCACATCAGATCAGTCACTGTAAGTCACTGACTCCATCTACCAAATGCCTCACGTAGATGTCCTCTCTTTCTTGTTCCTTCCATTGTTCCCTCCTGCCTGGACTATCACCTAAGGCTTCTAAATGGTCCTTTCGTCTCCTGTGACTTCCCTACCTATATGCTGCAGTCAATTACATTTTAGAACCCAGATCTTATAGGATTCCTCCATTCCTGCAAAACTTAAAAGGCATGCCAACCTCAGCCTGGCATTTAAAACCTTGCACAATGCAACCCAGGCTTCCTTGCCAGCTTTAACTGCACCTTTATGATCCATTTTGTCCACTATTTCCTGCATATCTCCCCAACTTTTTTTGCCCAAACTTTAGCCCCAATATTCCTCCTGCTAGAAGGGATTAATTTACTCAAATCCACTTCTTTTTAACACTTATTGACTCGACCCCTGCCTCTCTATTTCTAATGCCACTGCTTTAGTTTAGACCATCTTGAGTCTCTCCTTGAAAATTACCAAAATAGTCTGTAAAGGCTCCCGCAGGCTCTAGCCCAACTACTTAGGCCAGAAGGCTCATTCAAGAACACCCCTCTGATCACTGCCTCTTTCCTTCTGATGCTTTTTCTGTAGACTCCCACTGAATTTAATTTACAATTTAAACTCTTTATGCTACCGACTGAATCGTGTTCCCTGCCACTGTCTAAATTCATGTATTGAAGCCTTAATACCCAACGTGACTATATTTGGAGATTGGGTCTATCAGGAGGTAATTAAGGTAAAATTAAATCATAAGGATGGGGC
The DNA here is from genome assembly GCF_963924675.1 of Phocoena phocoena. Classification (NCBI taxonomy): domain Eukaryota; kingdom Metazoa; phylum Chordata; class Mammalia; order Artiodactyla; family Phocoenidae; genus Phocoena; species Phocoena phocoena. Next base: position 128,762,622 of record NC_089222.1, read on the forward strand.
CCTGATCTAATAGGATCAGTGTCCTTTTAAGAAGAGATGCCAGAAAACTCTCTCTTACCCCTGTCCCCTCAAACACACCATGTAAGCACAAAGTGAGAAGGTAACAGTCTACAAGCCAGGAAGAGAGTTCTCACCAGAAAGCAAATAGGCTGAAACCTAGATCTTGAACTTCCCAGCCTCCAGAATTGAGAAAGTAAGTTTCTGTTGTCTACAGAGTTTTGCGATGGTAGCCCAAGAAGACTAATACACATGGAATAGAAGTTCTTCTATAAGCTGGTTGTTATCATCTTCTCTAGACTAATCTATCGCCTTTCCGCTCTCATACCATCTGTCTTATCATACCTAAACCCTTATATTTCCCAGAATTACCATGCTGCCTCTGGGCCACTGCACTATTAGTTTGGTGTGTCTGCAATGCTTATTTCCTCCTTATAGATCTGGTTAATTCTCCTCTTTCTTCCAAATTGAACTCAAATGGGTTAGGCTACCTTCTAATGTACTTCCATGACATTTAATGACCACATTTATTACAAAAGTCATCACACTGTATAACAATTATTCATTTCCTTGTCTGTTTCCTAGAATAGGTTCTTCGGAATGGGGCTACTTTTCAAATCTCTTCATCCCTCTTTGCCTATTAGAAACATATTGAATGTTTGAATAAATTTGCTGTAATATTTTTATTTTAGAGACCACTAGACAGGACGAACTTCCCTCTCAGCCACCTGTCAGCTGTTACTCTGAGAAGTTTATCTCTGTTTCTCTTTGTATGAATGTCCTTATCTGTCAACTTATGATAATGTCACTATGGTTGTAGACCGTTGAAAGGATTAATTATAAAATGGTTTATGACTATGGATAGCATCTTATGAAATGCTCAATAAAAGGTGGTTGAATCCAAATCAAATCTGTCCATCCTTCGAGGACCAATTCAATTCTACATTTACAATGAAGCCTGTATAAAGATACAGAGGCAGAATTGATTCTTCCTTCCTTTTTCCTTTCTAAGCCTTTGTTTATAGCTTAGTTACAGCATTTATTAGAGTTTTCCTAACATTAGCTGATTTATGCATATATCTGCTTCCTCTCCCCTTGTGATAAGCTGGGCTGGGCAGGGATCAGGTATTTTCCATCTCGCTGCTTTCAGCTCCCTAAATGAGTGTCTCACACTTAGGAGATGCCCAGAGGCAGGTGCTGAAAGTGAGGAAGACAATATGTCCTGTGTGCTGTGGTTTACTGTCTCTCATATAATAGACTTCAGATTTTACGTAATATTCTTCACAATTAATTTAGATATAATTTACTTACAACATTGTATTAGTTTCAGGTGTAAAACATAATGATTCAATATATGTATATATCGCAACCTGATCACCACAGTAAGTCTAGTTAACATCCATCACACACATAGTTACAATTTTTTTTCTGGTGATGCAAACTTTTAAGACCTACTCTCAGCAATTTTCAATTCACAATTTTTTATTATTATTATTATTATTTTTTTTTTTGTGGTACACGGGCCTCTCACTGCTGTGTCCTCTCCCGTTGCGGAGCACAGGTTCCAGACGTGCAGGCCCAGCGGCCATGGCTCACGGGCTCAGCCTCTCAGCGGCATATGGGATCTTCCCGGACCGGGGCACGATCCCGTGTCCCGTGCATCGGCAGGTGGATCCTCAACCACTGTGCCACCAGGGAAGCCCCACTATTTATTTTTAAAATGTCAACTTGAGCTGCTGAATCTGCTCCCAGTCTTCCCATTTCTTAGACATTTAGCCTTCTATTGGTTAGAATTGACCTATCAGCTATGATTCCTTGATAAGGGCTTGCTTTTGAATTTAAATGGGATTTGAACTCAAATATGTGATTGAAATAGTCGATCCAGTCTACAAGCAAATAAGAAAAAGCAGCACATCCGTTTCCTTCTTCCAAGCTTCCAGTCTTCCTCTAGGGACCCCTATTGTCATAACCTTGCAAGGAGCCAGCTGTTAATTCTGGGTGGAGTCCCCACCACAGCATTATAAGGCAGAATGCAGATTAGGAGTTTGGGATTGACATGTACACACTGCTATATTTAAAATACATAACCAGTAGGGGCCTACTGTATAGCACAGGGAACTCTGTTCAGTACTCTGTAATGGCCTAAATGGGAAAAGAATTTGAAAAACAATAGATACATGTATACGTATAACTGAATCACTTTGCTATACACCTGAAACTAACACAACATTGTTAATCAACTATACTCCAATATAAAATAAAAAAAAAAAGGCAGAATATAGAAGTGAGGTGTTAGCTGACACACAATTGCCTGTTAACTGGCACACTGATGATTAATGAAAATGAATGAACCTTTTCTATTATATAGTCTCGTAGCTGGTTCAGTTTCAATCCAATGCTTTCAAGCCATGAAAAAGTAAAGCTTTCATTAAGCTTTGTTGTGCAGGGGTGAGGGAATGTTAAACAGATGAGGTCGGGCATGTTCAGGGTGGTATGGTCATAGACAGGGAACCTTAAACAATTTCCCACTTTTTTTCTCAAGCAGGTAGGTGTTTTGTTTCTAAAGGAGAGTGCATCATCTCCAAAATGGATTTAGGAGTGTGCCTTTAAGGAAACTATCTTAAAAGAAAAGAGGAAGCCAGGAACCAGAAAAGGATTCTGGAAAGCAAACATAAATCCTGGGGAGATCAGATTTCTACTGTTTGATGGTAGAAGTGATATGAATTCCAGCGTAAGTGCCACTCTGGAATGAAAAAGGCTCCTCTTGCAAAAAAGTGACTGGTGCTATATTTCCCTAATTAGGACAGCGCCTTGTGCTGGGGTACAGTCCTGACAGTGAAGCCTGTTAGTTTGACAAATGAATTACTAGCAGTATTCTGCTGATTCCTAGACATAACGCTCAAGGTGCCCTCGGCTAGTCAACATGGGTGGAAAACATATCCTCACACATTTGCTTCATGCCTGAAAAGCAAGCAGTTTAGGAGAAGACATCTGGATACAGAATTTGAACAGTGCTCAGAGCCCATCAAAACATGGATTTCATGGCTTGGCGTCTGGCTGCTAAGCAACGTTCCTCTTACATTCAAAACAGAGATGTAAAAGTAGATCCTGGTGCCAACTCCGGGTATTTGTCATTGAAAAAAAAATAGCCATGAAAGTTTTTCTTTAGGTCCCAGATATCTGATTTCCATGAAACTGAAGGTCTCAGATCATTTCTCCTCTAGCTCTCTTGGTTTCCACATTCTGAAGTATTATATTTTAAAGTACTCTCAAATGAATGCTACATGAGTCTTGTAATATTTTCCTCAGCCCCCTAATTAATTGTGCTTTTAAAATTAGGTGCATACATTCATAATAATATGCTCTTCAAATATTTGGTTCTCATCAAGTTAGATGTATATACCAGAGGGCCAACCACAAACTAAATGAGATTTACTTTACTAAAAGTATGCTTCTGCTTGGTGAGGAGGCCAGGGAGGGCCCATGTAAAATATTTTCCATGTGTAGACTAGTTTGAAAAATGAATGTTCTTATAATACTTATTAAAATTAAGATAGATGTTAACTTATTTCCCCCTTGCTTTATCTATTTAAAGGAACTGATATATTTCAAAGCTTGGAAAATAGGAATCGTTAACTACCCAAACAAAAAACAAATCCAGAAAAAGCAACAGACAGATCATTTTGAATCACTGACTAGTTTTCCTTTTTTTTCTAAGAAGCAATTAGGAAAATTATGGGGCAGGAAATAGGGAGTATTGGAGTCTTCTATTAATGTTTATGGAATGTGCATTTTTATTCCAAAATGAAAGTGAACCATGAAAATGTTCAAAGTGAACACTTTGCCGTAGTAGGCCTACAAAAGTATTTTTTCTTCAGTCTTTAGAGAACTTCCTTCCATAAACTCTCTGAAGCCTCCTTCTTGGCAGCCCCTAGTGATGTAGCAAAGCAAGAAATCCAGACATGGAAAGTTGTGAACCAAAAAAAGAAAGAAAGAAAAAAAAAAGACGTGGAAACCAAATAAAAAAGGGATAGTTTTACAGGAGAACTTCACTTCATATGGAAGGCTACACAAATGAATGTTCTTCCGTTTTAAAGATTAATGTTGTGCAGAAAAATCAAAGGATGGTTTCCAGGAGATCACTTCATGAAGAGAAAGGTTTTCCATTGTGCAAAGCACTGTGCATTGCCCACTTCTCCCTAAACTGCTGCCCTCCAGCATCTTTATTTACACGTGGTTTACATCTGTGTCCACCCTGTGAACCACAAGTGTTTCTCCACTCCAAATTTATCAACACTTTTCCTTCATACCAGAGGTGCCGTAGTAAAAATAGGAGAATTAGGTGGTGGAGCTATGTGATTCTGAAACCTCCTGCAAGCCATCATTGAATTTCCTGTCCTAGTTCTGGTTGCTCCCTTTGCACCATGATTTTGCATAATATTTCAAAGCTTCTAATCCTTCTCTCTATCCTGGATGGATCTCAAACACTTAAAGAATGAGTTTTCAAAGTCCATTCTTACCAGGCATGTGAAAGCATGACTCAAAACCGCCAATCAGAGTACAGCTGTGAAAACTGAGGCTCAAAGCTCTGAGCAAAACAAGCTCAAAACCAGTCCAGACTCTGTATCTGAATGTCACACTTTTGTGGCGGTCTACATAGATATTGTGTTCCTCCCAGAACCTCTGGGCCTATAAAGATCAGTATTTTTTCCCTTCCTGTAACCCCCTTCCTTAAAAGAGGGAAATCCTGGGAAAACATTGATTCATGTCTTGACTCTTTGCCCAGATCTTTCCACACTGGGGCTTCAGAAACATTCATCCAAAACCCAAACATGCAAGCTGGATGTGACCCTTGACTGGCAGCTGTGGAGGACGGAGCAGTTCTTGCCATGCATTGGAGGACTAGGCAAAGGAGTTGCTAAGGAACCTCACAAGATTGGGTTTCTATATCCTCCTGGCCATCCCCAATCCCTTCCATCCAAGGAAGTAAGATTCCACCAAGCTGGGTATGTAAGAACTCCATTAGGAAGCCAGACTGGAAAACAAGTCCTTCCTTTGGAAAGCCTTCTCTTGACTTATGTCTTGAAAGGGGTTCAAGTAAGAAGGTATGGACGTTTACAAAGGAAGATGGTGGGTAAAAGTGACTACAGTGAATGAATCATCAGCCCTTGCCATTAGGTTAGACAAAGTTATATCTTTGGGTTCATTGGAAAGTAGATGATCCCTGATTCCTAAGACAAACTTGCTTTCCCCCTTTTCTCATTTAACGACGCACATTCCCCCAAGCACTCTAGCTCCATTTTACCATATTTACGCATCTATGACTGCGTATCTCAGACTGGAGACATCCTGCCTGTTGGACTGATTGTGTGAGCAGGTCTTGGTCATTTAAGGCTTGAATTGCTCCGGCTCTATCCCGAATACGGGAGCAGATCTGGAGGCTGGCTGGGTTTCCTGCAAGAAGCAGGGAAGCAAACCCATGGGGGCAGGCAGTTTGTGGGAGAAACAAGGCTGTCAACAAGGCTGTCCTGTTGACCTACCTCCGTACTCCGGGGCTTGAACCACTCCCCCAGGCGGAACCTACCTCCCGAGTAAACAGGATGGCCGCGTCGTAGTGTTCCTCATGGTCAGCCCCCAGCTGGTTGTGCTGGTGCTGCCATTTGCAAAAGTTCTTGAGTGTGGCGGCCGCGTTTTTGCTCACTTCCAGGCTCTTGTCTTTGTCACCCAGCACCACCACCTTCACCACGACCAGGCGGATGTGGTTCTCGATGCTGGCGTGACTGTACAGCTTGTTGGCGATGGAGGCCAGGGTCAGGAGGTAATGCTGCAGGCCCTGGCCATACATCCGCGCCATGGACGCGTCGGCCACCAGGAGCAGCTCCACCTGGCGGGCCCGGGAGACGGAGCGGCGCCGCCGCCGCCGCCACCACGTCTGTGGTCTCTGACTCCCATCGGACGAGGGAGTTGACTGGTCCGGGAGCTGCGGGGCCAGCGCCCAGCGTCGGTCCGGGCTGCTGTGCGCCGGGGGGCGCTCACGGGGCCCTGGCGGGGACGTGGGGGTCTCGCAGCTGGTGCGAGGCGGCAGGGCCTCAAAGCTGAAGCCCTCGCGGGTGTAGACGTGCAGGATCCGCGCGGACCCGTCCCCGTACACGCGCCCGGCCTCCGCCTCCGCCCAGGGCGCGCGCAGCAGCGGCTTCAGGGTGTAGCGCGCGTGCTTGACCGCGAAGAAGCCGTCGAGACCACCGCAGAGGTCAAAGACAGCCAGAGAGCGGGGGCTGCCGTCCACCGTGCCCCGGTAGAAGCAGTGGCCCCGGTGGCGTCGGGTCGCGTTCGGCCCGCCTCCTGCGGGCACAAAGCCAGCGGCGCCCACCGAACCATCCCGCTCTAGGTCCAGGAGGAACCTCCGGCCGCCCGCGTAGATCAGGTAGCCCACCTTGCCGCCGCCCGAGTAGAGCTGGTCGATGTTCTGCACAAGCCCGCGGCTCGTGCGCTGCGGCGCCAGGGAGTGAGGGTGGCCGGGAGGCTCGGCCGGCTCCTGCGCCTCCTCCCCCTGCCGCCGGCTGGGCTGGGCGGCCGCCGCAGCAGCCCGAGGCTGCCCGGCTTTATCCTGGGCAGGTGCCGCGGCGGGGCCGGCCGCGACCGGAGGCAGGCGGAGCGCGCACAGCAGCAGGGACGCCCACCCAAGCAGCATAGTGCGCTGCCCGCGGGGAGGGGCTGCGCGACGGGGACTTTATGGGTGTTTGTTATTCGCTCTGGAAGTTACCGGGGCGGGAGGTGGGGACACACAGACACTTGCTTGCAAGGTTGAGTCAAGTGTCGGAGGGAGGGGGACCCGGCAGCAGCGCCAGCCTGTCCCGGCCGCGATGCCAGCGTGCGAACTTTTCTTTGTTGGTTTGGAAAATGTTTGGATTCGTGCTCCCGAAAGAGGATAAAAAAAAGAATAAAAGAAAAAAATAAAGAAAAGAAAAAGAAGCCGGGTTGTGGAGAAAAGGGGAAAAACCCCAATCCAACCCCAGCCAGGATTGGAGCACCGAGAAAAGTAAGGAAGGTGCCGCGCACCAGGCGGGCAACTGATGCGTGCTGCCTCCAGCCCCCTTGCTGCTCGGGACCCGCCGGCAGCAGGGGTTCCAAGCTCCGGAGCCCGCTTCCTTTCTTATTTTGTGGGTTTCCTTGACTCTACTGGAACCGGGAGGAAGGGAAGAAAGAGAAGAAAAAAAGCCATAAAAATTAAAACAGAAATGCAAGGGGCGGCCTGCGGCGAGCCAGCGAAGCTGCGCGTCGGTGTCCCTTCTGATGCAGTGTCTTCCTGCCCGCCGTCATCCCCAGTCGGCCGCTGCGAGCGCGGAGAGCAGCGCGAGCGCTGTGAAGATGCGAGGAGGTGGAACAATGAATTTATAGCGGCATGCCATCCTGCAATGGCAATTTCAACAATTCGTCACTGCAAGCTGCCTCTTAAAGGGAGAGCTTCCCCCACCACTCCCACCCTTCCTGGTCCGCGCCTAATCAGATGGGGGAGGGCGGGCCTGGGGGGTGATCGAGGAAAGGGCAACAGCGGAGGAGGAAGGGACCCGGTGAGGTGGAAGGAGGGTGGGGGAGGGAGCAAGGGCGAGGGGGAGAAAAGTATTTGAGTAAGAAAAACAGAAGATTTCTTTGGCCTCATTTAAAGCCACAGCGGCTGGGGTTTGTCTGATATTTCACAACCAATCGGGGTTGGCTAACCTCGGCTTACCTCATCTCCTGACGGGGTGTTTTGGTATGTTTTTAAAGTTACTGAGACGTTTCAAGTCTCTCTCTGCCCCCTTTTCTCCTGCTTTTCTTTCCCTCGGTAGGAAATTCCTGCAGCACGTTTTTGCCCTGTGCACGCCGGTGCGCTCTGGCCTCGTAGACCTTGCAACCGCATCCATCAGCCAAGGGCTTTCAGCTTCCCGTGCGCCCCCTCGCCCCGCTCTGCCGGTACCGGTTTCCTCCCTCCGCATCCCTCGGACTCTTCGCTCTCGTTCTCGGTTGCACACTAGGTTCGGTCTTCGGGTGACTAACTTTTCCCAGCCACCAGCAGAGTGGCCGCGCAGGCGGAGAGCCGCGGGCGCTTCCTGGCGCGTCTCTGCGCCCCGAGGGCTGCGTGTCCCCGGGACAGGGCCGCGGGAGGCCTGGGAACTCCACGCCTTTGTGTGCGAGCCGCGGGCTCCCCCCTTCCTCAAGCGCGCCTTTCATCCTCGCCCACGATCTGTCACTTAATCCCGGATGACTGGAACTTCCTTTGCTTTGCTTTAAGAAGGCAAGGGCGGGAGGGGGGGAGAGTTAACTCTTGAAGGGAATTGCGCTCATTTTTTTTTTTTCTCCCCATAAGATTAGGGAAAAAAAAAAAAAAAAGTGCCCACACTTTTCTCTTATTCCTTCGTCAAAAATGATATTTAAACGATAAATACCCATATATGTATTTATTTCTCCTAAAACAACCACCACCACCCTTGGCCCTGACCTACTATCATTCTCAGAAATTCCTTTTAGGTGAAAAAGAAGACTTTTGTGGGGAGGAAGGGCGCAGGTTGGTGTTTATTAGTATCTGAGTGGTATTGTTACTGCTACTTGGTTTCTCTCTCCTCTTTCTTTCCTCAAATTATCAACTCTAGTAGAAAAGAAGGAAAATCCGACTTTCTAACCACTACTGATAATGGTTAGAAGGTCTACCATAGGGACAAGAGTACCTTCCTTCCCCATTATTCCAAGACGAATTAATGAATACATCAGTGGAAAATGAATCTGCTATATAGTTAGCACATTTCTGTCTTTCTACCTTTGTTTAATTCACAGAGATGCATGCCAAGGATAGCAGGGGCACCTCTGTGCACTCCAAGCTGCTGGTGGTTTTTGTATCTTTGTTAAGAGATCTGATGACTATTTCAGGGAATCGGGAGGGTCCTGAACTGGCTTGAGGTCCTCTGAGTAGCAGCGATGAACCCGGGAATCCCAGAGCTGCCCAGCAGTGATGCCCATTGCCCTGTGCCTGGAGCACCCTCTGGAGTCACCTGGAGGGAGGGGTGAAGCATGTTTTGAGAGTTAGTTCTCACTTATAAATGAACTGATCATTGGGGTTTCTGGACCACCCAATAACTTCTAGTGGATTCTGAAATACCTCAAGATCTGGGAGGAAGTTCTATTGCTGAAGGCCGTTGCCTTTTAATTCCATGACCCCTTAGTCTCTCAGTGGTCAGCTGTCCAAGACCAATACTACCAGTTGAATATTTTGAGGAACCAGAGACATTCAGAATCAGGAAATAAAGGAGAACCTAGTTCCTGAAGTCTTCCTGTTCCCCCAGTAGCCTTCAAGTTTGTACTGGCCATTCTCTCTTCAGGGGTCATTGCCTGTGCCTTTAGATAGGATTTGTTATTGTTATTATTACCAATTTCAGTAAAAAGTAGCCCAATATTTGTCACTAAATACCATCTCTAAAACAACTTGGATTCATTAATTTTAACCCTTTCATCATTGTTAATCTCAAAGGATCCTTTTGATAGAGAAGCAGATGGCAGTGGTGTAAATTAATTAATTATAATTATTTGAATTCACAGATTTCATAGTTAGCATTTAAAGAAATTCCAAATGAATTTTCTTCTTAGTGAATGAACATCTTTCTCCTCTCTCAGAAACACTGCATTTCTCACATGAATCTCACATGCCTCTGAATTTTATGCCTTCAATTTTAATTACATAATGATATTTGTACTCAGGTAGATTATTCAAAATTTTAGAAGTATGTTGAAGAACAAGATAGATACAGATAAAGCTCCAAACGTGAATATCAAGTACTAAATATAAATATAACCACATATTCACAAGGACAGGAACTAATACAGCTTATAAATTTAATGAGTAAGTTCTTACATATTCAGAACATTTCTAATTGGATATAACCTTTTTCTTTTTCTGTGAAAGTAACTTGGGCACTTTAGGAAGTTCATGTGGTAACACTTTAAAAATATTACCCTTGTGGATTAAGATGAATATTCCACAAATGTTTCAGAAAAATTAATGTCTGTCAGTCCAATAATATACTTTGCACTGGCTAAAAGTAGCCCATGTTTTTATTTTCTTTTTAAAGAAGAAAAAGAACATGTATGAGGAATCACATTTAGGGGGACAATTTGCTACTTCGTTATTTCATTATTCCAAGTGAAGTGTTACTTGTGCATATTTAATGAGAAGTTTCCACTGCATTTCTAGAGTATATGACCACACCTGATGTGTAATTTTACATTTCCCCAAAGGAAGAGAGTCTTTCTACTCCAGAATGTTACAAATTGGAAATTATTTTAGAGATTATTATCTAAGAGTTGAGACCAAAGTGAGTTGCCTGGGAGGCAAAAATCCACTAGTGGCCAGCTCTCCTGCAACCTAAATTCCTTCCCCCTGATTTGATGGGCAATCTACAACCTCTCTTAAAATCCACCCAGTGTAACAAATATCTGTCGAGGTCCCACTGCAAAGTGCTCTGGAGGTTCTCTGGAGACATATGAAAATGAATAAGTCATGATTAATGTTCAAAGATGCTGACAGTTCAGAGATGGAGCCAACTGTACCAAGAGATACTTGGAATGCAAACTGGAAAAAAGAGGGGAAAAAAGAGGGGAAAAAAGCAAGAGAACAACTTCTGCAGGTGCTTTGAGCTGTGTATTTCCAGTACAGCTTCATTTCATCGGATGTGTATATTCTTGTAAGTAGTATTTTCTCAAATTTCTATTTGCTAATGTGTCATTTCCTCCCCTCCCCCATCTATGATTTTAATGCTAAAAATGAGGAAATAACTGACAATAAAATATTCCCCTCTAGTCAAACACCTGCTCTTTACCTCCCAAGTAGGAGAATGACAGCCTGTCAACTCTGTAATAGTTTTCCTTTCCCACATCAGGATCCCTACCCTAGGTCTTGCTGTATTTTGAAGTCCCTGAGTATCAGGTCCCTGAGGCAGGATGCTGGATGCTGAGAGTGAAGCAGCTCCACTGCTGCTTGAGGCTCTATATGAATGCTCTAAAGATTCTAGGTCAGCCTTTTCCTCAAGTGCCACTCAACTTTGCAAATTCCAGTTCTCAGAAGACTTGCTTCAAAACCAAAGGTTATTTTAGATACCTCATGTAAGTGTGTAATCATGCAGAATTTGTTCTTCTGTGACCGGTCGATTTCACTTCGCATAATGTCCTTCAGGTTCATCCATGCTGTCCACATAAAATAGTCAAACTCATAAAAGCAGAGTGTAGAATGCTGGCTGCCAGGGTCTAGGGGGAGGGAGAAATGGAGCGTTGCTCTTCAAGAGTATAAAGTTTCAGTTATGCGAGATGAATGAAATCTAGAGATCTGCTGTAAAACATCATGCCTATAGTTAACAATACTGTACTGTATGCTTAAAAATTTAGTGAGGGTGGATTTCATGTTAAATATTCTTAGCACAAAAACAAAATGAAAACCAAAGGTTACACTTGGGGAATAGGGAAAGAAGTGTATGCTATCTTTGATATGAATCCTAAATTTTTAGAGGGTAAAACTACTACCTAAACTATGATTCTCTTGCGGTATGTGGGCATCTCACTGTTGTGGCCTCTCCTGTTGCAGAGCACAGGCTCCAGATGCGCAGGCTCAGCGGCCATGGCTCACGGGCCCAGCCGCTCTGCTGCATGTGGGATCTTCCAGGACGGGGGCACGAACCCGTGTCCCCTAGTATCGGCAGGGGGACTCTCCACCACTGCACCACCAGGGATGCCCTATCCTTCTCTTTTTTCCTAACCCTTTACCTCCCTCTCCATCTCCTCCTATAATCTACAATGGTGTACACATCAATGTACATGCACAATCTCGCACATATTAGACACACAACACACAGCAGCATGTGTGCACCTGTGCACACGCTTCGCCCTAACTCGGTTTCCCATCTAGGCTGTACTGATGTGACAAGGGGATAGAATGTCTTGAGAAAATAAGAGAGGGTATTATGCCAGCTCTTCCTTTCCCCTTGCAGAGAAAACTTTCTTGAGACCTTCACTGTAGAGATTTTATTTTTTTAGGGAAATATACCACACTTCTGATAAAACTCAAAACCATTTTCTCTGGTCTCTGCTTAGGACATATTACAGAATGGTCTATCTCTTGTGACAGATAACATATGCTTCAGAATCAGTGTTATTTAATTTATAAAGAATAAATTTTGGACAAAGCTAGATTTTCATTTTTTTATATGCAGAAATTTTATACAGTATAAAAGTGAGTAATGTACATGGTATTATTTAAGACATACAGGTGCTATCTGTAAAGTAAAACCAACAAGTGTTTTTATGCTGACCAGCTGTGAAACGTTGTTTTAGCTTTTCTCACACAAATATGCACATATTACTTTCTTTTAGGAGTTACTCAAGTTCTTTTTTTTTTTCCAAAAATTATCTCAAAATCAAACGTTACTGGAAACACATGGAAAATCAGGAATTTCCAGCCTAGAGTAATTTAAAACATTTGAGTTTTTTATTTTTTCCTTCATGATGACAAATTTAAGCAAAGAGTTCAAATTGCGTAATGAGTAGTTGTTGCCACCGTAATTGTAGCAGGTAAGAATTGTTGTTCCATAGCCCTACAACTAGTGGGTTTTTTTTGTTTTTTTAAGTAAAGTTTACATGGTAGCAACACTTTGTTCAACCTCTGCAATATCACAGTCTCCTTGGAAACCAGTGAATCTCTCCTTATTAAAAGTATTTGCCTTATTCTGGTCAGTAAAGTAAGAAGCGGAAGTTAGTCCAAACAAAGCTGATAAACATCAATTGGTTCCTGCCTCACTCGCCCCTGGCTAGTAAGGAAATGAAGACAGTGGCTGCCTAATCAATAAGCTTACCTTCCACCCATGCTGCTGGTTGCATAGATGGTTTAAGAAAGAAATACAGAGTATCATTTTTCATGATTATCCATGGACTAATACATACCTGTCCAACACATACTTTTCTTAGACAGGTACTAGCAGGTGGAAGGAGCAGTTATCCTGGTTATGATCCTACATGAGGATGGGGATGCAGGTAAAGAGCTTGCAGTGTTTCCTTATTTTACTTCACAGGTGTCCCTCTTCCTATACCCCTCTTCCCAAGCCCCGAATCATGGCGGAAACAGGAAGTAACAATGCCGCTCTTACTTATTGACTTACTGAGTAAAAATTTTATTCTCAGTTCAAGGAAGGAGCCCATTCATGACAATCACCATCAACTCTCCCTCTTTTCTTCTTCCAGTTAGTCCATCCTGAACCTGTTGGAAACTCCCCTTTCACCTCTACTGACGTGACCCAGGGTCTCAATGAGGTCGTTATCTCTCATCTTTAAGAATATGAGTAGGTGGGCTTGAGGCAGCAGGAAGAGAAGAGGAAATAGAATTTGATTGCGTTGTACTTGAGGGAACTAATCTTTGCCCAAATTTTTATGTATTTGTTCCCAAAGCCAGACTCTTACTTTTGCTCCTTCGTTTTTCTCATTTCGGCATCCTCTTTCAAGCCATCTACACCCTTTCCAGTCTATATACGTGATGAAGAAAGATTCCCCTTGTCCTTCAGGCATTTGGGGCATCACATTCTATTGAGAACAGAGCTGGGTTGGAAAGAATGAGGTTGTGGTGCTGTCACTCATGAAACTCAGACCTGCATTCAAAATCATCTTCTCAAAGGAGTCCTTACCAGATCTGTCCACAGTCATTATCAGACCTTGATGGTCCATGTCAGTTTGGGCCCAAATGTTTTAAGTGACTGTTGAATTATACCTGAAAGAGCTCTTTTGACTCATGACTTTAGAATTAATTACCAGTAGTTGGTTGTGAATTACTAAACACATATTTACAATGAACTATATCATCTCTAGCCTGTTTTTCTGCATCTCAGATCTTCATTTATTTCTGCCACAGCAGTAATCAAATCGGTCAGTATTTTATTCACCTACTTCCTCGTGAGATTTATTTTAGAAAAGCGGGTTGAGGAAAATGATGCAGGTTGAAACTACATAAGGCAGAGGCATTCACAGCAGGAAACTATCAAGTATGACATAAAGAAAGCCTCTCACATACGTTCCACAGCTAAATTCTACAGAATTTTCAGAAAATCTAAAAATAATTTAAAAAAAATTAGTTGTCAGAGGATTAAAGGGTAAACTATGCCAACTGGACTCTCTGCTAGCTATCAGCCAAATAATTTATTCTCAAAAAAATGCAAAACAATGTCTTGAGACTGAGGTGTTTTTGTTTTTGTTTCTCTCCCTCTGCTCTATCATAAACCTTGTTTTTGCCTTTGATCATTGACAAGTTTAATGGTTGGGTTCCTCCTACATAAGTAAACTTTTTGCATGCCAAAGATAACTCCATGTATCAGAATTATTCTTGGCCTCTTTCTCTTCCTTCTTTCTCTTTTTCCCTCCCTCCCTCTCCCGTTCTTTATGTCTGCCTTTTCCACTAGAATGCATGCGCCATGAAAACAGGACCTATGCTTATCTTTATCACCTTGTAACTCGAGTTTCTAGCTTGGTAACTTGCAAATGGGAGGCATGAATAGATACATGGTAACTATGCAAAACATCTATGTTAACTATTTTTTAAAAGTATTTGTGCATGTGTTTTTTGATATTTGTCACCTTTCTTAACCATTCTTTCTCTAATAATAAAACCACACCTTTTCAGGGAGCCCTAATCCACGTGTTTGAGTAAAGCTGATCCCATTTCTGTCCCCTTCCCACAGGTCTGGGTACTTGACACCAAACCTGGCAGCTCAGAGCTCTCCATAGACCTGGCCATAGAAATTGGTCCCAGAAAGAGCTCTGCCCATTGTATTCTCACTTGGGACATTTGCCAGGTCATTAGGCAAATATACTTTTCTTTCCATGATCAAAAGCTATAAGGACCATGTACTAAAAACAGAAATCTAACTGCTGTAAAACACCCACAAATTCTCAATGTTCTCACACAATTGAAGTTTATTCTAAGTGTATAATAAACACCCTCAAATTCTCAGTGTTTTTACGTAATCGTATTTTCTCCTTCGATATCAAAGTTCTTTGTGGGTTGATGGCAGGTGGGAGGCCGCTCCGTGCAATCAATCAAGAATTCAACCTTGTTTCATCCTGTGATCCTACCCCATTCTTCACCTGTTGCCTCTGAGGCTGACTTAGAAAGGGAAGAAAGAGACGGTAGATAAGGCATTCTCTCTTACTTGCCTCTTCCAACAGTGGCATACTTCATTTCTGTTAACAGTCCTTTGGCATAACTAGCCATAGGGAGCGACCCAGATGTAAGACAGAGGGAGGCAGGTGTGAACCCAAGAAGAAAGGGGGTGAAAACAACATTTAGTCAGTCTCTGATAATTGCCATTTATCTTAGAGATGCCACCAATGGAAAAAGATTAAGAATGAAGCCAAGCAGGGGTGAGAAAGAGAGCAAGAGGGAGAAAATAAGAAAGGGGAGAAAAAAAAAAGACAGTAACATTAGAAACCTTGAATTCACAATGTCAATAAAATCTTTATTTTTGTTTATGCTAGTTTAATTAGAAATTCTGTCACCTAAAATAGAAATAATCTGAATGAACACACCCCTGTTTTGCTTGCTACGCTATATGTAGGCCTAAACACAATGCTTTGCATATGGTAGACAATCTAAATATTTTTTGAATCACAGATTATAGGAATGAACTCTCAATATTAATATATTTGTCTGATGTTAGCTGTCAAACATAATAAATGCATCACACAGTCTATCATTATATTTCCTGTTATTCTGTTTCATGTCGCTGATGTGTCTCATGATGAACTGTATCAAAATTTTCAACACTTTTTATCTGGGTTGATTCACTTATGGCAGAAATTTTCACATTTATGATTAGTTAAAACTGAAACTTCAGTTGTACTTCTTTGATTCTAAATCTGTTTAATCCTATTAAACACTGCAAACGTCTGTGACATTCTGGAACCTAAGGATACCCAACATCCCTCTGATGTGTGCTCTGAAGAGATGCTTGGCTCCCTGCCCCCTCTCTGTGCTGACCCCGCAGTGTGGAAAGATAGTCATCGCGGGGCTTTGGTAATTAGAGGAAACCACCAGAGCCAAACATCATAAGAAAATTCTTCTACCAAACCATGAGGCACGAGAGTAGCAGAAGATTTACTTTATGCCAACTTGCTGTATGGTTGAGCACATCCCTCCAAAACAACAGCAAGAAGCCAAAATGCCCAAGTTTCTATCTCAGCCCAGGCACTGTCTGTGATCCTTTGTAATTTAGAAGTCACTTAGGCCCTTTGTTGCACCTGTTTTTCATGTGCCAATCAGTGAAGATTGTAACACTTACCTTCCTGGGTTCTTATAAAGATTAAAAGTTTAAATATGGATGAAGTGCCTGGTGCACAGTAAATAAATAATATATTACTATTATTATTATCCCACTGTGGCAGTTGCGGATTTAGTTTTAACTCTTTCATGTCCATTTATATTTTGGCTCAGAATGTGTCTCTGACTGTCCTGAAAGGAGGTTTTGAAAGAACATCACAAGGCTGTGAAGAATAAAGATATTTAAAACATTCCAGGTGCTAAATTTGGAGAAAAGCCTGATGCAAAATGGAAATTCCAAAAGGGTTTAGAAAGAAGTATCTTCTAATGGTCATTATTACCTCTGGTGTCTGAGTGAACGGTAAAGCAGAATTACAAAAAAAGAACTTTATTTTTTCCATTCATGTCTTCTTGTGTTTATATTCCCTGATGGTGTTGAAGTCATTTGTGTGCTTGTTTTTTTATCCCTCTGCCACGTGCTAGACTGCCATCATAGAGTATAGGGACCATCACCCCCATCTACACATACCACCAGATCCTAGCACATCAGACCTTATAGTCTCTCGACAAACATTTGCTTTAATTTATTTCAATTAAATTAATCTCCTTTAATCCCACAGTGTTTAAGGGAGGAGAAATAAAGCACAAAATATTTAGTTTCTGTTTCTTTTCTATAATCTTGATCTCAGTTCAAGGAAAAGAGGAATAATTGTAACTTATGAAAGCAATCATGACCATCTATAACTCAGTCTAGTAGAAACTTCTAGAACCCTATGTCCAGAAGAGAATATAAATGGTGACAAAACAGTACAGGTTTTTGGTAGTTGAGGGAAGACTCAATGACACTTATCTTTCCCATCACATGATATAATATATGGGACCCTTAGGGTTGGTGGACATAATATTCACATTTCCAGTTTCTTGGTGGCTCCTGGAAGAACTTAGGTACATAGTACACAGCAATTCATAATTTGGAATGTGGTCAGCCTAGGTAGTTGCCTGGTATTTCTGGTTCTGGGTTTTGTTTGTTTGCTTTGTTTTGAAAAGTCCTTATCACACAACAAAAAGCTAAGGTCAAGAGAGTAAACAAAAAATGAAAACCACAACTTTTTGTTTCTTTGAAAGAAGCCATCCAAATCCACAGAATGTGACCTTATTTGGAATTCGGGCTGTTGAAGATTTAGTTAAGATGAGGTCATACAGGGTTAGGGTGGGTCCTAAATTCAGTGACTGGTGTCCTTATAAGACACAGATACAAAAAGAACAAACACACAGGGGGAAGATGGTCATGTGAAGATGGAGGAGACTGAGCAGAGACTGGACTGATTCAGCAGCTATAAACCAAGGAAAGCCAAGGATTGTGGGCAACTACCAGAAGCTAGGAAGAGACAAGAAAGGACTCTTCCCTAGTGCTTTTAGACAGCATGTGACACAGCTGACACTAATTTTGCACTTCTATCCTTCAGGATGTGAGAAAATTAATTTCTGAGCCAAATGTTTTGACCCCAAAATAAAAAAAATTTAAAAACTGAAAACAGACATTTATTGTCCGTTATTTAAAACAGACGTTTCTTCAAAGGAGGTCACTAGTATTATTGGTGGTAGAAGTGAAGAGAACACAAAGTGTAAAGCAGTTGTACTTTAAGACAGAAAATAAAATGGATAGATTTGAGAAAGGAATTCAGTCAAGGCTCAGATCTACCATGAAAACAATTTCACTTATGTTGCCCAGAGGTATAAGAAAAGGAAATAGTTGGGACAGTGACTCCAAGTGATATATGCGATGCAGTTTACTCACCAGTGAGATAAATATTTGGAAAAAGCTGCAAGATGGCAAAATGTATTAGGTACAAAAAGCACACAACTGTGGGTCTCCATTAAAATAAGGTTGAAGAGAAAGTCAAAAGCGCAAACAGAGCTACAAATGATGAAGGCAAGACAGTGGCAATTGGACTCAGCATGCCTAGAGTAAATGTTGGTTTGAAACTTCCCGAAGCATTTTAGTTTTTGACACTTGTGAAATCAACAAATGCATTATTTGACTCATTGCCCCAGAAGTGTTCTCTTGAAGTGGAGAAACTCATAGTGGAGAAATAGCATGTTCAATAAAGAAAATTTCTTCCTAAATATTCATTCATCCATGAGATGGACAGGAAAACACAAGGATTTAAGGAGGCCAAGGATAAACTGACTCATTTTCTTTTGTGGCAGAGTAGCATATTTTGGGATTAAGACTCACTTGTTTTCCTGTTCTGTCATTTCCCAACATTAAGAGACTTGAATAAGAACTGCCTTAATGTTTATTGACGTTCCATTAAAAACTGTATAAAGCATGGTCAAATTCTTTTATTTTTTTCTTTCAAAAATATCCACAAGTACTTTGTGCTAAGATGGCATTTTAAAATGTGTGGCTTCTCAATGTTTTTCTTGGCATATCTATAGAGTAGAATACTTTGTCTATACTTTCTTTTTCTTCATGTTTTTGTTGAAACAAGGGGAAAAAAAATTTCCATCCTCTAGAAAGCAGTGAATCTCAAAAATTTTGAGGTCCCTTTGTCCCTTTAAAAATGATTGATGACCCCCCCAAACTTTGGTTTATGTGGGGTTCTCAGTATATGATTATATCTACTGATAGTTACCATAATAGAAAATAGAATTGAAAAAAATATTTGTTGATTCATTTGTAATAATAATAAACCTATTACATGCTAACATAGGTAATATATTTTTTAGAAATTAGAAATCTTGAAAATAAAAAATGTATTTTTAAAGTATAAAACTATTTTAATTACTTTCATTGTTCTGGGCCTAGGCCTTCATTTATACATGTGACTGAATGACAACACAGAAGGACAATGCCATTGGAAAGAAAAAAAAGTTTAATTTACTCATAGTTCCTTAGAAATGACAGGCACAACTTGCATCACAGGACAACTGGAGGAACACCAGGTTTTAGTCAGGAAGCAGAAGCAGGAGCTTCTGGAGGGCCTGGAGGGCCTAGGCTATGACCTTTCTCGGGATTTTCACGGGAAGGAGGCAAGGCAATGCAGGGCCAACAGTTTAGGAATATCTAGTTTGCGTAATTTCAGTGGACTTTGAGCTATAGGTGTGGGCTTCAGTTGCCTGACTTTAGTTCCCTGGGATGATTAAGGCAGAGGGAATTGTCAGCTGTAGTACAAAGACCAGATAGAGGAACTTCTGTTGTATGAGGGCCACATGATAGAGGAGTTGTGGCTTTGTGTTTGTTGGTTTGCATATCAACGGTATGCTCCCCAGCTGAATCCCTGAATCACCTTCTACCTCGAAGAATCTGCTAGCCCTGGGAGGTGTAGTCTCTCCCCAGCCAGAAAGGTTTTTTGTAAGATGTCAAAACATCATAATATACAGAAATATATATATATATATATATATATATATATACACAAAATACATCCATAAACTCGGCATACAGTTGAAGATAGTAATTTGGAAGAAGGTATTGAATTCATCAAGGTGCATCTGTCTTAGTTTGTTCAGGTGGCTTTACAGAATACCAAAAACTGAGTGGCTTATAAACAACAAACATTCATTTCTCACAATTCTGGAGGCTGTTTAAAATCAAGATCTGACATGGTCAAGTGAGCCCAAGAAAGACTCAGTCACATTAAATAACATTCTGAAGGTCACACATAGCGAATAAAGTGGCAGAGTTTTTTGAACTGAGTTTATTTTATTCCAATTTGGTAGTTCTAACCACTTTGCTATACTCTACCATATGAAGTGGCTTACTTTAAAAAAAAAAGGTTAAAAAAAACCCTGTTCCTTCCTAAGCTCTAGATAGAAGCTTGTTAAATAAATACCTTTCTAAATGTTAAATTTTAATGATATATTGGAAAATATTCATTGACTTTTTTTTCTTTTTGCTGCTCAGTCTGTGATCAGATGGACCACAGACTTCTTATTGTATTCACACAAGGTGCAAAGGAGCTCTGTGGGGTCTTTTATAAGAGCACTAAACCCATTCATTAGGGTTTCACCTTAATGACCTAAACCACTCCCAAAGGCCCCACCTCCTAATGCCATCACATTGGGCATTAGACTTCAATATGTGAATTTTGGGAGGACACATTCAATAAGACCATAGTAACATCATATAGAGACAAAAGAGCAGGCAAAAGATGTGGGTATCAATCAGGAAGGATCCAACAGACTAAGTGAACAGAGAGGATGGTTGAGAAGAAGTATATAAAGGGAAAATATTTGATGTTTCCAGAATTCATTAGATCAAGAGTTTACTCTGAGTATCAAAATGAATTAATAAAAATAATTTCTATTTGACTTATTACTCTTAATCTTCCTAACATAAAGGATTATATAGTAAAGGTTACCAGAGTGAGGGGAAACCCAGATAAATATTTAGCAGACTTTTGGTCAGCAAAAAATAGGTAACAGAAAACAGTGGGTTAAGATCTTAAAAAGATTGAAGGGAAAACATTGTAAGCCTAGAATTTTATACCCAGCCATATTATTTTCCAAGAATGAGGGCAAAATAGAGATCAGAAAATTTTTTCCAAGACTATGAAACTTTGCCATAATCCAATAGGCCCCTATATAGGAATGGTTAAAGTATAAAAATTAGCAAGAAGAAAGGTCAGCACAGAGGAGAAGCATAGAATACAAGATAAAATGATAAATGCAAAATTGACGTAATATGTTGATTAATATACTGAATTTTGACATAATGGCAAAACAGCACACTTTGTATGCTTTTTCTTAAAGCATTTATCTAAAATAATAAAAATGGTGGAGTTTATTATGAACTTTAATAAAGGAGCCAAACTGAAAGAGCTCTTAAGTGACTAAAGATGGGACAATTTCAGCAACAAAATAAATGAAGTATTATTGGATTATAACCCAGAGTGTATAATGAATATCCATGAAATCATGTGGATACAAATATACTATTGAAAAAGTAAAAAGAAAAGAGACAAATTTCCCACACAATATGTCAGTATAGTGCCCCTTACGTAGATGGAGCTTAGCTCTCCAGCCCCTTGAGTATGCGTTACACTTAGTGATTTGTGTCCAATGAGTAGAATATGGAAAGGAGAGAGAATGCCTACAAACTCTACCATGCCAGGTGATCCAAGTCAATAATCCCAGTGATAAATAATGTTGATAGTAAGTATCCTTGATATGATGCGATGAGAGTGATACTTCATCTTTCATCTCCATAGTCTTTCTTCCAAAAACCTATAACCTCAGTGTAACCATTAGAAAAACACATTGAGAAAGTGGAGGGACTAATGTTGCTAAGAACATAGAAAGGAAAAGAAAGAAAGGGGAATTGTAAAAAAGCCCAGAAAGGCATTTTATGAAACATAAATGTAAATATAGAAAAAAAAAAAGAAGAAGATGAAGGCTGATTCAGGCTCAATTGGAGGGACAGGTAGAACTAGTGAGCTTATAAAGCTTTAACAGTGAAGCAATAGGAGACAGAAAAAGGTCAAGAAATGTGTGGCAATATCCAAACAGGATTTAACTTCAATGTTAAAAAGAGAAAATTGCCCTGGCCAAGCTGAATGGAAAGACAAAATAAACAGATTTTGTGAATGGTAATAGTGTTTTTATTGAGGAAACCAAATTAAAGTTTGAGTGCCTATCCATGGGACAGAACTCAGACTAAGTAGGTAGGACAGGGATTTCTAGTATGGTTCATACATGAAGCTAAGGGGAAATAACTCCGTTTTTAATTTTTTAGAGTAATCCACAATGTCGTAAAGAAGAAGAGCCTAGGTATAGAGTCACCATAGGGAGCCCCAGGTCCCAGAATCCAGTTTCCTCTAAAGAGGAAGCTTAGAAGAGATGCTTTGACCAGATAGGGGTGTGGTGAGAGAATTCCTAGAATGTACTACAGGACAGAGCTGAGGGCTATTTTGCATCAAAGAGATCACTCTTTCCCTAAGTTTTCTCTTGCTCTAATACTTTCAATGAAGCACTTGTCTTAACTACAGGTGGTTTCTCACTTACAGCAATTTGACTTATAATGAGTCACATGCTCAGCGCTCTGCCAGTTACTCAGAGCCCTGGCAGAAGGCTAAACACAGCTACATCATAGGCACTGTCTGCTTTCTGACCTGCATCAATACGTAAGACCCTATGGCGTGGATCCTTGACCTCAGATGGCCTCCTGATAGCCTCTACAGCTCCCTGTGCCTGGGTTCTCTTTGGCTCTTGGTCTCAAACACTGTCAGTAATCAATGACAATAATGTAGGATCCAGTATGTAAAACTTTTCTCTCTACCTTCGAGTACACGTTCCTTCATTTGGTATCAATTGATACCAATACCAAATATTTACTGAGCACTTACTACAGGACAGTCACTATAGTAGTCACTTTGGCTAGATGAGTGTAATTAATCAAGAAATCTATGACAAGGACACTGTGAATTGTATTTGCTTATAGGTGTATTAAGGTTTGAAAATGATGTGTAACTTGGACAAAGCCAGAGCTGGTACATGGCAGAGCTGGAACAAATCCAAGTTTCCTGACTCTAAATCTTATTTACTTATTGTACATATATTTTCCCTCCTCAGGAGGACCTTAGTTGTTCACTTTTACCCTTAAAATATTTCTACCAGTTATATCCTCAGTAGAGACTAAGTATTTTTGTGAGTCTAGTTACTGTATTGTTAACATATACTGACTCTATACACTGTTAATACTATACTGTTCACTGCATACTTTTATGATTTAATGACCAGTAATTACTTTTAATAGAGAAATGGATAATTTTCAAAAAAATTGAGCCTCAGTTTGTTGATTAAGAAATATCCCCTTATTAACATTGTATCTGAAGGAAAACCACAGTTAAATGGAATCATTTAATTTATAGTTCAAGTGATGAGCTATAAATTAAAGGACTGTCTTATATTAGTCTAGGAAAAAAAACAGAGTAGAAGACAAAGTTTTTGAAAGAGAAATTTCATCTTCATTTTTGATTCTTGGATATAGATAGTGTGAAGTTAACCTAAGATCAGAGATTCAGAAATCTAGCCATTTCCTTGTACCTTGTGGTTGTCCTTATCAAGGATAGCTCTTGTTGGTGATTCTGATGGTTTAATATTCAGAGGTGTGAATAGACTGTTTTCTGAGATCAGCTTGCTGTCTACCAAAAGAGCCTCAGAGAAAACAAGCCTTGGTGAATTTTCATGGTCTAAAATTGGATCATTAACTTTGCAGATAAGAAACTGCATCTTTCATGTCCCTAGCTCACCCGCTTTTCCATGCTGGCAATCCTCCTTGAGATGTATAATAATTTCCTTGGCATTTTAAATTTACTGATAAAACCAGCGGCTCCTCTAGTCCTGGAAAACATTTCAATCCCTCTCATCATGTGTTGAGTCTAATAACGGGCCCAGCAGAGAGTCATCTCTTGTACTGTCTACAGTAATAAGTTTTAATATGTACAAACATAGAAATGTATGTACTCCCCCTTCTCCATACTACTAAGTTATTTCTTTTGGAGAACACTTAAAAAGTTTTCTAAAATAGAATAAAATACAAACAATTATTCTTCATGAAGATTTATTGGTAAACTATATGAATTATGTAACATTTTAAAATGTTGAGAAATACATGATAAAATTAGTACCCAGAACATCTTAATAATAAGGCATTTATAATTTTGTGTATTTTATTCCAGCCTTTAATTTTGTAATTTTATCAATTGCATTTTTATCATATAGATTTTTTTAAATGCTAAAAAGCTTAGAGTTAAAAAATAATATTCTTATGCCTCCAGACCCAGTAGTTCTACTCCCCAGAAGCAACTATTTCAAAATGTTTACCTGTTTCTTTTGATATTTACTTCCATATTTCTAGGTGGTATGTTAATAATGTTCTTCTTAATTATTTTTAAATTGAAGTATAGTTGCTTTACAATGTTGTGTTAGTTTCAGGTGTATCTCAAAGTGATTCAGTTACACATATACATACATATATGTGTGTGTGTGTGTGTGTGTGTGTGTGTGTGTGTGTATTCTTTTTCATATTCTTTTCCATTATGGTTTGACTCATCATCCAATAACTTCTTACAGTGGCTAGAGACTGATCTCCTACATAGCCCTCCCATCCATTTCTTCTCCCTAACGTGCAACCAACAAAGTTAAACAAAATCTTAGGTGAACTCAGTAGTTTGTGAAAGTCCTATTTTCTCAATACATAGGAAGCAAGGTTGTTGGCTGAAAATGGAGAATATGAAACAGGGTGGCCTAGGAGAGTAGGAGAATAAATTGGTTAATCATTTCATTTCAGTGTGTTCTTGTGAAGATATAGGATAGAATGTAAGTACATGTGGCCTATCTTGCATGCTTAAAGAACAACAAAAATCATTTTTATCTAAAAATGAATTTTTGTTTAGCTTAAATTTTATGGTAAATTGTATATCTTGGCTAAAAATAAATAAATGTATTATGAATTCCAAAGTTGTGGCATTTCTAGTTGAAGTAAGCATGTTCACCTTTACTTATCATTTAAATCGACTAAAGGCAGACTAAGTATGCTAAAGTTTGATTATAATAGAATAATTGTATTGATATTTTTCCTAAAGGACTAGGTCTGGGTGAAACCCACCAAAAATATAAGTGTTTTGATTATTTAGGGATTTGAAGTAGCCTGTTTATGAGGTAGCTTGCTGTGCTAGGAATAGCTTGGCCTTGGGGTTGAAGAATCACGTGTTTGGTTTGAATCTCAACTCTGCCAGGTAAATTTCTTCATCTGTTAAAATGTCCAAAATAATATTTTTCTCATCTATTAAAATAAGAAAATTACCAGTTTCCATATCTATTACAATAACATTTCCCTTTTAGCAATGTTGGGTAGAGTAGAAGTCATTTTTATATAGTACCAGGTACTTTGGAGGCCTTTAATAATTAGAAATTGCTCTACCTCAGAATTACAGAATAGACATTCTATGGAGTATCCCCCTGGAGGATATGCTGAAATTTAAACTCTGCTCAGGATCAGGATACGACCATTTTTACATCCATGAAAATAAACCATTCACAGAGCAAGAAGGATGCCAAATACCATGTACATAATTCTTGCTACACAAAGCTTATTCATTATTTCAGTTTATCTTCTTTTGAACCAAGACATCACACATATGAGGTGCTTGCCTGTGGTCATTTCTTTCATTGATCTGTGATGCACTGGACATTTATAGATAATTGATATAAAAGAATCACCATGCCCATGGACTAAAAATGATGAGGGCTTTCATGCAAAATAGAAAAATATTTGGGCTTCCCTGGTGGCGCAGTGGGTGAGAGTCCGCCTGCCGATGCAGGGCACATGGGTTCGTGCCCCGGTCTGCGAGGATCCCACATGCCGCGGAGCAGCTGGGCCCGTGAGCCATGGCTAATGAGCCTGCGCGTCCGGAGCCTGTGCTCCGCAACGGGAGAGGCCACAACAGTGAGAGGCCCACGTAAAGAAAAAAAAAAAAAAAGAAAAATATTCATTGTTTATAGTATACTGCCTTTTTGTAATCCTGTACAATTGCATCATGGGTGGGGATAGAAAGAGAAATATTCTGCCTTATTTCCTAAACTGATTATATATATATATATATATATATATATATATATATATATATATATACATCTTTATTAGAGTATAATTGCTTTACATTGTCGTGTTAGTTTCTGCTGTATAACAAAGTGAATCAGCTCTACGTATACATATATCCTCATATCCCCTCCCTCTTGCGTCTCCCTCCTACCCTCCCTATCCCCTCTAGGTGGTCACAAAGCACTGAGCTGATCTCCCTGTGCTATGCAGCTGATTTTTAAAAAATGTGTTTGGAGGCTTCCCTGCTGGTGCAGTGGTTAAGAATCCGCCTGCTAATGCAGGGTACACAGGTTTGAGCCCTCGTCCGGGAAGATCCCACATGCTGCGGAGCAACTAAACTCGTGCGCCACAACTACCGAGCCTGCCCTCTAGATCCCGCAGGCCACAACTACTGAAGCCCACGTGCCCTAGAGCCCATGCTCCGCAACAAGAGAAGCCACCACAATAAGAAGCCCGGGCACCGCAACGAAGAATAGCTCCCGCTTTTCGCAACTAGAGAAAACCCACGCACAACAGCGAAGATCCAACACAGCCAAAAGTAAATAAAATAAAATAAATTTTAAAAAAAAATGTGTTCGGACAGCATATAAATGTAATCAGTATCTCACTGTACATAAAGATATCAAGGTTTGTCCTGTATAAGAATTACTAAATTAGAAATGCAGTTTCATTAAACTTCAAGGTTAAGTTTGAGCCTGGAATTTTAATGAAGTGCAACAGATACCGAGTGTGCCTCATTATCCTGTAAACGTATTGGACTGCACATGTCAATAAACCATTGTTTATTTATTTATTTATTATGTATTGTTGTTATACAGTGATAAAGTCTCCCAAAAACGCATCTAGGGGAGGAATTGCATATGGTATGCCATTTATATTTAAAGCCAAAACGCTTCAACGTCAATCAATAATGAAAATGTTATCCAGTTTCATTTGTGCTCCGGGAGATAGACTTTCTTCTTGACAGTTGATTTACCCCTCGTTTTAACAACTCTTCATATACTTCCCTTGCACATTTACTATGTCCTCTATCTGAACTACAACCTCTTCACCTACTATCTCTCCTTTCCACACTGTCAACCCACACAATAAAGCAAACAAAATAAAACAAACAAATATAAAACATTAAACACTCCCAGAGTGACTTGTTTCCTTCCTCACCCTTTTTGTACTGCGTGACCTTCTTAAGGTCCTGGAATCACCCCAAACTGAACATCATTAGCCCAGAGCTTGGACAAAGTAGGTGGACAGTAAATATTTATTAAGTGAATGAAGGAATTGTGTCAACAGCCCCACAAATTCCCCCTATTATTCTGTTTTCGGTTAATAGCATTGGCATCCATTCATCTGTTGCAGAAAACAACAACAACAACACAACACAAGGATTGGTCCTCATTCCTGACTTTAATTTGGTCAGCAAGTCCTGGCAATTTGATCTCAAAAATAACTCTAAATTCATCTCCTCTTTTCTGTCACTTTTGTCATATTATCTCACCTGGGATGTTGGGGTGAGACTGATCTCATCTTTGTCTGACCCCATCCTAGTTTCTTTTCTACATAGCTTCTAGGGTGAAAACATTAAAGCATATATTAAAAACCATAGTTCATGAATCCCTATTGACTTATTGCATTAAATATTTTGAGAGTTTCCCATTTCTTACATGAATAAGTCTGATATTTTCAGTACCATATAAAAGTCCATCAAAACAAGGCCCCAGATTATCTCTTCACTTCACTACTAGCTTTTCTTTCATTCATCCCATATTGCAGTGAAACAGGATTCTCCTCTTTTTTAAACACCCCTTACTTTTTCATTGCCCCTGCACCTTTTTACTTCCCATTCCTGTCAATTTAATAAGCATCTTTCTCTTATTTATCTGGATAAGATGCATTTAACCTGCAATTACAGCTGAAAAATTTTGTGATATGCACTTGACTCAAGGAGAAACCAGTCTTTCCCCTTTTGTGCACCCACAGTTATTTCAAGGGGTTGTAGTTACTCTCGACATTCCTCTGGCCCCCATGATACTGCTCATCTCTGTGGAAGAATTCACATCCTACTCTTCTTGTACCTGGGTTAGTTTCCTGTGGCTTCTTTAACAAATGATCAAAAACTTGGTGGCTTAAAGCAACAGAAAGTTGTTTTTTCACAGTTCTGAAGGCCAGAAGTCCAAAATTAGTATCACTAGGTCAAAATCAAAGAGTTAGTAGGGCTGCACTTCCTCTGGAGGCTTAAGAGGAGAATATGTATGTTTCTTGCCTCTTCCAGTCTCTGATGGTTGTCAATATTTCTTGCCTTGTAGCCGCTTCACTGCAATCTCTTGGTCACCTTGCCTCTCCTATTCTGTTTGTGCCAAATCTCTGTCTCCCTCTTATAAGGATACATGTGATGGGGCTTAGGGTCCAATCCAGGATAATCTCCTCATTTCAAAATTCTTAACTTAATCACACCTGCCAATAACTTAAGAAAAATAGTGGATTTTGGGAACCACTATTCAATTCACTACAGTCTACTATGACCCCCAAAGTTTCATGTCCATCCCACACACAAAACACACTCACACCATCCCAACATTCCCAAAGTCTCAACCCATATAACATCAACTCAAATCTCATCCCCTAAATTATCTAAATCAGGAATATATAAGACTCTAGGTATGATCTATCTTGAGGTAAAATCCTTCTCCATCTCTGGACCTGGGAAACTAGAAAACAAGTTATCTGTTCCCATAATGTAAGGGTGGGATAGACATAATCTAATAGTTATAGAAATTTCCATCCCAAAAGGGAGAAAATGGAAGGAAGAAAAGGGTCACTGGTTTCACACAGTTTTGAAATCTGGCAGGACAAATGAGATTAGTTTTCAAGGGCTGGGAATAGTCCTTTGAGGATTAGAGGCTCTGGTTTCTGTATCTATGGCTCCACCCTTTGGGCATATGGTTCCAGTTTCTGTGTCCATTGCTCTAGCCTCTACACACATGGCTCTGGCCTCTAGAATCAAGGATCTAGTTTTGGAGTTATATTTCCTTTTCTTGAGTGGTGACACATGTTTGCATTTGAGTAATTTTATCATCCTCTTTCCTGCTTCTAGGATTTTGGGAGTCTGACAACCCTCTTTCATTTTGTCCTGCCTGTTTCACTGTCAATGCAAGCTGACAGTTTTTTGCTGATATAACTTTCTTTAAAACTGTTGTGGTTCTCTGGTGTATGTCATGAGGATTCACTCCATTAGACAAAAGTGTTCTCCAAATACCTTTCCTGTGTAATCCCATTTCTATTCCACCTTCTGCTGAGATGGCAAAGGAGATCCATGAGCCACATGCATAATCTCTTCACCACGAGCAAAAAGTTGTCCAGCCACACTTTAGTCCTTCTTTCCAGAACACACTTACCTAACAGTGAATCTCCTAATTTTAGCATCTTTTGCAATCTGGTTGAGCTGAGAATATTCCCAGTTATCAAGTACTGGTTCCTTTTTGTTTAATAGTTATTTTCTCAATTTACCTCTTTCCACTCATATTTTACTACAAGCAAAAAGAAGAAAACAAGTTGCATCTTCAACATTTTGCTTGAAATCTCATCAGCTAAATATCCAAGTTCATCGCTTACAAGTTCTGCTTTCCACACAACTATAGGCCATAATTCAGCTACATTTACTATTGTTATATAACAAGAAATGCCTTTCCTCCAGTTTCCAGTAACATTTTTCTCATTCCCTTCTGAGGTTTACCAGAAGTGCCTTTAAACATCTATATTTCTCCCAGCCATTTGTTTAAGTCAATCTAGGTTTTTCTATCATGTCTTAAACTTTTTCGACCTCCTATCTACTACCCAACTCCAAAGCCACTTCCACATATTTACTTTATTTGTTACTGCATCACTACACTTCTTGGTACCAAAATCTGTATCAGTTAAGCTTCCACCAGAGAAACAGAATAACAGGCTATATATGCAGTAAGATATTTACTGTAAGGAACTATTTTATGCAATATGGGAGCTGGATATGTCAATCCAAAATCCATAAGGCAGGCTTTCAGGAAGGGCAGGATGAAACTCTCAAGCACAGTCTGAAGCTGCAGTCCCAAGGCAGAATTTATTCTTCAGGAATGCCTCTTGTTTACTCTTGTTTACTTCTTCAACTGATTGAATCAGGCCCACCTAGATTATCAAGGATAATTGCCTTTGCTTAGAGTCAACTGATTATAAACTTTAATAATCAGTTACTAAAGGAGGTTACAAAAAAACCTTCACAGTAACACCTAGATCATTGTTTGATTTGAATAACTGGGACTATAGCCTAGTCAAGTTTACACATAAAACTGACCATCACAGTACTCTAGAGTTAGGACAACTTCTAACATGTAGCAGGCTCTCATTTTACTTATGCTGAAAAAACAAATGAATGCTGCCTCACTCTATGAGCTATACCTCTGCTCTACATGACTTTCTGTAGAGTTTGGATTCTATGGTTAGTTTCTTCATGTCATTACCAACATATTTCAGTCTCTATGACCATGCCATTTCCCAGTCTTGGATCAACCCCACCGCACAATTCTCTTGTTCCTAATCTTGGCTTACGGTCATGATGCCTTGCGCACTGGTATAGAAAATCTAGTTAAGATAGGAAAGTGGCAACAGTGAGTCCCAAATATTTAATAGATAGAAAGGCATGAAAATTTCAAACAGATTTATTTTTGCTCATCAAAAATGTGTTATTTGAATAATCCCATCTCAGTTTATTTGAAATTAGTCTATTCCTCCTATTAATTACTATTCCACATCTTTTCCACATCTTAACTCCCTCCCAAAATTATGAATCTGAGAAGTTAGCTAGTGATTGCCACTTCCTACACATAATTTTCCAGGTTCTCCTAGAAAACTTCCAATCAATCAAACTGAAGTTAAATCCTTAAATTCCTCAAGATATGAACTATTCTCAAGTTAGTATTCTAAAATATTGCAAGTACGCCACCTAAGTTTACCACTCCCTCAAAGTTGAATTCCCCACTCTGCACTCTTCGAAATCACTTTCAAAATAAAAATAATGTATTATTCTCTTTTAGTTCTCCTACTTCTCATAAATTACCAAAAATTACCAATGGAGACTTGGTTTGTCTTCTGCACGTTTGTTCAAGTCCCTATAAACCAATTCACCAGGCCTAGACATTGTAACACATTGAAAAGCTAATGTCCTTTGCTATTTTTTCACTAATTTGAGGCTTTAGTTTTAACTAAATGAATTCACTTGAGTTTGAAAATTATCCTCTTTGATACAGAAAATGAAAATAATGTATAAGATGAGTAGTTTATTCTACACTTTGAATCCCACCTCTTATATTATACAAATCAATTATGTATCTCATCTCTTTGGTTCTTACTCAGAGTATAAATAGTTGTTGAATGAGTGAAATGTTTTTATCATTTCTCAAAATCCTTAGTTTTGTGCTTAGTTTTTTCAGTAGTTTTCTCAATTGGAATTTATCCCTAGTAACTTCTCTCTTTTATGTTTTTTCTTGGCAAATATTCAAGTACCTAAGAGTTCTTAGCCCAGATTTATAAATTGCCTTAAGCATATCAGCATTTTCTTCTCCATGGGCATAATTTTTAGTTACTTACTTAGAATTTCACTTCTGATATATCACCTGCCCTCTTAATATTTCCTCCCTTGTAGAGTTCCTATTCATGTGGTCATTCTTATATTTTTTTTCTGAACTTTTAAAATTCCTGGTCACTAAATTTAGAATTTATGTTTGAAAGGGTAGGATGCCAGACAATGTGGATACACTAAGCTGTGAAAACTTCTAATTTCAAATTGGGTCAACTACCCAGGGAATTCTTGATCTTGTTTGGAGTGAACATTTGAGTCAGGTACATTCTGTAGAATATTTTAATCTGAGTTTCTGTTAAATTGACTGGAAACATGCCAAACCATGTGTTGTTCCTGATGTGTTTTTCCACCCTGCCTCCCCCACTGTTACCCATGTTCATCTGACCATAAAAGGTCTTCTAACTAGGGCAAACCCATCCATGTTTGGGTTCCTCAAACATTTCAAGCTATTTTTCCAACTGCTGGGGTTTGGCAAAGTCTTGTCAGCTTTTTATCAAGGTGGTTATTTTTTTTTCTTTTTAATTTTCAAATCCAAGTGTATTGCCAGGGAAATGCAGTCCATATGTTTCTTATTTATTTATACATAACTAATAAAATAGTTTCTAATAATTATCTTATATTCACGGTATCTGTGGTATCTGTATGCTTTTCCATGCCTGTGCCTTGATCAATCCGGAAATGTTTCCCGTTTTGTATTTATTTATTTATTTTTTTTTTGTGGTACGCGGGCCTCTCACCGTTGTGACCTCTCCTGTTGTGGAGCACAGGCTCTGGATGCGCAGGCTCAGCGGCCATGGCTCACGGGCCCAGCCACTCCGTGGCATGCGGGATCCTCCCGGACCGGGGCACGAACCTGTGTCCCCTGCATCGGCTGGCAGACTCTCAACCACTGTGCCACCAGGGAAGCCCTCCCCTTTTGTATTTTAACTTAAACATTTTGAACCAAATTTGAAACTCAGATGTGCCAGAAAATTGAAAGGTTGGCAAAATGTATTTTTCATTTCTCTTATTACCTTTAATAGAAATGAACATTTCTCCTTTTGCCTAATTCAACAAAAAGTTAGGTCCTTTCAAGTAACTAACAAGTAACACATGCAAGTAGCACGTGAATAATCAATGGGGAACAAGTTCTCTGTATTGTGTCCTTAATTGCTAGCCCCATTTATTTTGGAATTCGCCTTTTCCACTCTCCTAAGAGAGACTTTTTCCAGAAACAAACACAATGCTAGTCCTCAAGTAGAATTCACTGAACTTCCTTTCATTTTTTCATCTAAACTAAAAATTTTCACTTGTACTTTAACCTTACTTCTAAAGTCACCAGCTCTTGTACTAAATTTTGACTTTTTTTTTTCTCCCTTTCATCTTACTTTATCCTATCACCCTTCAACTTAACTTCTGTCCAAAGTGTGTGTCCTCTGAGTTTACCTCTACCTCATCACCATACTGCTGCTATGGTTCTCACCATCAGGTCTATTTGAACATGACCTCTTGTGTCCTCTCTCTGTCCCTCATCCAGCCTCCATGCTGCTACCTGAATGTTTGCAGAATTGTGTTCAGTGCTTTGTATGAAGCTCAGTTAATTTGCCCTAATCCCAAAGACAGAAATGTAGGTTTAAATCTCCACAAATTTTATAGGAAATAAAATTTCCTATTTTAGGAAAATAACTGGCATCCAGTGATCACTGCTCAATATTAGCTTGCGTATATTTCAAATTTCTAATGAACAAAATCAAATCCATTTAACTGTGACATTATACAATTATAACCCTAGAAGCTAAGTTCAGGGATAAACTTCAGCTACCTTTCAAAATTCCATAGAAAGTGAGCATGGTATTGTTTATCCATCATCCAGCCAACAGGAAAAACACATTTGAATGATGATCATTCCGGGACTGTTTGCAAATAAGTAGGCAAGGTGTGGGCAATCAAGGGGTAGTGCACAGTAACTTGGGATAATAACAGTGGTAACTGTTGTTACCACTGTTTAAGTGGTATCTGGTATGCATGACAGAAAAAAGGTGGGATCCATTTCCAGGACCTGGGAAAGAAAGAGTCTACAGGGAGGGCCACCTGGAGGAGAGGAGCAGCGACCTTTGGTTGAGTAATGCAACCAGCCTGAGGTAACCCCCAAGAAGGCTGCTTTGGACGTAAATATATAAAATTTACCTTCCTCCCCTTTTTGACCAAATCCAGCAGAAGGCAGTGAGCAATGGTGCCCATTAATATAATCCATACAGATTAGCCTCCCCAAAGAGAAAGTAGAGTGAAAAGGATAGGAAATAGATTTGGGAGAATAATCAGAAAATTATCTGGAACAAATGGAAAGGGCCATCCAAAGCCCCTGTTTAGCAAAGATACAAAGGAGACATAGTGTTGACCAAACTTACTGAGCTGGATTGTTCTAGGTAACTTCAACATCTATGTAACTCAGTTATTTTGGATACATTTCTCAGGTCTTGCTGGTTGACATCTCCTATTGCTTGTGGACAATGACATGTATGACATCAGGGTAATCTCAGGTTTCTAATCAAGAAAAGGGAACATAATGCTCAGTGTGAATATAAGTCTGAAAAGGATGATCCTTCTTGAGGATACAGCCTCCAAAAAATGTCAATATATTGTTTCCTACCAGGTTGTATCAAATTTCTATGGACAACAATCCTTAGGTCCAGTTCTTGCAGGCATCGCTCACTCACTGATCATTCATGACCCTTAAGAGAACCTCTTCTGATGGAAAGAGCATGAGATTAAAAGTTACAGCACTCAACTGCAAATTTGGGTTTGGTTCCTAGAAAAGCCATTTAACTTTTCTTAAGATTTATTAATGAGTTACCTACCTTGTCATTCACCCCTTTATTTTTATTTATTTATTTGTATTACTCAAAGTCTATACATTCTTTTATTTTTAATTATTGAGGTAAAAATATGACACAGGTAAAACGCTTTGAAAACTACAAAGCCTTTTGCCAGTACTTCCCAATCCTGGCCCATTATAAACATTCATGCAGTTTATTTACTTATTTATTTTTATTGAAGTATAGTTGACTTACAATATTATATCAGTTTCAGGTGTACAACATAGTGATTCAATATTTTTATAGATTATACTCCACATAAAGTTATTACAAAATATTGACTATATTCCCTGTGCTGTACAGTGCATACTTGTAACTTATTTATTTTATACCTAGTAGTTTGTACCTTTTAATCCTGTTCACCTATTTTGTCTCTCCCTGACACCTCTCCCCTTTGGTAACCACTAGTTTCTTCTCTGTATCTATCAGTCTGTTTCTGTTTTGTTATATTCATTCATGTGCTTTATTTTTTAGATTCCACATATAAGTGAGAATGTACAGTTTTTGTCTGACTTATTTCACCAAGCATAATACCCTCCAGGTCCATCTATGTTGTTGCAAATGGCAAAACTTCATTCTGTTTTATTGCTAATATTCCATTGTGTGTATATATATATATATATATATATATATATATATATATATACAACATCTTTATCCATTCATCTGTTGATGGACACTTAGGATGTTTCCATATCTTGGCTATTGGAAATAATGCTGCTATGAACATTGGGTTACATATAACTTTGAATCAGTGTTTTCATTTTCTTCAGATATATACTCAGGAGTGGAATTACTGGACCTTAGGGTGGCTCTATTTTTAATTTTTTGAGGAACCTCCATATGTTTTCCATGGGAGAGGGAAAGGTCAATCTTAGAAGAAACCTTTTTCTGTAATATCTTTATACATCTTTAAATGTATAATTAATGTATTATTGATTAAGAAGTTTTAGTTTTGCACTAATTTTTAATAAATCAGCCTAATGCATATCTGCTAAAGTAAGA
Organism: Phocoena phocoena; assembly: GCF_963924675.1. Classification (NCBI taxonomy): domain Eukaryota; kingdom Metazoa; phylum Chordata; class Mammalia; order Artiodactyla; family Phocoenidae; genus Phocoena; species Phocoena phocoena. The sequence continues at coordinate 128,798,012 of NC_089222.1, forward strand.
TAGTATTAGAAAAAATACTCCTTCTATACTTGTGGTGAGAGGAAAGATCAAGGTCATCTACAGAGTAGATGGTTAGCTCACAGTTTAATTTCACTTGTGAAATAACAAGTAATCTCACAAAGTTTCACTGTGACAATTTTAGAGTGATTCCAAGCTTTTGTTTTAGCTAAAGCATGACAGTATTAGACTTTAAGTGATTCAACTTTGAAACAGAAATTTCTCAGTATGACTCTTTTCAAGGATTTAAATTGGTTTAGTGTCATGAGATTTCAAGATGAGGCTCTAAAACCTGGTGTCATTGCAACTATTTATTTGTGTAAATTTGTATTTTCTCAAAAACACTATAATGAGATAAAATACTTACTGAGGTTCATGTAAGATGGAAACACAATCCACACTTAAACATTTTCCAGTGACTCAACGCAGCTTCATTTTCTTATTGGTTGACTGCTATAAAGTTTAACTTAACAAACTTATACAATAAATACTGTTTTTATCAGTTTATGAATTCTAGTAAGTGTATGAGTGAGATTTGATTTAGTAAACAGTTTCCTTTGCTAAAAAATAAAATATTTGCTAACTATAGATCTTAGTCCTTGGAGAACCATGTTGTTTAACAAACCAAAGAAGGATAAGCGCACATCATAAGTTGGCTGGTTGAGACTTCGTGACCATAATTGCATTCTTCTCTTCCAAAATAAATTCTCTATTTTCCCATTTTTGTCTCAGGTCTGTCTATCTTCTAATCTATTTTATTTCATATGTTTCCCCATTTGTGATGCTGGTTCTCTGCCTACTTCTTTAGGCAGTCAAGTTTTTCTATAGAGAGGATGGATGTCTGGCTCACTAATTAATTTGTTCATTTAATACTTGTTTGATCCAGGCTCTTTTCTAGGCACTGGACATAAAATGATGAAAAAAAAATTAGAGGATCTTGTACTCAATTATTAAACTTCAGTGGTTAATGTCCTTCTCTTCCTTTTAGGTTTATGTTGTTGTCACTGCTACTTTATTGTTCTTTTCTTTTTCTCTCAATATTCCTTCAAGATATCCAGTCTACATTACCTTCCTAAATCACCTAATAGTATTCCTTTAGAGAAAGAACTGAGACTTGGATTCCTGGATTCCTGTGCAAGTAATTTATTAATGAAGCGATCTTAGGAAAAACTTTTAAGGGAATGAGGAAAATAGGATGGACCAAGGGGAAGCTAGGCAAGCATGGTGTTTGGGAGAGGTCTAGACTGACCCATAGGAAACTCTGGAACAAGAATCACATCACAGAGGTTGTCCTACCCAGAGGCAAGGGGGATGGACTGTTAGACCCCAGTTCTATTTGTCATTGGCTATGAAGCAACACCACAGGTGTATGTGTGGGGTGTTTAACCTCCCAAGCATCTCCAGGTGAGTCAGGTCCCATCCTCTAATGGTGATCTTCTGGAGAAGGGAGCTGGTGTGAGCTGTTAGCAGCCAACCACTACAGCTTCCGAGGAGTGAATACAGTGCCTCAGTAAAAGGAATCTGGGTAGGGCAACAAGAACTTATAAACAGTTTGGAGAGTGGATAAATTTCACTCAGTAATAAAAATATATTTGAGAAGGGCAGGTAACTAGTAGAGACCAAAATATACATGTCATTTAACAGAGATCTTGGAATTTGAGCTCCCAGATAAATATTTTCATTGGAAAAACATCACTTCCCATGATCAGTTTCCTCCTAAAAACTTCACCATCTATATAAAATAAAGTCAATGCTATGTCTTCACCATGAAATTGTACAATTACTGCACCAAGATGATTCCTATGTCCAGAGCTATGAATATGTTAGACCATCCAACCTACAAGCTCTATCATTACTTCATCCCACACAGTAACATGGGTGCATAACCACAGGTATGCCATGACCAGGCCCCAAATGCAGCACCCACATTGCTCTGCCATCAGCTACCACTAATGATCAGAGAACAATGGAGTCACCATGGTAAATCATATGTTGTCACGGTCTCTGAAGGAACACAAGCCCTAAAATTGGTGATGGTCTTTGGCATGTCTTCCCCCATTCCAGACACAAGTCCACATGTGCAGGCAGTAGTAGACATTGAGAAGTCTCTAGGAATTGGTGCCTTTCTTATGACTCCATGGGTTTCATCAATATACTTGAAGACCTTCTAAATTCACCATTCTGCTTATTACCAAGCTGAGGTTTCATAAAGTATGGGTCGTAGAATTGGGGCTTCACTAGACTTGACCACTGGGTCTAGGATCCCACTAGGCATTTCCTATGGGGAAGAAGAGCTCATAAATTGAGTATTAGACACAAACTGTAGTAAAAACTGACCAGAATACTAATGTTCCCCCGACCCTCCCACACAAAGAAATCATATTATAGAGTTTTTTTCTAAATCTTACTTATTGGCCCAAGTCAATAGTCTAAATGTATCATATCTGGACTACTAGAACAAGTTTCACTTAGATCCTCACAAGCTTCCACCATGCTCTGACTAGCTAGCAAAAACTTCATCAAGACTAAATTACAAAGGAATAATGTTTCTAGGTTGCAAACACTGCTAAGATACCACCAACTCTTGCCTTTGGAACAGCATACTAAAGGGACTAACCAAATTGTCCAAGATGAATCATACTGGGCTAAGATACACTTTTGGACCAAGATGCCACTGGACTGAACCACGACTTGTAACATCCACCATGCCATTCTTAGGCCAACCAGGCCGCAAGCAGAAGCCAGAGGCCTGACTAGTTGCTAAACAGCAGCACTAGACTCCATGAATCTTCAATAAATGCACAAAGGAATATGCAAGTTCTGACCACCAAGACTAACACACAAGACTTTATTATTGGCAACATCCAAAAGAGACCTGTTTCAACTTTGCCCAGCAACAGACCTTTAGAGTAAATGGATGCACTTAGCCTTGCAATGATCTGTGTACTGCCTTCCCCTCAAACCAGGCTCAGGTTCAGGTTTGGCAGGTAACCCAAGGCCTTTGACCCATTTCTTCTTGACAAATTCCTGTCCAAGGAAACTCTGCTTACTCTTCCCCTAAAGGGGGTCAAGACACTAGAATTGTAGTCTTCCTAATAATATCTTTCCAAGGACTTAATTTTGGATTTACTGTTTCTGCAAATTATGCTATTGCAAGTCTCAGATCAGAGGAAAAATGTATCTAGTATGTGTAATTTTCACTCTGTTCTTGTTTTTGGTCAGAGATGGGATCTGGAATAATACCTGCTTAGCAGGCTTCTCAAATTATCTGTTTAGGGTTGTTAATAGCAGTTCTGCAAGAAGTTACTCTCTAGTAAAAGAAATCCTCACTGATTCAAATCCCCAGAAAACAATAGCATAGCAGTGTCAGTTATGTGCTGCATGCAATGGGGGAATGGGATAAAACACTGAATCCATAATGGATCTTGTCCATAATGAGCCCACAGTCATGCTCAGAGAGAGCAAAGGCACGTAAGTAAACATGCCTCACAGGGTAATCACAGTGTCAATTGGAGGTGAACATCCAATGCAACGGGAAATGAGAGAAAGATGATTGCTTTCAGCTGGCAGAATCAGGAAAAGGCTTAGAGAGATAATGTTAAATGTTTTAAAAAAGATTTTTGGTTTAATTCTCCTCCAAGTGTTTCTTATTCCCCTAGGACAGTTTTCATTAAAGAGGCAGCAATTCCTAAGACAGAAGAATGGAGAAGACCACAAACCTGAAATTGGCCCCAGGTACATCCATCACCTGATAGTGCCCAAACAGGTGGGGTGGTCTGTCTAGGGTAGTTGGCTATGTGATCAATTAGTACTTTTCTCTCTGTGGCCAGAGCTTCCCTATAATGCCCTTCGAAACTGGTATATGAGGCCCCTTCTTTTGCTCATTGTCTTGTACTGGATAGTTATTTCCTTAGCAGATGGCTTGATTTAAGCCATTATAAACAGTTTATTAAATCCTGTAAGTAACATTTCCATAAGGGGGACCAACACTCCAGGAAACTCCAGGCCACAATGATTTCTCAAGTCTGTCCTTAATCAATTTAACACTTGTGGGCCCAGAAACTCATTGGGCTAGTGTTTCTCAAAGACAGACTCTGGGTCATTTGCCATGAAGGCAGTTGAGGTATTGTTAAAAATGCAGATCCCAGAACCTTACCCCAGGAGTCGGAATCTCTACTGTTGCACCTAGAAATCTGAATTTTGAGAGATTGCCCTGTTATTTTATTCACACTAAGAGTTTGAGAACCTCTACCCTATTTTATTAAAATTATCAATTGGCAATGTATCTTGGGTAAGTCAATTGATTCATTCATGTCTGATATTTGTCATGTTACATAGGGGGCATTCTGTTTCTATCTGCATTCCAGGATGGCTATGAGGTAATACATGGAGAGATTAATTCTATGCAAATAAAGTATATGTAATTATTGAAAAAATCGACATCCATCCATTATGTTCACCATATTTCTCCTAAGCACTGACACTCTCACCAAAGTCTCTCTTAAAAAATAAACGTACATAATTGTTCACACAAACTCAGCTCACCCGGACTTCACTTGTGAGTAGAGATGATCCTAATGAAAACATAAAGAGATCAGCTTTTGCTTGTATCATCTTTTGTTTCTGTTGCCACAGCACCTAACCCCCTACTTTACTTTCTTAGGTCTGCCCCTTCAGGTGCAGGATGAAAAGTCTTATTAGTGCTACCTTTTCCCTGGCTGGAAATATTTTGCCAACAAAAAAAGTCCCTCCTCATGATGCCAACTAGTTAATCTGATTAAGGAATGTGCACCAAAAATGTTTAAAATGTGGCTTTATTTTTCCATTTGGATAATGCCCTTACCTTGTTTCCTAACTTTCTGGTGGTTTTCACATGTGAAGCCATGGCAGGCTGTTATGAGAGTTGTTTGAAGGTCAAGGAACTTTTGACACTTTGACCATGACTGAGGCTGGTGACTCTATCATTAGCTTCCAGAGAGGGTGAGAGCACTGCTAAAAGCATATCTGAAAATGAATGGAGACTACAGGGAAAACACTCATGACTGTCAAAGGAACTGAGAATGGAAGCTTTGGAATCAGATTAATTGGGTTCTGGATCTACCCTTGTGATGTTGAAATAATGAAGTTCTTTCATCTCTAAAAATAATCAATTTTATCTTTAAAAAAATTAGAATAGTAATACTTATTATACACATTGTTCTAAGGATTAAATGAAGTGCTTAGAACAGTATCTGGCACACAGAAAAAAACTTGAAATGGTAACTAATTTTATTCTTGCTGAATACTCACAAAAAATCTATTCATAGAAATTATATAAGCCTGACTTTCACAATTTCAGAATCTTCAAAATAGGACTTACTAGGAAAACCAAACAAAACAAATTTTAATATCAATAAATACTAGTTTCTTCCTAGTTTGGAAGTGTAACTTAATAACTATCTAAATTTGGTTCATATTCTGATATCATAGTCAGATATTCATAGTTTATGGATAAGTGGTTTATGAAAAATTTTTGTGAACTTTTCCCCTCACAAAATACTAAACCATTTATTTTTGGGTGTGACAATGGTACTTTCAAGGAATTTTAAAACCAAAAAATATTGTTTATCCCATCCATCCTCTCCCTGTTTTTGACTTTCTAGTTATATAAATAAAGTGTTGTTAAGGTATTGAACATGGATATTTTATGGAATAGAGGCATAATTTTATGATGTTGAACTTACTGACAACATAAAATCCTATATGTGTTCATTCCCTCTCTCACTTTCTTCTCAGATTAAACATAAAAAATTGGAATTTGGAACCATGTAGAATTCTCATATAATCTCTACTCAAATATAAGTAGCAGATGAAACTTTCCATTTCTATCCAAAATACCACCACCGAGTAGAAATTGAAGGCACTTAGCAATGAACATGTTTTTACTACTGAGAAAAATTTCTACATCAATGAAGCAACAATAGCAACAAGTTTCTAGTTAAGTTCACTTCAAATTTATGAATACCTCATTTTCTAAAGAGTGGACTATTAAACTGTAGTTTTAACAGACAAGAACAAACTTGACTCCATGTTGGATTTATTCCTTTAGCTCTAAACTTTGTGCTCTGTGGCCTATTCTTAGTCATGCTTGCTCTGCTCCTTTTGTAAAAGAATGTTGCCTATAGCCTGAAATATACAAGATAGCCCCTTCTCAAGGCTCTGCTTCCCAGACTTGATCTTTAAAGGAATAACACTTATTGTTCATATAGAGATAAAAATTTTCAGAACAGAGGATGACATGTGTTTTGTTGGAGGTTTACAAGAACATCATGACCAGACCTAGGTGGACAGCTGCAAGAACAAAGAATTTTGACATCCCCTCCAAGACCTGGCCGGCACCAAGAAGTTTGCAACAAACTCTCTCCTTTTAGTATAGCAGAAGTCCGAATTTTAACTTCGGTAAAATGATTCATTGGGATACCAGTCCACTATCTTCTCAGTCCACTGGCTTTCCAAATAAAGTTTCTATTCCTTGCCCTAACATCTCATCTCTTGGTTTATTGTCCTGTCACCTGGTGAACAGTATGAGCTTGGAGTAGGTAACATAGTCATAAAGTTATTAAGAGAATCCAAATTATGACAATTCAGATCACATTTTGACTTTTTACCATGAAGATGCAAATAGGAAAACTCTGTTTAACAATTGTCAATTATAACAATGTCCCTAAAAAATAAATATTCTTATCCTCATTATGCATTTAACTAAACTGATGATCAGAAAAGTTTCATCATTTGTCCTTGGTCATACTTGTAGTCAATACCCCAATTCCTTCTGATGCTAAAACAAGGCTTTTCCTCCAATGGCCCTTCTGCCCCCAGATTAGTGAGATGGAGTCAGCAGGGGAATGTTTTCAATGTGGTTTCTGGGAAGGTTCCTGCTCCAAATATTCTTTCACCAAATAATTAGGATGCTTGAAATTTCTCCAAAGTATATTTACTTCTGTGAGTCTTAGGGGATTTTAATTCATTTAGAATCTCACACTAAAATCCAAACGTACTTAAGGTTAAAGTGAGCTTTATTAGCTAACATCCTAACAATTATTGATGAATGGCTGGTTAGAGCTACTATGGAGTAGGAGAGAAAAAAAATGCTGAATAGGCAAACTTAAGCAATAATGAAAACTTGTTACTTTTGCTACTTAGAAATTATACCTTTTTGGTTGTTGTTTCTGCCTTTGCTATACAGCTTTTAAAACATGGAATTTGAAGAATAAAATATCTTGCTAAGGTGGAATGATTTGTAACATTCACATTTTAGAAGGGCAGTTGGATATTTCCTTTGATGGAGTGTCTTAAAGTGGTGAGAAGTAGGCCTTAGGAAACGTTCAATGGTAAACAGATGGCACTGTCCTGTAAAAACCACAGGGATCTGGAAATATGTTCTATCCCTAACTCATGCACAAGCACATTAGCAATGAACATGTTTGGTGAGTTACAGTAAAGGCTGCGATTATTTTGAAAGGAATAGTCTTGTTACAACTGTAGGGGTAATGTATATATATGAATATGTGTATTTGTGTGTATACATCAGTGTGTGTTTGAAATCTGAAAAGAAATGGTTTTATTTACAGATTTTCTGGATACACTGATGAAATACAAAGGGAGTGGAAACAATTATTTGGATGATTTTAGCTAAAGTGATAATTTTACTTCAAACATACAGTTATTTCAAAGTAAAGAGGCAATTGCCTTAATCCCAAATTCTTTCATATGTAGACCTTCACAATACATGGACTCAATTAATTGCTTTTCAAGTGAATTATTAACGATGGACGGTGATGGAAACTTTCACCAGTAGCAAAACATTTTGAAAGAGAATCAGATTTTAAAACTGAACTCTTTTAATAATAATGACCTTGGGTTTTGGACTGAAAGAATTCCCAATTGATAGAACTTAATGAAAACATTCACAGATATGGCTGTTTTGAAAATGCCTTGATTTGGTTAAAAATCATAACAATCATTTTTATTTTTATTTTGAAATACTTTCAAACTCTCAGAAATGTTGCAAGAATAAAACAAACACTTTTTTTTTACCCTTAACCATTTTCCATAAATCACTGTTTGATACTCCATCACCTATGAATACTTTAGCATATAATTTCAGCAAAGAAATTGTCCTACATAACCACAACCTAGTCATCAAAATCAGGAAATTAACACTGATATATGACTACTGTCAAATCCTCAGATCTCATTCAGGTTTCTTCACTTGCCCAATGTCCTGTATAGCAGAAGGAACCATTTAAGGATCATGCATTCCGTTTACTTGTTGTGTCTTTTTAATCCCCTTCAACCTAGAAGAGTAGCCTAGTCTTTCCTTGACTTTCATGACCTTGGCACATTTAAAGATTACAGAAAATATTTTTGTTTTTTATCCCTAGTCCCTCAAATTTTTTTCTGATTTTTTTATTGTTAGACTCAGTTTTTCCATTTTTGGCAAGAATTTCACAGAAAGTATAATTTGTTCTCTCATTGCCCTATCAGAAGGTACTTGATCTCAATTTGTCCCATTACAGGTGATGTTAACTTTGATTACTCTAAAGTTACTTTATTATAAAGTTATTCTTTTTTTCTTTGTAATTACATGTTTGTGTGGGGGGGGAGAGGGAAGTAATTTGAGATTGTAAATATTCCATTCTTCATTAAGTTTTAACCCACAATTTTAGCATCTATTGATGTTTCTTGGATTAATCATTTGTTATTCCTGTGATTGCCAATAGTAAATTTCAAATTCCACCATGCCTTCTAAATTTATTAGCTGTTATTCTACTGTAAGAAAAAGTGTTCTCTTTTTTCCTATTCTAAATTTTCCCTTTGAGTTGAAAAAGGTAGTGTGTGGTTTTTTTTGTTTCATATTTTTTCCTAAACCATGTGGTAGGTTGCTGTTATGAAGACAAGAAACTTGTTCTAAGTTGTAGCAGAATTCTCTGAGTCTCTGATGTATCTGCTGTTGCTCATTAACACATATGGGAATGACAAATCTTCTCAGAATATGGGGATAAGAATAATTCTATAAGGACACTGTGGTTTTTATTGTTAGTTCCATTGCTACATTTATCTACATTTTCCATGTATAAACACAAATCATACATATGTAGACTAAAAAAGTAAAGTATATTAGTTTTCTATACTGTATAACAAATTAACACACACTTAAAATAACTCATGTTTATTTCTCACAGTTTTGTGGATCTGGAGTCCCACACAGCCTTGCTGGGCTCTATGACTCAGAGACTCACCAGGCTGCAGTCCAGGTGTTGTCTGGGGCCGTGGTCTCATCAGAGGCTGGACTGCTGGGAAAGAATGTACAGCTCAGCTCTCTCAGTTTTCTGGCAGAATTAGATTAATGGCAGCTAGCTTCTTCAAAGCCAGCATGAAGGAGGAGAGGGAGAGGGAAGGAGGAGGGAGAAGTGGAGAGAGGGAGAGTCTCTAGAGTAAGTCAGCTAGCAAAGAGTTGTGTGTACTGTAAAATAATCACAGTAGTAACATCTCATCACCTTTGCTTTATTTTATTCATTAAAAGCAATTCAGGGCTTCCCTGGTGGCGCAGTGTTAAGAATCTGCCTGGCAATGCAGGGGACGTGGGTTAGAGCCCTGGTTCGGGAAGATCCCACATGCCGTGGAGCAACTAAACCCATGCCCCACAACTATGGAGCCTGCGCTCTAGAGCCTGCGAGCCACAACTACTGAGCCTGCATGCCACAAATACTGAAGCCCACGCTCCTAGAGCCTGTGCTCTGCAACAAGAGAAGCCACCGCAGTGAGAAGCCTGCACACTGCAATGAAGAGTAGCCCCTGCTTGCTGCAACTAGAGAAAGCCCATGTGCAGCAACGAAGACTCAATGCAGCCAAAAATAAATAAAAATTTTAAAAAACCCTAAAATTTCTGCTCTGTGAAAGACACCGTCAAGAGAATGAAAAGACAAGCCACGAATTGGGAGAAAATGTTTCCAAAAGACATAGTTGATAAAGAACCATGTCCAAAATATACAAAGAACTGTTACAACTCAATAATAAGAAGACAACCCAATTTAAAAACATGAACATAAAACCTTAACAGACACTTCACCAAAGAAGATATACAGAAGGCAAATATGCCCATGAAAATGTGCATATATCATCATACACCATCATGTATATGCAAATTAAAAGAACTATTAGAATGGCTAAAATCCAGAATACTAATACTATCAAATGCTGGTGAGGATGTGGAGCAAGAGGAGTTCTCATTCATTGCAGATGGGAATGCAAAATAGTACGGTCACTTTGGGAGATTGTTTGGTGGTTTCTCATAATGTATTTTTACCATACAGCTGGATTAAATCTGCTAATTTTGTCACAGGATTTTCATTATTTATAGGTGAGAGAGTCCTACATTTGATTGTGTGTGTATATGAGTGTGTCTATGTGAGGGACTGTGAACTCTGTTCTTATTTATTAATGGGAACACTTATTGTGAAGCTAATGAAGCTTGACTTTCAGAACTTCCCTTACATTAACATCTTCCAAATCCCTCTACCTAATTTTGTATTCAAAATTGCATATTCTTTATTTTTTTGAAAGAAGACCCCCATAATTATATAAGCAACAGACCCCCAAAACTTGTATCACCCCTTGAGTTGAGCACATTCATATTTCTCAACTCAAAGAAACTCTCACCATGGAAACTATGATATTGATTGCAAGTCTAAGGACATGGAAGATGCCGTCATGATGCTGCAGTGGTACCTCTTAACTCTAACACCCAGTACCTACTCACTGAACAGGGAAGACACAAAGCAAGAGTTAGCTATGAGATAGCAGTTTATGAGGTAGAAAGTGGTTGTGCCCTAGATAAAGTCTTGATCACTGGAAGATTCTTGTATCTTATCTTGATAGATCCTTTTCATTACCATAATGAATTATATCACAGTGTATTAACTTATAGAAGTTAATTATACTGCATGAACTCAATTTTTATTGATCATAGAAAATGAATTATATATTTGACCAGTTTCCTGCCCTGTGCTGTAAATTCCACAATGGTTGGGACTTTACCTTTTTGTCCATGGTTCCTATTAGAATGTGAAACACATATTTAGTAATCAGTCATTATTTGTGAAATACATGAGTGATCTTTGAATTAGGTTTTCCTAGAACAAATAATATTACTTGTTCAGGATACATTTTCTATACACAGCAAAGTGTCAGACTCAGGAAAATTTCATTTCTTCCAAAGCTGATTTATGATTAGTTTTGCTGGTTAAAATCTGGATTAATTTGTTTAGGTAAATAATGGCTATTTCAACTTATTTAAAAAATTATAGGCCCTATCTTACTAATGATCAAGTTATAACATATTACCAACTTTGATTCAGAGATAGCAAACAACCAAGAAAAGAAGTACTATTTTTTTAATTTTATTTTTATTATTATGTAAGTTTCAGGTGAACAGCATTATAATTTGACATCTGTATACACTACAAAATGATCACTGCCACAAATCTAGTTGCCATCCATCACCATACAGTTGACCCCCTTCATCCATTTCACACATCTTCCAACCCTCTGGCAACCACTAATCTATTCTCTGTTTCTATGTGTTTGTTCTTATTTTATTTTGTTCATTTGATTTGTTTCTTTCTTTTCTTTTTTTGATTCCACTTATAATTGAAATCGTATGGCATTTATTTTTCTCTGTCTTACTTATTTCACTTAGCATAATACCTTCAAGGTCCATCCATGCTGTCACAAATGGCAGGATTTCATTCTTTCTTTATGGCTGAGTTGTATTCCATTTTGTGTATATGTATTTATACACCACATCTTCTTTATCCATTTATCCATTGATGGACACTGAGGTTGCTCCTATATCTATCTTGACTATTGTAAATAATGCTGTAACAAACATAGGCTATACCTATGCATATACCTTTTGAATTAGTGTTTTCATGTTCTTCAGATAAATACCTAGATGAGGATTAGCTAGGACATACGGTACTTCTATTCTTATTTTCTGAGGACTCTTCATACTTTTTATCATGGCTGCACCAATTTACAGTCCCATCAACAGTGTACAAGGGATTCCTTTTCTCCATATCCTCTCCAGCATTTGTTATGCCATTCTAACAGGCATGAGGTGACATCTCACTGTGGTTTTAATTTTCATTTCCCTAATAATTAGTGATGCTGAACATCTTTTCATGTGCCTGTCAGCCATCTGTTTGTCTTCTTTGGAAAAATGTCTATTTAGGTCCTCTGTCCATTTTTTAATTGGATTGTTTGTTTTTTTGATATCAGGTTGTATGAGTTCTTTATATATTTTGGATTTTAACCCCTTGTGGGATACTGACTTGCCAGTACCTTCTCACATGCAGTAGGTTGCCTTTTTATTTTGATCATGGTTTTTTTCACTGCACAGAACCTTTTTAGTTTGATGTAGCTCCATTTGTTTACTTTTGCCTTTGTTTCCCTTGTCTTTGGAGTCAGATCCTCAAAAACATTGCTAGGACTGATGTCAGTGAAGTTATTGCTTGTGTTTTCTTCAAGGAATTTTATGGTTTCAGGTCTTATATGTAAGTATTTAATCCTTTTTGAGTTATTTTTTGTGTATGGTGTAAGAAAGTGGTCTAGTTCCATTCTTTTACATGTGGCTGTCCAGTTTTCCCAACACTATTTATTGAAGAGACTGTTCTTTCATCATTGTATGTTCTTTGCTCCCTTGTCATAAATTAATTGTCCATATATGACTGGATTTATTTCTGGGTTTTCGGTTCTGTTCCATTGATATCTGTGTCTGCTTTTGTGCCAGTATCATACTGTTTGAAATCAGGGAGAGTGATACCTCCAGTTTTGTTCTTCTTTCTGAAGATTGTTTTAGCTATTCAAGATCTTTTGTAGTTCCATATAAATTTTATAATTATTTATTCTAGTCCTATGAAATATGCCATTGGTATTTTGATAGGGTTTGCATTGAATCTGTAGACTGCTTATCTCCATTTCCTTTAGTTCTTTTTCTGAGGTTTTGTCTTGCTCTTTCAATTGGAATATATTCCCCTCTCTCACTTTACTTAAATCACCACGCTTGTTTCTATGTATTTGGTATATCAGCTATCTCTCCCAACCTTGAAAGAGTGACCTTGTTTAGGGGCTCAAAGACACAACCTGCCTGACCACCAGAGCAAGGTGCTCAAGGTGTATTCCCTATGTGGCTGCATGTGCTTTCCTGAAGCTGTAACTTCCATGGGGTGGTGATGGTGAGGCTGACCAAAGACTTGCTGTGAGGCCCAGCTGCTGTCACAGGGCACTGGTGGGCAGGGCTATTGCTTGGTCAGCTATGAGGCCTGGCCAAGGTGCAGAGGTAGCCAACATTCTTGGTTGGGCACACTCACTGGTGCTAATAGGTTATATGGATAATTTCAAAATGATGCCTGCCAGGTCCAATATTAGCAAGGTAGCATCGGACCACATAAATGGCTCCCACCAGTGACTCTGTCCCCAGGAAGCATCCCAACTGGTTCCTACATCTCTGGCAGATGCTTCAAGATTAGTAAGTGGGTCCCTTCACCTGTGGTCCATGTGCTTTTCACTCTGGTGTTTTTGCACTGGTGTTCATGTTGAGTGAGACTATTCACAAGACCTTTAAGAATGAGTTTTTTGTTTGTTGAAGTTGTATAGTTTTCCTGGATGTATTCCCTGTTGGTTTTCCAAGGCAGATGTTTGAGGGGCCCAGCTCTCTGCCTCTCCTCCCTGTCTAGATGGTGTTCTTTTACCCTTTGTAGGAGGTTCTGTTTATCCAGTTTTCACATATCTTTCTGAAGGAATTATTCATATGTAGATTTGTGGTGTCCATGAGAGGAGGTGAATTCAGGATCTTCTACACTACCATCTTGAGCCCTCTTTCCAAGCAAAACAGTTTTGGCATAAGAAAAATAAATTTACAAAATCACTTGAATATAGAGTAAAGTAACCCCGAAACATAAAAGATAATATATAATGCATGGCTCCAGAATAATGCCCACTTAGGTTTCCATAAATTCTACTCTTGTTCAATTTGTATATCTAAAACAAAAATACAAATGATATTGTTTAGCTTGAGTAATGTATTTTATTTTTATTAGAACACATTTTTTTAGTTGAAAAAGGAAAAAAAATGAATAAAAACTAGAGGAGTTTTAATTGCTAATAAGTGAATACCATCTGAAAATTACAGACAAGCTTTAGATGGGTTAGATGATTTGTTTCTTACCCCATAAAATGATGACTTTTTCCTTTTAACACAAGTCTTTGGCCTAACTACAGGTTTCTGCAATATAATCAAATGATGCTAGGGCTTTTCTTTAATGGCCCTGGCAGCATTCTGTTCATGAATTTCAGGGAGCTTTTATTTTATTTTTTGTAATTTTTAAAAATTTATTTTTGCTGTGTTGGTTGTTGCTGCACGAGGGCTTTCTCTAATTGCAGTGAGTGGGGGCTACTCTTGGTTGCAGTGCACAGGCTTCCCATTGTGGTGATTTCTCTTGCTGCAGAGCGCAGGCTCTAGGTGTGTGGGCTTCCGTAGCTGCAGCACGCAGGCTCAGTAGTTGTGGCTCGCGGGCTGTAGAGCACAGACTCAGTAGTTGTGGCACACGGGCTTTGTTGCTCTGCGACATGTGGGATCTTCCCAGACCAGAGATCGAACCTGTGTCCCCTGCATTGGCAGGCACATTCTTAACCACTGCGCCACTAGGGAAGTCCTACTGCACATTAAAATAATATTGGAATATACATTTATATATATAAAACTGGGAAAAATTACAAATCCAGCTAATATCAAATGTTGGGATGGTTATGGAATCTATCTGTCTGGATAAGCTAGTAAGAGCCACTATGAAGATGAATAACACCAAAATCTTGGTGGCTAAAAACACAAAGGTTTATTTATAGCTCAGGATGCATGTGTATTACAGTGTCAACAGCAGTCCTCTGTTCACTACACTCAGAAACCTAGGCTGATAAGGCACAACCAATTAAACACTATTGATCACCATGCTAGTGGGAAAAGGAGAGCTCTCTGGGCAGAGTGGGGATGGTATGGATTTGGGATGGAGGAATGGGCTTTGCAATGGCAAATAAATGACCTGGCACTTCTACCCATGTTTCATCGGTCAGAAGTATCCATCTGTCCCCAGCCACATTGAATTAAAGGAAGCTTCATATATTTCTGGTGGAAGTGAAGACTGCTGTATCCATTTTGCACAGCAACATTTTCCATTCTCTTCTCAATATTAGTGACTTTTTTCTCCCTTTCAGACTGAAGACAAACATCTCTTAACTGTCCTCAGCTTAGGTTGCTATAGACTCTCAGCTCTGTGACCTGGACTACCATTCATTGCATTAGACCATCTTAAAAATAAGAAAGGTATCCTTGCATTGGAACTACCAATACCACTGATGCAAGATATTTGTACCCTCCTAGATCTTAAAGAATGAAACTTGTTTCTTTTGCAGTTAACTTTCTTAAAGATGTCAAAATTTTTATTGTAAACAACAACAAAAAATTCAAAAGAGGCACATCTTACATATAGATGTTTCCTAATAATACACAACAAGCAGTGATATTAAGCTACCTACTCTTGCTTTAAGATTGGATCTTCGTGTTCATCTGGGGCCACCATGAAGCCAGAGAATTCAGTCTTGCCTAGCTTCTCTGTGTCCTTGTTGCTGTTTTTGGTACTTAATGGTTCCTCCCCTTTCTCCTAATTTGCATGATTCCTATCCACTCTGTGGTTCATTTGCATTTCATCCCAGTGTGACTCTTAAGGAATGGTTTGCTTAAATTGTGTGTGGTGAAGAACAAAGCATAAAAGGAAAATTATTTCTAGCATGAATCTTCTCCATTCATATTACTGAGCAGTATTTGCTCTAAGTCTTAAGGATATAGTCCAAGGAAAAAATCTCTCTGTGGCTGGTGGCCCTCAGATGCTCAGACTTGAGCATACACTATTTCAAGCATACACTTGAAATACACTATTGTGGAGTCTGTTTCCTCTTGCTAGGAACTAATTCCTTTGGAACGTCAGATTGTCCCCTAGGCTGATAATTAAATGTAAAAATTAGGCTTCAGGGAAGTCATGAAAATAAGAGTAAAAAAGTTCTTGACTTTTTCCTTAGTGTTCTGTACCTAGAAAAAGCATAGTTTATTTCCTTTAATATCTAAAATTTCTAGATTCTAAACTTTTCTATTCTCTTTTGACTGTTTCTTTCTAATTTGACTATAAGTCCATCAGAGCTGGAGACATTTAGTATTTGTTTTATACTATATATCTTGTACCTAGAAGATATAAATATATGTTCATTGACTGAATAAATAAATTACTGTTCTGGTTTCAAAAAGAAGATGAAAATTCATTGGAGCTCTGTGTATTCAAGAACGTAAATAAGTAATAGACAAGGAAACTGGAATTTGGGAGACTAGAAAAAATATCAAATAATGAATCAAGGAGTTGTTACTTCCAAGGACATATTGACTAGTTTTTTGGATTGAATTTTGTACCACCCCCTCAAATTTATATGCTGAAGTCCTAGCCTCCCGTATTTCAGAATGTTGCCTTATTTGGAAATAAGGCTGTTGCAGATGTAATTATTTTAAATGAAGTTTTATTGGAGTAGGGTGAATCCCGAATCCAATATGACTGATGGCCTTATAAAAAGGAGAAATCTGAACAGTCAGGCACACAGGGAGCACTCCATGAGAGGACTGGAGATGTACTACCACAAGTCAAAGAAGGCTAAAGATTAAAAACCACCAGAAACTAAGAGTCATGGAGTACATTATTCCTCACAGCTTTCAGAAGGAACAAATCCTGCTGACATCTTGATTTTTGGCTTCTAGACTCTGGAACTGTGAGGCGATGAATTTCTGGTTTCTAAGCTGTCTAGTCTGTGGTATTTGTTACAGCAGCCCTGGTAAAACAATATAGTCATTCGCAGTCACCTTATTTTTTTTAAAGTTGATAGAAATGCTTAAGCCAAACTCAGTAGCTCAGGCAACATTTCCCCTTTATATTCTGATTCAACTCATTCAAGAAAGAGACTCTCTTTTGACATATGCAATTAGAAAAAAATAAGTAATTGCTGGAACATTTACTACTGAGATACAAGGGGTGTGTGTGTGTGTGTGTGTGTGTGTGTGTGTGTGTGTGTGTGTGTATAGGGGAGGGTTATGGAAGGGAAAGTGTTCCTAACTAAGAAAGCTGGGTGAGTTCATGAAATATTTCCATTTCAGAGGTACCAGTTTCCAGAACCTAACAGGTGCTACTTAAAAGTTTCTCATGATGAGGTTATGGGTAACAAAACATGTTTTACCAGTGCCTTATCCACTGCACTAATTTTAAATTAAGAGTCTTTAAATTCAGTGGGGATCCAGGGACATTCATACTTAATGTAAAAGACTAGGAGTCTGGTAACCTTAAAAAATGGGAAAGAGTTCAGTTGCTGAATCTTGCCTGAAAGACAAAGGCTATACCAACTGTTGCCTGAAAGACAAAGGCTATACCAATATGTTATACATATTCTCTTACCTTCATGCTTTTCAACATGGAGGGAATCATAGGATAGGATGGGGAACTAATCTCTCAGGAGACTTAGTCCAGCTGAAACACCATCCCCTTAAACAAGTGAAGGATAAAGGGTGAACTAATTTTAATATAGTTTCTATAACGAATTTCTACAACAAAATTTACTTCCTCTGATACAGATGGGTCTTTGATGCCATAAAACAATAAAGCACATATCAAATCTGAAGTGACAGAGGAGGGAAGTTTTTATACTTCGTTGAAAGAACTCCATTGATGGTCAGTTTTTAT
Source organism: Phocoena phocoena (assembly GCF_963924675.1). Taxonomy (NCBI): domain Eukaryota; kingdom Metazoa; phylum Chordata; class Mammalia; order Artiodactyla; family Phocoenidae; genus Phocoena; species Phocoena phocoena. The sequence goes on from NC_089222.1 coordinate 128,815,876, forward strand.
TCTCTTTGCTGAAGATTGGAAAAGCAGCAGTGACGCAAAGCTCAGCATTTGAAATGAGGCAGAGAGTGGAAGCTGTTTACATGGCTTTTTTTTTTTTTTTTTTTTTTTTGGTACTGTTGCCTTCCCACATCCTACTCTGACTCTTTTTAAACTTCATGTTGGCTATTCAGGTCAAGGGAACATTTTTAGGGACGCGTTAACCTGTTATGGAGACGGCTGCCCTTTGGGGCTTGTGTGGGAAGGAATGCCTCAGCCACAAGCAATTCCTGTTGGCATTCGTACTAAGACAGCATCTAAGATCCTTCTACTCCTCAAAGTGCAGTAGAACGTATATTTTAAAAAAAGCGTACTCATTCATGAATACTTTGGAATAACCCTCCACTTAACCATTTAGGGCAGGGAGTTTGTACTTCACAATGAAGCAGGAAGATATTTGTGACCAAACTACATTTGTATTCATTTTCGTTGAAACAGATATGACACGACCACTCTAATTTTGTAACTATGTGCTGGCAGAACAATTCTTAAGTTATTAGCAAAATCTATGAAAAGAGTAAAGGTAGAAAAAAATGATATATGTAGAATCAAGAGTAAACAACGTCAAAGGGAAAAACCACAGGAACATAGAATCACTGGCTTCAGTCATTGACCTGGAGAATAGACTGCCCACCCAAATGTATGGATTCATTCATTCTCCTTTTATGAAAATGTGTGAACTTTATTTTGCTTTGTCAATTTAAACATTTGGAATTATTATTTTTTTTTTCCCCTCCAGAGATAAAAGAAAAATCATTTATTCTGAAGAGTAACTATAAATGAGTTAATAAACATACATTTACACAGACTGAAATTTATTTCTGTCATTCTGTTTGTCTAAATAAATTTATAAAAGAGGTGTCCAAACGGAATGTTTCCTCTGCTGTTATTAGTCATCCAAATATTTGTGTTCTTGTTGAGTTAGGGCTTTTGTCTAAATAGCTTTCAATATGCTAAAATAAGTAACAAACTATTAAGTCCTGGGAGAGTTTTTAAATTAAGAATGTTAATTTATCATGCAGTGGTATATGTTAATTAATATTTATTCAAATACATACTAATTGAAATGTGTTTTTCAATAGTATCACATTTACTAAAGTATTTAGATAGTGCTGCCGAAAGTAAAAAAAAAATTCTCATTATTTTCTTACATTAAAAAATAAAAGCTTTAAAATACAATACAAAATAAAACAAAAGAAACTCTTTCAGTTACTGCAAACATATAATTCTACATATATGGTAACATATAATGCTTTTCTGTATAATTTTTACCAAGAGCCACTATTATAAATTCAGAGATGTGTTCTTTCAGAAAATGTTTGGCCTTAAACTTTAAATTGAATAAAATTGAACTTTAAATAAAAATGTCACCTGAAAGGATGCCAGTCCTCAATCTATTGATATTACTACATTTTTACACTAATATATTAATTGGTAAAAATTACAAAAATCTATACAAGGTTGAAGTTCCTTTTCAAAAACATGGACCAATGAAAATACTCAGGTGGTGGTGGGACCATACATTTGTAGGGAGGGAGGAACTTCAGGCCTTCTGAAGAGGACTGCCCAGCTGTCATCCCCACATCTCTATCAAGGTGCTTCATTTTCCTGAACCAGCCCCCCCCTAAATCAGCAGAGGAATGACCATCATTATCTGCCTTGGGACTAAAAGGCCAGTTTCATCATGACCTTTATCTCTGAGATGTCAGCCATTTCTAATCTCCCTAAGGAGTGTGCATTACTATTCTATCACTATTCTAATTCCATCCCCCACTCCCTACTTCTCTCTCTCACTCAGCATTACTTTTATCCTTCCATGGTCTTCTTGACACACCCAAATTTCATATGTCCTTAACCTTTTTATAAGTGTTTTCTTCATCTTCTTGCTCTGAAACCTGGCTCATTGCTGATTTCATAACTTCTCCTCTTGTGGCATCAAGTGGCAGCTGTACAGCTCCAACAAACTTAGTTTCATGGCCCTAGAGATGCAGTAGGTGTGCTCTTCACTACTTTTGCTTCTTTGAGACAATTCTTACTTTCTCCTTCCTAAATTCCCCCAGTTTAAATTTCAAGTCTTCAAATTAGAGCACTATTTGCTTTTCCTCGGGCAAGTGTCTACTGATCCCAGGATAAACCCCCTTCATTCCTTGAAGATATTAGCCCCTAGGTAAATGTCACTCTCTCCAAAATACTCCTCTCATAATATTTGTGAAAAACAATATTTGTGTAGACCTTTCCATAGATGGGCCTCTCTGTTTTTGACTTCCTTTCCAGTTATCTTGTCCTCCACTTACTTCAGCCACTGACTCTCATAGCCACAATTTTATTGTTAGCAGAAACTGCAAATTTTCAATACTATCAGTTTCAAGTGTATCACATTTTGGCCCTCACTTCCTACCTTTCTAGCTCCTTCCATCCAGTACCCTGACTCTAACAATCCTTTGACCCTATGTAGACTTACAAGCCATTCATTCTACTGCCTTTTCCTTGCCCCATGTCCCCTAATGTCAGAATGGCTACATGTTCTGGTTTGCATAGAAGACTTTTGTTCAGATCTGTTATCTTATCATAATAATTAAACATGCTCTAGTTCAGATAATACAATATATTGTTACTCTACTTAGTGTTCTCACTTCCCTTCTTACTCAGCCTAAATTCTATAGTCAACTAAAAACATGACTTTGCATATACTTTTCAACTACCTTGTCCCTCTTTCTCATAATCAATACTTTGGCAAAATCCCAACCCTGGTTAAATCCAACTCTCCAAATACTTTATACCTGTACCTGCATCTCAATGTGGCTGGAATCAAACAGAGAACTGTGATGTCTGATCTCATATTAAATTCATGATTCTTAATTTCAAGGTGCCCCTTATTTCTGTCAAGTAATCATACTATATTACCCTGGCCCATTTATTCTTCCACTCTCCCAGATGATAATTTCGTATCTTTTCTCTCCTTAAACTTCTAAATATTCTTAACCCATCTTCACACTGAGCCGGTGATCTTCTATTTCACAGAGGAAAATGAACCAATCAGAAAAGAACTTCCACAAAGATTTATACCCTAAGGAAGCACCGAACCCTTCACCTGTGCACTAGATTCCACCCCTTCTCACTTATGGAATTCTTCTTTTTCTGTCATATCCCAGGCACAATCTACTTACAAACAGCATCAGCTTATCTTCAGAATAATCTTTCCATCTTTACTGCATCTACTCTGATCCAAGATATTGACATCTCTCAACTGGACAATTTTGAATCACTGCTTGTTTTTGCTCCAACACATATCTTCTAGACTGTTTGCAGCACAGCTGTTAAGTGATATTGTTAAGATATGTTACATTATATAATTCCTCTTTTTGAATCTTCCCAGTGGCTTCACATTTCATTCCAAATGGAAGCCAAAATTAAATAATAACTTACAAGGACTTACAAATGTCTGTTTCTCCTTTTCCCTTCCTGATTTTAATCTTTCACTATCCAATTCTTGTTTATTACTCCTCATTCACGTTGGCTTTCTTGCTGCTCCACAAACATTCCAGGAATTTGCTTACTTAGGGATTTTGCATTGGAAGTTCCTGTCTCTCAAGTAACTTCCCCTTCCTCCCAAATGCCATGGGACTTAATTCACAAGGACACCTTCCCTGTGAGGCTGCTCTAGTCTACTCTTCTTAAAATTGAAGTCCCCATCCCAAGCGATCTCCTTAAGCCAATTCCCTGCCTTGTTTTTATCCATAGGACCTATTCTTTCTCTCCTTTCATAATCATTTATTTTACTTAGATGATTGATAGCTACATATTTTATGTGTATATATATTCTTTGTTTCTGGAATTCACTGATGACTTTCTATTAATTGAGGGAATAAAGAACATTATTTATTTATTTATTTATTTTGTGGTACGCGAGCCTCTCACCGCTGCGGCCTCTCCTGCCGCGGAGCACAGGCTCCGGATGCGCAGGCCCAGCGGCCATGGCTCACTGGCCCAGCCGCTCCACAGCACGTGGGATCCTCCCGGACCAGGGCACGAGCCCGCGTCCCCTGCATCGGCAGGCGGACTCTCAACCACTGCGCCACCAGGGAAGTCCAAGAACATTATTTTTATGAACACAAAATCTGACAGTATGGTGGTGAGGAATATGGCCAGAAAACTCACCTCCTACTTACTAACCTTAAAACCTTAGAAAAATGTATGACTTTCTGGTGCTATTTCTCCATCAGTCCAAAGGAGTAAGACAAATATGCAGTTTATTTTTCCTTTGTTATTTGTAGATTAAATACAAATGTATGTATAGTATTTATCATAAAATTTGGTAGAAATTGGATTAATAGTAAACATATTTTCATTAATTGTTAAACATTATTACTGAAATTTTGTCTATTAGTGAGATGATTAATATATTCAGCCTATATTTCAATCTTCATCACATCTCTGAATCATTTCTGTGGCATTATTAGATTATATTATAATGGATAAATCTAAAATTGGTAGAAAATCAAAGCTTAGCAAATTTAAAATTTTACTTTTATTATAAGCTATGTTGAAGTGTAAAATTTCAGTTGGTTTGATGTCGCAGAAAACACTGGGAGAAAAAAATACATTCTTTATATAACTAATTCAAACACCTTTATTTTAAGTATCAACAAATTGGTAACAATAATAAGTTCAGATGGACAGTTTAAAGATTCAATATTTGTGGTAGTTTACTTTATCTGAGTTCTCTGTGAAGTGGAGGCCAAGATTAAAGTGACTAAATCTTCAACACAGAGAGGGTAGTTAAACCCATCTTAGAGTTTTTATAAACCCAGATTCCAAAAGAATGGTAAAAGCCTGATTCTTTTTGGTTGATCTACATAAGTAGTTTAATTTAAGAAAATGATACTATCATAACATCAAGCCTTTAAAAAAGTCTAATTAATAGTTTTATTTCTTAGAACTACCATATGACCCAGCAATCCTACTACTGGGCATATACCCTGAGAAAACCATAATTCAAAAAGAGTCATGTACCAAAATGTTCATTGCAGCTCTATTTACAATAGCCAGGAGATGGAAACAACGTAAGTATCCATCATTGGATGAATGGATAAAGAAGATTTGGCACATATACAGAATGGAATATTACCCAGCCATAAAAAGAAACAAAATTGAGTTATTTGTAGTGAGGTGGATGGACCTAGAGTCTGTCATACAGAGTGAAGTAAGTCAGAAAGAGAAAAATAAATACCATATGCTAACACATATATATGAAATCTAAAAAAAAAATAAAATAAAATGGTTCTGAAGAACCTAGGGGCAGGAGAGGAATAAAGACTCAGACATAGAGAATGGACTTGAGGACATGGGGATGGGGAAGGGTAAGCTGGGACCAAGTGAGAGAATGGCATGGACTTATATATACTACCAAATGTAAAATAGATAGCTAGTGGGAAACAGCCGCATAGCACAGGGAGATCAGCTCCGTGCTTTGTGACCACCTAGAAGGGTGGGATAAGGAGGGTGGGAGGGAGACCAAGAGGGAGGAGATATGGGGATATATGTATAGCTGATTCACTTTGTTATAAAGCAGAAACTAACACACCATTGTAAAGCAATTATACTCCAATAAAGATGTTAAAAAAAGTTTTTTTTTCTAGTAACTGTGAATTGGATCTGAAATTCAAAGATCTGAAATTCTTTGAAATAAGACCCCTATAAGGGTGCAAGAATTAGGTCACTAAATTTCTCTTGCAGAGAAACGTGAATAATAGTTTAAAATATTGTCCATTGTATAAATATAGAGTCAAAAATAAGATTTTCTCCCAAATTGTAAGGTAAAATCTTTCTGTTCATTGGTAGGTAAAATTACAGATATAACTATGTACTTTTCCACATGTAAAGAAATATCTGTTGTAAATATAACCTTCAAAATGTCCTTTGTTAGGATTTGAGACATGGGAAACACACACACACACACACACACACACACACACACACACAAAGGAGAATGGTGATGGACTACATTTAAAAGAAAACATTCTTGCTGATGAAAAGCATTTTAAAGGGGAAGTCATCTTATCTTCGAAAAGATCTATTCCACTGCACCTAATTACTCCTCAGTATAGCTTGGAATTTGAAACAGTCTCCCACTCCCACCTTCTAAATACCAGTGCACTGTAAATCCACCCTTCTGCCAGAACTTATTGTTGCAAGGAATAATTTGAACCAGAAATACTTAAGTAGGGAGAATACATATCAATCTGGCCTTCTTTGTGAATTGCTTAGACCAACAGATTCTTGGCAGAATAACCCACAAAAGTTGTCTTTACAGAAAGGATCAGTATCAGCCAATAATTCTTCCTAACTTCTCCAGGGTACCCAAAGGGTGGAAACATTGTGAAGATAGGTCAACACCCTTCTTGTAGACTTCAAATTACTGGCTATTAATACTTTGTGAACTGCCTGCTTTTAATTATAAACATCTATTGGCTAGTTAGCAGGTGAAATGACTTAACTCCTCAAGGAATACATGTGGACTCAAATCAGCAATTTTCATTAATAACCTCTCCTTAGAGAAAGCTTATATCAAGTGAACCTCTTGGCTGCCCCCATCTTACCAACAGAATAAATTGTTGTCATTCCTTGTAAGCAGTTGAAAGGCTACAATAGTGGAACCATGCGTGATACCATGATAACTCTTGTCTGACAAGTTGAAGACAATGCCAGATACTAGACAAAAATAGCCTCTCAGAATTCTCTTCCCCAAAAGACACGGGCTTTTTCATCCTCTGGGCCATGAGCAGCACCAAGTTGAAAGAGATTGGGAAACGTAATCTCACAAGAAATATCTACAGGGTAATGAAGCAGGCAACCAGGATTCACAAGCATTGAAATGTGCAGGAGCAAATCACACTGGGAAACATGAAGATCTTTGAAAAAATTCTGAAACTGAGGCAGTCCTGCTCTTTCACTTGCCCCCTACCCTCCTGTAGCCTCAAAAGCTACAGGAGATGACAACTCAAAACAGCTGAGCAGTGAGCACAAGAAGACAGTCTGGTATAATTCCCAGCAACCCCTCTCCATCCATTACTGTGTTTAAAGTTTCAGATTCTCTGCTAACCACAAATTCATTCAAGCGAGGGATAAGCCCTCCTTTCAAATTACACCTAATCCTGGGAAGGTTTAACCAGTCTATATATAGCTTTATATACTTATTTAGCTATGTATATATATATATATATATATATATATATATATATATATATATATACACACACACACACATATGGAGCTAAGTATATATATATATATAGCTAAGTGTGTGTATATATATATATATATATATGTTGTATTTAAATTTATTTAATCAGATTGCTTTCCTCCTAATATCTACTTGAAATTCGCAGAAATTAGGAAGTTTTAATGAAGGGAAGAGAAAGAAAAGGTTGTTTCTAACCATGCAGACTTGGAGAAGGACAACTTTGGTGCCTATTTGCAGTCTATGGGCCTTGTAAATCTAAAAAGAAAAAGTAGAATGATGGATTTTAGACCTGAAAGGGTTGGTATTGAAGTACAGAGTGGTAAGGTTGGGCATTAAGGATTTCACTTGGTGCTAGAGGGCTAGCTATTGCTACACTTTCATTCTCTCCTAACTTATACCTGGGTGCTTATATTATAAGAAAAAAGTGCCAAATAACTCAATTTATTAATGAAATAGTAGAATTTAATAGAAATTCATGGCATTTTAGATTTTTCTAGATTCACCAATGTCTATTTGGAGATCTGGCATCATTTATACTGTTTCCTAGACTTCTTTTGTTTTTGTTTCTTGAATTTTATTTTACTTTATTTTTTTATACAGCATGTTCTTATTAGTTATCTATTTTATACATATTAGTGTATATATGTCAATCCCAACCTCCCAATTCATCCCACCACCACCACTCACCCCACTTTCCCAACTTGGTGTCCATATGTTTCTTCTTCTCTACAGCTGTGTCTCTATTTCTGCCTTGTAAACCAGTTCATCTGTACCATTTTTCTAGATTCCACATATATGCCTTAATATACAGTATTTGTTTTTCTCTTTCTGACATACTTCACTCTGTATGACAGTCTCTAGGTCCATTCACATCTCTACAAATGACCCAGTTTCATTCCTTTTTATGGCTGAGTAATATTGCATTGTATATATGTACCACATCTTCTTTATCCATTTGTCTGTCGATGGGCATTTAGGTTGCTTCAATGACCTGGCTATTGTAAATAGTGCATCAATGAACATTGGGGTGTATGTGTCTTTTTGAATTATGGTTTTCTCTGGGTATATACCCAGTAGTGGGATTGCTGGGTCATATGGTAATTCTATGTTTAGGTTTTTAGTCTGTCATAAGGAGTGAAGTCAGAAAGAGAATAACAAATACCGTAACTAACACATATATGTGGAATCAAAAAAAAAAAAAAAAAAAAAAAACAGGTTATGAAGAACCTAGGGTCAAGACAGGAATAAAGACACAGACATAGAGAATGGACTTGAGGACACAGGGAGGGGGAATGGTAAGCTGGGACAAAGTGAGAGAGTGGAATGGACATATATACACTACCAAATATAAAATAGATAGCTAGTGGGAAGCAGCCGCATAGAAAGGGAGACCAGCTCGGTGCTTTGTGACCACCTAGAGGGGTCAGAAAGGGAGGGTGGGAGGGAGACGCAAGAGGAAGGGGATATGGGGAGATATATATATATATATACCTATAGCTGATTCACTTTGTTATACAGCAGAAACTAACACAACAATGTAAAGCAATTATACTTCAATAAAGATGTTAAAAAAAAATACTGTTCTCCATAGTGGCTGTATTAATTTACATTCCAACCAACAGTGCAGGAGGGTTCCTTTTCCTCCACACCCTTTCCAACATTTGCTGTTGCAGATTTTCTGATGATGCCCATTCTAACTGGTGTGAGGAGATACCTCATTGTAGTTTTGATTTAGATTTCTCTAATAATTAGTGATGTTGAGCAGCTTTTCATGTGCCTGTTGGCCATCTCTATGTCTTATTTGGAGAAATGTCTATTTAGATCTTGTGCCCATTTTTGGTTTGGGTTGTTTGTTTTTTTAATATTGAGCTTCATGAGCTGTTTATATATTTTGGAGATTAATCCTTTGTCTGTTGCTTCATTTGCAAATATTTTCTCCCATTTTGAGGGTTGTCTTTTCCTCTTGTTTATAGTTTCCTTTGCTGTGCAAAAGCTTTGAAGTTTAATTAGGAAACATTTGTTATTATTTCCCTTACTCTAGGAGGTGGGTCAAAAAACATCTTGCTATGATTTATGTCAAAAAGTGTTCTTACTATGTTTTCCTCTAAGAGTTTAATAGTGTCCAGTTTTACATTTAGGTCTTTAAACCATTTTGAGTTTATTTTTGTGTGTGGTGTTAAGGAGTGTTCTAATTTCATTCTTTTACATGTAGCTTCCAGTTTTCCCAGCACCAATTATTGCAGAGACTGCCTTTTCTCCATTGTATATCCTTGCCTCCTTTGTCATAGATTAGTTGACCATAGGTGTGTGGGTTTATCGCTGGGCTTTCTATCCTATTACAATGATCTATATTTCTGTTTTTGTGCCAGTATGATATTGTCTTGATTACTGTAGCTTTGTAGTATAGTCTGAGGTCAGGGAGTCTGATTCCTCCAGCTCCATTTTTTTTCCCCTCAAGATTGCTTTGGCTATTTGGGGCCTTTTGCATCTCCATACAAGTTTTCAGATTTTTTGTTCTAGTTCTGTAAAAAAGTGTCATTTTTTAGTAATTTGATAGGGATTGCATTGAAACTGTAGATTGTTTTGGGTAGTATAGTCATTTTCACAATATTGATTCTTCCCATCCAAGAACATGATATATCTCTCCATCTGTCTGTATCATCTTTGATTTCTTTTATCAGTGTCTTATAGTTTTCTGAGTACAGGTCTTTTACCTCCTTATGTAGATTTATTCCTAGGTATTTTATTCTTTTGGTTGCAATGGGTGAATGGGATTGTTTCCTTAATTTCTCTTTCTGATCTTTCATTGTTAGTGTATAAGAATGCAAGACATTTCTGTGCATTCATTTTATATCCTGCTACTTTACCAAATTCATTAATTAGCTCTAGTAGTTTTCTGGTGGCATCTTTAGGATTCTCTCTCTATAGTATCATGTCACCTGCAAACAGTGACAGTTTTACTTCTTCTTTACCAGTTTGTATTCCTTTTATTTCTTTTTCTTCTCTGATTGCTGTGGCTAGGACTTCCAAAACTATGTTAAATAATAGTGGCAAGAGTGAACATCCTTGTCTTGTTCCTGATTTTAGAGGAAATGATTTCAGTTTTTCACCACTGAGAATGATGTTTGCTGTGAATTTGTCAAATATGGACAGTGTTATGATGAGGTAGGTTCCCTCTATGCCCACTTTCTGGAGAGTTTTTATCATAAATTGGTGTTGAATTTTTCATAAGTTTTTTTGCATCTATTGAGGTGATCATGTGGCTTTTATTCTTCAGTTTTTTAATATGGTGTATCACACTGATTGATTTGCATATATTGAAGAATCCCTGCATCCCTGGGATAAATCCCACTTGATCATGGTGTATGATCCTTTTAATGTGTGGTTGGATTCTGTTTGCTAGTATTTTGTTGAGGATTTTTTGCATCTATATTCATCAGTGATATCGGTCTGTAATTTTCTTTTTTGTAGTATCTTTATCTGGTTTTGGTGGCAGAGTGATTGTGGCCTTGTAGAATTAGTTGGGGAGTGTTCCTTCCTATGCAATTTTTAAGAAGAGTTTGAGAAGGATAGGTGTTAGCTCTTCTCTAAATGTTTTCTAGAATTTGCCTGTGAAGTCATCTGGTCCTGGACTTTTGTTTGTTGGAAGGTATTTAATCACAGGTTCAATTTCATTACTTGTGATTGGGCTGTTCATATTTTCTATTTCTTTCTAGTTCAGTCCTGGAAGGTTAAACCTTTCTAAGAACTTGTCCGTTTCTTCCAGTTTGTCCATTTTATTGGCATAGAGTTGCTTGTAGTAGTCTCTTAGGATCCTTTGTATTTCTGTGGTGTCCGTTGTAACTTCTCCTTTTTCATGTCTAATTTTATTGAGTCCTTTCCATCTTTTTCTTGATGAGTCTGGCTAAAGGTTTTTCAATTTTGTTTATCTTCTCAAAGAACCAGATTTTAATTTTATTGATCTTTGTTATTGTTTTCTTTGTTTCTATTTCATTTATTTCTGCTCTGATTTTTATGATTTCTTTCCTTTCACTAACTTTGGGTTTCTTTGTTCTTCTTTCTCTAGTTCCTTTAGGTGTAAGGTGAGATTGTTTATCTTGTTGTGAGATATTTTTTTCTTGTTTCTTGAGGTAGGATTGTATTGCTATAAACTTCCCTCTTAGAATTGCTTTTGCTGCATCCCATAGGTTTTGGATCATCATGTTTCATTGTCATTTATCTCTAGGTATTTTTTGATTTCCTCTTTGATTTCTTCAGTGAGCTAGTCAGTGATTTATTTAGTAACATACTGTTTAGCCTCCATGTGTTTGTGTTTTTTATGTTTTTCCCTTTAGTTGTTTTCTAATCTCATAACATTGTGGTTGGAATAGATGCTTGATATGATTTCAATTTTCTTAAATTTACTGAGGCTTGATTTGTGACCCAAGATGTGATCTATCCTGAAGAATGTTCCATGTGCACTTGAGAGGAAACTGTAATCTGCTGTTTCTGGATGGAATGTCTTATAAATATCAATTAACTCTATCTGGTCTATTGTGTCATTTAAAGCTGGTGCTTCCTTACTAATTTTCTGTCTGGATGATTTCCTCTTTGATAGCTGTTAGCATTAGCCTTATGTACTAAGGTGCTCCTATGCTGAGTGCATATATATTGATAATAGTTATGTCTGTTTCTTGGATTGATCCCTTGATCATTTTGTAGTGTCCTTCCTTGTCTCTTGTAACATTCCTTATTTTAAAGTCTATTTTATCTGATATGAGTATTGCTATTCCAGCTTTCTTTTGATTTCCATTTGCATGGAATGTCTTCTTCCATCCCCTCACTTTCAGTCTGTATGTGTCCCTAGGTCTGAAGTGGGTTTCTTGTAGGCAGCATATATATCGGTCTTTTTATTTTTTTGTATCCATTCAGCAAGCTTGTTTCTTTTGGTTAGAGCATTTAATCCATTCACATTTAGGGTAATTATTGATATGTATGTTCCTATTACCATTTTCTTAATTGTTTTGGGTTTGTTTCTGTAGGTCCTTTTCTTCTCTTGTGTTTCCCACTCAGAGAATTTCCTTTAGCATTTGTTGTCAAGCTGGTTTTGTGGTGCTGAATTCTCTTAGCTTTTGCTTGTCTGTAAAGTTTTTGATTTCTCCATTGTTTCTGAATGAGATCCTTGCCAGGTAGAGTTATCTTGGTTGTAGGTTCTTCCCTTTCATCACTATAAATATATTGTGCCACTTCCTTCTGGCTTTTAGAGTTTCTGCTGAGAAATCAGCTCTTAACCTTATGGGAGTTCCGTTGTATGTTATTTGTCATTTTTCCCTTGTTGCTTTTAATAATTTTTTTTTGTCTTTAATTTCTGTCAATTTGATTACTATGTGTCTGGGCATGTTTTCCTTGGGTTTACCCTACCTGGGACTCTCTGCATTTCCTGGACTTGGGTGGCTATTTACTTTCCCATGTTAGGGAAAATTTCAACTATAATCTCTTCAAATATTTTCTCAGATCGTTTTTCTCTCCCTTCTCCTTCTGGGAGCCCTATAATGCTAATGTTCGTATGTTTAATGTTGTCCCAAAGGTCACTTAGGCTGTCTTCATTTCCTTTCATTCTTTTTTCTTTATTCTGTTCTGCAGCAGTGAATCCCACCATTCTGTCTCCCAGGTCACTTATCTGTTCTTCTGTCTCAGTTATTTTGCTATTGATTCCTTCTAGTGTATTTTTCATTTCAGTTATTGTATTGTTCATCTCTGTTTGTTTGTTCTTTAATTATTCTAGGTCTTTGTTAAACATTTCTTGCATCTTCTTGATCTTTGCCTCTATTCTTTTTCCGAGATCCTGGATCATCTTCACTGTCATTATTCTGAATTATTTTTTGTGAAAAGTTGTCTATCTCCACTTCATTTGGTTGTTTTTCTGGGGTATTATCTTATTCCTTCATCAGGTACATAGTCCTCTGCCTTTTCATTTTGTCTATCTTTCTGTGAATGTGTTTTGCATTCCACAGGCTGAAGGATTGTAATTCTTCCTGCTTCTGCTTTCTGCACTCTGGTATATAAAGCTATCTAAGAGGCTTGTTCAAGCTTTCTGATGGGAGGTAATGGTAGTGGATAGAGCTAGGTGTTGCTCTGGTAGGCAGAGCTCAGTAAAACTTTAATCTGCTTGTCTGCTGATGTGAGGGGCTGAGTTCCCTCCCTGTTGGTTGTTTGGCCTGAGGTGACCCAGCATTGGAGGTTACAGGCTCTTTGGTGGGGCTAATGGTGGACTCCAGGAGGGCTTATATCAAGGAGTACTTCCCAGGCCTTCTGCTGTCTGTGTTCTTGTCCCCACAGTGAGCCACAGCCACACCCCAGTTGTGCAGGAGACCCTCTATCACTAGCAGGTATGTCTGGTTCAGTCTCCTATGGGGTTACTGCTCCTTCCCCCTGGGTCCTGATGCACACACTACTTTGTGTGTGCCCTTGAAGTGTGGAGTCTCTGTTTCTCCCAGTCCTGTCGAAGTCCTGCAGTCAAATCCTGCTAGACTTCAAAGTCTGATTCTCTGGGATTCCTCCTTCTATTGCCGGACTCCCCAGTTGGGAAGCCTGATGTTGGACTCAGAACCTTCACTCCAGTGTGTGGACTTCTGTGGTATAATTATTCTCCAGTTTGTGAGTCACCCACCTAGCAATTATTGGATTTTATTTTATTGTGATTGCTCCCCTCCTATCATCTCATTAAATCTTCTCCTTTGTCTTTGGATATGGGGTATGTTTTTTGGTGAGTTCCAGTGTCTCCCTGTTGATGATTGTTCAGCAGTCAGTTGTGATTCTGGTGTTCTCATAAGAGGGAGTGAGCACATGTCCTTCTACTCCTCCATCTTGAACCAATCTCTCTTAGACTTCTTAAAATTATCTCCAGTTCACAGACACACTCGCATTTGATCAAATTAATGATATAGGAAACAGATTGTCATTCTTTGCTTCTAAAACCCAGATACATGTATGCTCTGGAGGGTATATCAGTCTGCCAAGGATAAAAAAAAAAAATCTGGACTCTGTGTCTACCATATTATATTAGTTCTCTTTAATCTGCCTGGATTTTTAAATTTTTTATTGGCATATAATACAAACATTATTTTTACATTAAAAAAGATATGGGTACATTTTACATTGGCTGAAAAATTCATACAGCTCTAGAAACTTCCAAGAAACTTTCTGCTTCTTGTGAATCATTACCATTTACACATCTAGACCTTCAGGGTGTAAGTTAAGTTTCTTCTGTTTTATTGTATTTGTTTTTATTGAAATATAGTTGATTTACAATATTATATTATTTTCATAGTGACAGCAAAGTGATTCAACATTCTTTATAAATTATATTCCATTTAAAGTTTTTACAAATAATGGCTATAGTTTCCTGTGCTGTACAATATATTATTGTAACTTATTTGTTTTATATATAGAAATTTGTATCACTTAATCCCATACCCATGTTGTGCACTTTCCCCCTTCCCTTTTCCCACTGGTAACCACTAGTTCTCTATATTAGTGAGTCTGTTTCTGTTTTGTTATATACATACATTCATGCTGTTTTTCAGACTCCACATGTAAGTGACAACATAGAGTGTCTTTCTCTGTCTGGCTTATTTCACTAAGCATAATACTCTCTTGGTCCATTCACACTGTTGCAAATGGCAGAATTTCATTTTTTTATGGCTGAGTAATATTCCACTGTATATATATACCATACCTTCTTTATCCATTCATCTGTTGATGGACACTTGGATTGTTTCCATATCTTGGCTATTAGAAATAATGCTATTGTGAACATTGGGGTGCATGCATCTTTTCAAGTTGGTGTTTTAAATTTTTTTGTATATATACCGAGGAGTGGAATTACTGGATCATATGGTAGTTCTATTTTTAATTTTTTGAGGACCCCCCATACTGTTTTCCATAGTGGCTGTATCAATTTACATTCCCACCAACAGAGTACATGGGTTCCCTTTTTTCCACATTTTCGTCAAAATTTGTTATTTGCTGTCTTTTTGATGATAAGCCATTCTGACTGGTGTGAGGTAATATCTCATTGTGTTTTGAATTTGCATATCTTTAATTTTAATGGTGTTGAGCATCTTTTAATGTGCCTGTTGGCCATCTGTTTGTCTTCTTTGGAAAAATGCCTATTCAGGTTTTCTACCCATTTTTATTGGGTTTTTAAATTTTTGATATTGACTTGTAGAGCTGTTTATTTATTGTGGAAAATAATCCCTCATCTATCATGTCATTTGTAAATATTTTCTCCATTCTGTAGGTTGTCTTTTTGTTTTGTTGCTGGTTTCCATTTCTGTTCAAAAGTTTTTAAGTTTAATTAGGTTACATTTGTTAATTTTTGATTTTGTTTCTTTTTTGCCTCAGGAGACAGATCCAAGAAAATATTGCAATAATTTATGTCAGAGAATGTTCTGCCTATGTTCTCTTTTAGGTGTTTTATGGTTTCAGGTCTTACATTTAGGTCTTTAATCCATTTTTTGTTTATTTTTGTATATAGTGTGAGGAAATGTTCTAATCTCATTCATTTATATGTAGCTGTGCAGTTCCCAGCACCGCTTGGACTGGATTCTTCCAACCCAAAAACACTTGATGTTTTCCCATTATTTGTATTATATTCAGTTTCCTTCATTAATGTCTTATAGTTTTCAGAGAAAAGGTTTTTCATTCCCTTTGTTAAGTTTATTTCTAGATATTTTATTCTTTGAGATGTGATTTCAAATAGGATTTTATTTTGGGTTTTTTTTCTTTCTGATAGTTAATTATTAGTGTATAGAAAAGCAATAGATGTTTGTATATTAATCTTGTATCCTACAACTTTACTGAATTCATTCATGAGTTTTATTAGGGATTTTTGGTGGAGACTTTAGGGTTTTCTATAGATAGTATCATGTCATCTGCAAATAGTGACAGTTTTAATTCTTCCTTTCCAATTTTGATCCCTTTTATTTCTTTTTCTTTTTTTAAAAATATATGTTTTTTTTTAATCACTCATCTTTTAAAATAATTAATTAATTAATTATTGGCTGTGTTGGGTCTTTGTTGCTGTGAGCAGGCTTTCTCTAGTTGCAGCAAGCAGCAGTTCATGGGGTTCTCATTGAAGTGGCTTTTCTTGTTGTGGAGCATGGGCTGTAGGCACATGGGCTTCAGTAGTTGTGGCCCGTGGGCTCAGTAGTTGTGGCTTGTGAGCTGTAGAGTGCAGGCTCAATAGTTGTGGCTGATGGGCTTAGTTGCTCTACAGCATGTGGGATCTTCCCAGACCAGGGCTTAAACCAGTGTCCCCTGCATTGGCAAGCAGATTCTTAACCACTGTGCCACCAGGGAAGTCCCTTATTTCTTTTTCTTATCTTATTTTTGTGTCTAGGACTTCAATAGTATGTCAAATAGAAGTGGCAAGAGTAGGCATCCTTTTTTGTTCCTCTTTTTAGAGGAAAGTCTTTCAGCTTTTCAACATTGAGTATGATGTTAGCTATGGGTTTGCCATAAAAAAAGCCTTTATTATAATGAGATATGTTTCCTCTATATCAACTTTATGAGAGATTTTATCATTAATCAATGTTTTATGAGAGTTTTTAATCATGAATCAATGTTGAATTTTGTCAAATGCCTTTTCTGCTTCTATTGAGATGATCATGTGATTTTTATCCCTCCTTTTGTTATTGTAGTGTATCACATTGATTGATTTGCCAATACTGAACCATTTTTGTATCCTTGGAGTAAACCCAGTCAATCATGGTGCATGATCCTTTTTATATATTGTTGGATTCAATTTGCTAATATTTTATTGAGGATTTTTGCATCTATATGCATATCAACAATATTAGAGTATATTTTTTTGGTAGTCTCTTTGTCTGGTTTTAGTATCAGGGTAATTTTGTCCTCATAGAATGAATTTGGGAGTGTTTCTTCCTCTTCAATTTTTTGGAATAATTTGAGAAGGATAGACATTAACTTTTCTTTGCATGTTTAGTGGAATTCCCATGTGAAGCCATCTGGTCCTGGATTTTTGTATGCTGTGTGTTTTTTATATTACAAATTCAATTTCACTACTAGTGATCGGTATGTTCAGATTGTTTCTTTCTGATTCAGTCTTGGCAGTTTGTATGTTTCCAGAAATTTGTCTATTTCTTATAGGTTGTCTAATTTGTTGACATATAACTATTCATAGTATTCTCTTATGATTTTTTTGTATCTCTGTGATATTCGTTGTTTCTTACCCTCTTTCATTTCTTTTTTTTTTACATTTAAAATTTTCGTGGGGCCACAGTGCACTGTTTGTAGGACCTCAGTTCCCCAACCAGGGATCAAACCTGGGCCTTGGCAGTGAAAGTGCCAAGTCCTAACCAGTGGACTGCCAGGAAATTCCCTCCCCTCTTTCATTTCTTGCTTTGTTTATTTGAGTCCTCTCTCTTTTCTTCGTGATAAGCCTGGCTAAATGTTAATCAATTTTTTTTTATCTTTTCAAGAAACCAGCTCTTGGTTTCACCAATCTTTTCTATTAGTTTTTTTCTTTTATCTCTATTTTATTTATTTCCAATTTCCTTCCTTCTGTTGACTTTGAGCTTTGTTTGTTTTCTTTTTCTAATTCCTGTAGATTGTAGGTTAGGTTGTTTATTTGAGATTTTTCT
Source organism: Phocoena phocoena (assembly GCF_963924675.1). Taxonomy (NCBI): domain Eukaryota; kingdom Metazoa; phylum Chordata; class Mammalia; order Artiodactyla; family Phocoenidae; genus Phocoena; species Phocoena phocoena. Next base: position 128,833,801 of record NC_089222.1, read on the forward strand.
TATTTCTTGAAGAAAGCATGTGTGCTATAAACTTCCTTCTTAAGAACTGCTTTTGCTGCATCCCATAGATTTTGGAAAGTTGTGTTTTCATTTTCATGTGTCTTGAGATATTTTCTGTTTTCCTGTTTGATTTCTTCATTGACACATTGCTTTTTTCAGTATCATGTTTTATAGTCTCCACATATTTGTGCTTTTCCCATTTTTCTTTTTGAAATTATTTTCTAATTTCATACTGCCATTGTCAGAAAAAAAATGCTTGATATATGTTCTATTCTCTTAAATGTGTTGATACTTGTTTTGTGGCCTAGCATGTGATTTATCCTGGAGAACATTCTGTGCACACTTGAAAAGAGTGTGTATTCTGTTTTTGGATGGAATGTCCTGTAGATATCTATTAAGTCCAACTAATTTATTGTGTCATTTAAGACTACTGATGCCTTATTAATTTTCTGTATGGTTGATTTTCCATTGATGTAAGTAGTGTGCTTAAAGTTCCCTATTATTATTGCATCATTGTCAATTTCTCTTCTTGTGTCTGTTAATATTTGCTTTATGTATTTAGATGTTCCTGTATTGGATGCATATAGGTTAACAATTACAAATCCTCTTCTTGTATTGATACCTTATCATTATATAATGCCCTTCTTTATCTTTTGTTATAGACTGTGTTTAAAAGTCTATTTTGTATGATACAGGTATTGCTACCCACTCTTTCTTGTCATTTCCATTTCCATGAGATATCTTTTCTCATCCCCTCACTCAAAGTCTGTGTGTGCCTTTAGCTCTGAAGTGAGTCTCTTGTAAGCAGCATTTATATGGGTCTTGTTTTTTCATCCAATCAGCCACCCTATGCCATTTGATTGGAGCATTTAGTACGTTGACATTTAAAGTAACTATTGACAAGTGTATGTACTTATTGCCATTTTATTATTTGTTTTCTGGTGGTTTTTGTAACTCTTTTCTGTTCATTTCTTCTTCTCTTTGTTTATTACTTTGTGGTTTGATTATTTTCTTTAGTAATATGCTTGTGTTTCTTTCTTTCTAGTTTTTGTGTATCTATTATAAATTTTTGATTTGTGGTTACTATGGAGCTCATATATGTTGGCATATAACTATATCTACCTGTTTTAAATTGGTAGTCATTTAAGTTCAAAAACATTCTAAAAGTTCTATTTTTTCACTGCCCTCCCCTACATTTTGTGTTTTTGATGTTAGATTTTACATCTTCGTGTTTATCTCTTCACTGTTCATTTTAGTTATAGTTGCTTTTACAATTGTTTTGTCTTTTACTCTTTATAATGGTTTATTTAAGTGATTGATCCTCAGCCCTTACTATATATTTGCCTTTCCTAGTGGGATTTTTCTTTTCTTATAGATCCTTCTTGTGATAGACTTTTCTTATCCACTTAGAGAAGACCCTTTAACAGTCCTTTTAGGGAGGGTTTAATATTGATTAACTTTCAGGTTTTGCTTATATGAGAAGTTCATTATCTCTCCTTTGATAATATTGTTGAGCAGCGTACCCTCGGTTGCAAGTTTTTCCCTTTTAGTGCTTTGAATATATCATGCTACTCCCTTCTAGCCTGCAAAGCTTCTGAAGAAAAAATCAGCTGATAGCCTTATGGAGGTTCTTTTGTATATGACTCTTTGTTTTTATCTTTCTGCCTTTAGAATTCCATCTTTATCTTTTGCCATTTTAATTATGATGTCTTGGTGTGGGTCTGTTTGGGTTTATGTTATTTGAGACTCTGTGTTTTGTGTACCTGGATATATATTTCCTTCTTCAGGTCTGAGACTTTTTCAGTCACAACTTCATCAAATACCTTTTTCATCCCCTCTTCTCTCTTCTCATTCTGGGACCCCTATAATATGAATGTTGGTACTTTTGATGTTGTCCCAGAAAATTTGTTTTTAGCTTTGCTATTCTGACTGGATCTATCTTCCAGGTCACTTATACATTCTTCTGTATTGCTTAGTCTGCTATTCCTTCATTCTGGTGTGTTTTTCATTTCAGTTATTGTATTTTTCAGTTCTGACTGGTTCTTTTTTATATTTTCTAGTTCCTTGTTAAAATTTTCACTGTGTTTATCTATTATTTTCCTGAATTCAGTTAACATTCTTATTACTAATGTTTTGAATTCTTTATCTGATAAATTGTTTACTTCTCTTTCACTATTCATTTAAGCAGGGGTTTTCTCTTGCTCTTTCAATTGAGACTAGTTCCTTTCTCTTTTCATTTTGTGTAACTTTCTCCACCTCTGTGAATTTAGGTGAAACAATTGCCTATTGCAGTCTTGAAGGGATATCCTTATGTAGGAGTGTCCATGGTCTGCATGTGCCCAGTGCATTTGGTGGGAGAGCTGGATTTGACATGAAAAGAAGAATCTTTCCTCAGGGTATGTTGTCAGCTATCACCTTGGAAGGAGGTGGAGCTAGAGATAGAGGAGCTAGAGCCAGAACCAGATGTGAGATGGGGCTTCCTCTGTGCTCAGAGGCTGTAACCACCCTACTGGATGTGGGGTCAGACCTCAAGTTGATGGAGCAGAAGCTCTGAGGTTCAGGTCTGAGCTGACTCTCTTTCCTTTAAGTGTATGCTCTCTCATCTCCCAGCACCAGCACCCTTGTCCCAGAGGAAAGCAGTGCTGGAGCAAGAGGGGCCCATGCAGGCTCTCAGCTCATGATGAGGCATGGGCTGTGGTGGTTCAACCACAGACAGAGGCCCAGGCTGTGTTTGATGCAGTGTCTGTGCAATTGCCAGTAATGGCAGCCCCACTGCATCTGAGTCTCCTTTGTCCCTCACAGCCAATGAATCTCCCCAGTCTTCTCAGCCTCTGCCTTGCTGTGGAGCTGCTCTTCTCAGTAGGTGGGGCTCACTTGGGCTCTCAGCATATCAGGGCTTCGGCTGTGGTCGTCCAGCTGCTGTCAGAGATCAGGGCTGCTTCTGGTGAGTTGCCTGAGTAAGCATCAGCAATGGCTATCCCCATTGCATCAGATGCCACCCCAGGTCCAAGTTGTCTCTCTCTTCCATGGCCAAGCTCTCTCCCTGGTTCTGGTAGCCCTTGCCCTTGTGCTGAGCTGTGAGGTGAAGTAAGTGGGGCTGAAGCATTTGCTCAACTCAGGCTTGAGCATGTGCCAGGGAAGTCACAGGAAACCAGGTAGCCACTGGAGTAGTCCTCAATCCACCTTATCTGCTCTGCCTTGGGAGCAAGCCAGCACTCTCATGCTCCTCACAAATGGAGTCCAGGCTTCCTATAGCCCTCCTGTCAGTTCTATGGACCTCCAGCCAGCCAAGGGGGCTTTTCTGCCCTATGTTGGACTCCAGGACTGGGACACCAAATATATGGCTCAAACTGCTCACTAATTAGGGCAGATCTCCACTGGTGTATTCTCCCTTTTCCTCTAAGTCCCCTCCCAGGGGTATGGTCCCAACCTGATTGCTCTGTTCCCTTCCTTCCTGATTCTGTGTGGATCTTTGTTACAGCCTTGGATGTACTGTTTCTGACAGTTTACAGTTAGTTTTCAGTGAGAATTTTCCCACATTCAGATGCATTTTTGATGTGTTCATTGGGGGAGGTGAGTTCCACATCCTCCTACTCTGCCATCTTGATCCAAAGTTCCATTCTTCTCTTTTAAATGTGTGTCTGTGGGAAAGATTTTAAAACTAATGAGTAGCATTTTTCAGGACTAGTTTTGCCATTATTTGTACAAACCTAACACACATCTTCACTTCTCTAAATTTATTTCTTCGTCTGGAATTTTAAAGGGATTGAAATAATACTCTCTCAGTTTCCTTGTGGGGACGCAATTGTACTATTGTATGACAACTTTACATCATCAGTTTTGATTGAAGGAGTTGGAGCTTTCAGAGACACATTTCATGACCCATGTTTGACAAAAACTTTGTTAACAGATGTGAAGAGGAACAGTTTATGGAATTCCTTGAGGTAATGTTATTTTATACCAAAAATATCCACTATAGTTTTACAGAAATGTCAGACATTTTAGTAGAGTATTTGAAATTCTTGAAGAAATGTTTTACATAAGAGCTGTCATTTTTAATATGAAAATTTTGTTGTGATTTCATCATGGAACATTTTTTTTTTCTTTTAAATTTTATTTATTTATTTATTTATGGCTGTGTTGGGTCTTCGTTTCTGTGCGAGGGCTTTCTCTAGTTGCGGCAAGTGGGGGCCACTCTTCATCGCGGTGCGCGGGCCTCTGACTATCGAGGCCTCTCTTGTTGCAGAGCACAGGCTCCAGAGGCGCAGGCTCAGTAATCGTGGCTAACGGGCCTAGTTGCTCCGCGGCATGTGGGATCCTCCCAGAGCAGGGCTCGAACCCGTGTCCCCTGCATTGACAGGTAGACTCTCAACCACTGCGCCACCAGGGAAGCCCCATCATGGAACATTTTATCCTTTCAAAATTTTTTTTACAATACAACTTTGAGAAATATATTTTTCCATAAGATAATGAACCCTCATTATCAAGTATAGAAATTTCCTTAATTTCAATTGAAGAATAATATTCTAAAGTTTAAATATATAGTATATATTGATAATTTTAAAAGTTTTATGATTTTATTATAAAATTTCCTTACTTTTAATAGAATAATATTCTAAAGTTAATTATATATAGTATGAAATTTTTATGATAAAATTTGTGATTTTAATGTATTATAAAATATACTATGCTATAAAATCATTTTATAATAATTTTATAATAAAATTTTATATAAAATACTTTAAAGTTTGAAAACAGGTAATTTATAAAACTTAATTCATTTAACTATTTCACCTAATTTAAAATAAATTCAGTTAATTTATTTAACTCTTTCGCTAAGGCAACATAATCTTGGCATGATGCACTATTACTATAGTGTTGCTTTTTTGTTGTCATTTTGGGGGGTATTTGCATAAATATTTTGATTAATTAGATCTTTGAAAACATCGTTAGAGTTTGCTTTGCAGAGAGACCCAAATACTTCCCTGAGGTGACTTGGAGGCTTGTGATAAAACAGAAATAGTAGCAATCAATATAATATTTAATCTGGACACCCCATCACTCTTAAACTAATAAACTAGAGTGTCAATGATGTCATAGCCAAAGATTCTCCTCTATTATAAATGGGTCAATTAGCAGCCCATAGAAACACCGTGCTCTAGGGCCAGATGCAAGCTTGTAAATGACACGTCAAAGCAGAGCTGATACATTGCTTTCCCTTCACAATGGGTCATGAATCAGTGCTCATCACATTCTAGGCAGCCTAAACAAACAAACAAACAAGTAACTTTATACCCAGGGTTGTACTTTCCAGATCCACTTCCTCTCAAATAAACAAAACCCTGGTAATTATAACTCAGCTTTTTAAAAAGTCTAAAAAAAATTTAAAAAGAACCCCAACTTTTGGTGTGATGGTTAATTTTATGTATCAACTTGATTGGGTCACAGGACCCCAGATATTTGGTTAAACGTTATTTCTGGGTATGTCTGTGGGGGGTGTTCATTTGTTGAAGGCCTGATTAGAAGAAAAGGCTGAGTAAGAAATAGTTCTTTCTCTCTGCCAGACTGTCTTTGAGCTGAGACATTGGTCTTCTCCTGTCTTTGGAATGAACTCAGACTAGAGCATACAGCACTGGCTCTTCTGGTTCTCAGGTCTTCAGACTTGGACTAGAACTATACTGTTGACTTTCTTGGGTCTGTGGCTTATTGACTGTGGATCTTGGACTTAGCCTCCGTAATCAAGTGAGCCAATTCCTAATAGTAAATTTCTTTAGATAGATAGTTAGACTGATCATCTGAAAATATTACTTCTTTCTCACCAGGATAAGATTAATTGCAAATTTGGTAACTTTGTTAATCTTATATTGTAGTTTCTCTTAGCTCCAGTTCCTTTAAATACCTGTTGTGGATTTTTGTTTGTTTGCTTTTTTAACTGTGAGCCAGTCTTTTGGAAATCCATGCTCTCTTTCAAAAATTATTTACAACTATATATCATATATCATCCTTTCCCAGATATATAGCTGATTTTTAAAGGGAAAGAGATAAAACAAATGTGGGAATCAAAGCAGACTATAAACACAGATCATATAACTACAGCTATAGAATTATCAGACCTGGAATTAAAAAGATATGCTACTTTGTCTGACGTACTTCACTCAGTATGACAATCTCTGGGTCCACCCATGTTGCTGCAAATGGCATTATTTTGTTCCTTTTTATGGCTGAGTAATATTCCATTGTATGTATATATATATATATATATATATATATATATATATATATATATACACACATATATACCACATCTTCTATCTTCTTTATCCATTCCTCTCTTGACGGACATTTAGGTTGCTTCTATGTCCTGGCTATTGTAAATAGTATTTCAATGAACATTGGGGTGCATGTATCTTTCTGAATTATGGTTTCTTTGGATATATGCCCAGGAGTGGGACTGCTGGGTCATATGGTAGTTTTACTTTTAGTTTTTTAAGGAACCCCCATACTGTTCTCCATACAAACACTATGGATTTACATTTGCACCAACAGTGTAGGAGGATTCCTTTCTTTTCACATCCTCTCCAACATTTATTGCTTTTAGATCTTTTTAATGATGGCCATTCTGATTGGTGTAAGGTGATACCTCATTGTAGTTTTGATTCGCATTTCTCTATTAGTGGTGGATCTAGAGATTTTCACACTGAGGGAAGTAAGTCAGACACAGAAAGACACATATATATCACTTATATGTGGAATCTAAAAAAATAGGGTACAAATGAACTCATTTACAAAGCAGAAGTAGAGTCACAGATGTAGAAAACAAACTTATGGTTACCAGGGGATAAGAGGGAAGGGATAAATTGGGAGATTGGGATTAATGTATATACACTACTATATATAAAATAGATAACTAATAAGAACCTGCTGCATAGCACAGGGAACTCTACTTAATACTCTGTGATGGCCTATATGGGAAAAGAATCTAAAAAAAAAAGAGTGTATATATGTATATGTATAAATGATTCACTTTGTTGTACACCTGAAACTAACACAACATTGTAAATCAACTATACTCCAATAAAAATTAAAAAATAAAAATGAAAATAAAAATTAAAAAAAACAACAAAAGGTGTGTTATCAATACATTCAAAAACTAGAGTAAAAGCTGAAGAATATCATCAGAGAATTGAATCTATTAAGAAGTATAAAATGGAAATTCTATAATTGAAAACAAATAAAATAAATGCTATGAAAAGAACAAAACAAAAATGTGGGTTAAAATGAAAAGTTTTAACATACATATAATTGGAGTCACCAAAAGAAAATAAAACACATATATATATATAAATATGTATATAATATATATATTTATATACATAATATATAATATGTATATAAATATATATAAAATAAAAAATATATAAATGTATATATATATGTTTTAACAAATAATGGTATAGAATTTTCCAACATTCATTATAGACCTTGAGCTATGGGTTCAGAAACTTTTATGAACCCCAAACCAATTAAAAAAAACCCTGATACTTATTCACATAAGAGTAAGATTATTGAAAACCATAAAAAAGAGAAAATTTAAAAGCAACCAAAGAGAAAGAATACATTACTTTCAAAGGACCATAAATATGATTGATATCTAGCTCTGCGACAGAAACAATGAAAGACAGAAAACACTGATGCCATTTTTAAAGAGCTGAAAGAATATAACTATCAAACTAGAGTATTATTCCACAAAAGAAATATTCTTTAAGAATATAGGAAAGTAGAGACATTTTCAGAGAAACAGTGAAAATCTTTCATCTCTACACCCATACTGAGGAAATACTACATGGAATTTTGGGGCAGAATTAAAATTATTTTAGATGGAAACACAGTAAATCAGTCAGAAATGAAGAGCATGAGAATTGATAGCTACATAGGGAGATCTAAATTAAAACAGACTGCTTAATGTAATAATAAATTAGTAATAATAATATTTGTATTTTTTAAACCACACAAATGCAGAATTAAAAGTTATAATAAAATAGTATAAAAATTAAGGAGAGTAAATGCCATAAGGCCATTACATTGACTAGAAAGTGGTAAAGTATGAATTTAATATGAATTCCAGTAAGGCATGGATACATATCATAGCTTCTAACATAACAATGAAAAGAATAATGATACAATTCAACAATAAAAAAGATAACCCATTAGAAAATGAGCAATGTACTTGAGTGGACATTTCTCCAAAGAAGACATACAAATAACCAGTGATCACATGAAAAGATGGTGAACATCACTAATCATTGTGGAAATGTAAATCAAAACCATAATTACATACCATTTCATACCATAACCATTAGAATGGCTATTATCAAAAAAGCAGAACTAACAAGTGTTGATGAGGATGTGAAGAAATTGGAATCTTGTATATTGCCAGTAGGAATGTAAGATGGTGCAGATGCTGTGAAAAATGGTATGGTTGTTCCTCTAAAAATTAAACATAATTGTGTCATGTAACATATCTGTTCCATATCTGGGTGTATATCCAAAAGAATTGAAAAAAGAGACTTACAGATATTTGTACACTCATGTTCATAATAGCATTATTAACAATAGTCAAAAGGTGGCTGCAACTCGTGTCCATTGATGGATGAATGGATAAACAAAATGTGATGTATACATACAATGAAATATTATTCAGACTTAAAAAAGAAGGGAATTCTCACATGTACTACAACATGGATGAACCTTGATGACATTATATTGATACTGACTGAGATAAGCCAGTCACTTATGTGAAGTACCTAACATAGTCAAATTTATAGAGATAAAAATTTGAATGATGGTTGTCAGGAACTGGGTGGAAGAGGGAATGAGGAATTATTGTTTAATGAGTACGAAATTTCATTTTGGGAAGATAAAAAAGTTCTGGAAATGGATGCTTGTAATGGTTGTACAACATTGTGAATATAATTAATGCCAGTGAAATGTACACTTAAAAATGGTAAATTTTATGTCATGTATATTTTACCACAATAAAAAAGAACCTTAACAACAATAAAAATAATAACAGAATGTATTATTAGCAAGCTAATAGAAGATGAGGAGTGGAAAAATAAAAATACTTTATCCAGAAAGGGCAAGAAATATAAAAAGAAGAAACAATGAACCGATGGGACAAATTAAAAAACGAATAGTAAGTTGGTAGAGATACATCTAAGTTTAATAGACAATACTAATCATAAAAATTGGATTAAAAAATGAAACAACTATACATTTTGTTGGTTTGCAGCATCGGGAGTTCCTGGGTAAAATCTGAAACTGGTCCTCTTGCAGGGAGGCAAGGAGAAACTGAAGAAAGAGGCAGGCCTCTCCAGATTGTTAGGTGGCAGCTTTAATAAGCAAAGGAACTGTGAGTCTTGCCCTGGGTGGCCGCAAGATGAGTAGATCTTTGCACCGGCCCACCAGAATCTTAAACGATTAAATAGGGGCCTTGACTGGGTTCAGTAGTGTACACAGTCCAGATGGTCTCAACAACACCTTGCTCTTGCAAGGTTGCATCCTTGGAACACTGCTAGTGTGGGAACTGTGGGTGGAATGTACATTCAAAGGACAGGGGTGAGGGTGAGGAGCCTCGGATTGCCAGGGTCCAGCTCACAGATCAACCAGAGGTCATGACTTCTCAAATACCTCCTTCAACAATGTTGCTTACAGAAGCTGCATCTTTAATGTAAGGATATAGAATAGTTGAAAGAAAGGGAGGAAGAGACGAATACTGCAAATAGTAACCAACATAAAGCTGTAAAACTATACTAATATCAAATATTTAAGGAAGTGATTATTAATAGAGATATTCAACAGAAAGTATACAAGGCCTAAATTTGTACACCACTAATTCTATATTCTCAAAACTGATAAAAAGGGACAGAGACAAATTCACACTCATAATTTGATATTTATATATAAATTATTCACTGAATAGTAGGTGAAGCAGACAAAAATTCAGTGTGGGTATTAAAATTTTAACTACATAAACAACATTAAACAACTTGATGTTGTATATATATATTATATGTAATATATATAATATGTAATATATGTAATTCTCTCTACACACACACGCACATGTGCGTGCACACACACACACACAAATGTTGCACTCAAACGACTGCAAAATTCATTCTTTTCAAGTGTACATAGAACATTTTGCAAAATAGGTCATCACATGCTGGACCACAAAGCAAGTCCTAACAAATTTCAAAGAATTTGAAAATGAAATCATAAAACGTATGTTCTGACAAAAATGCAATTAACCTGGAAATTTAAAAAAACAAATAATAAAAATAGAAAGATAACGAGTAAAATCCTCAAACTTTGCATATTAAACAATGCATTTGTAAATCATCCATGTGCCACAGAAGAAATTATATGGAAATCAGAAAATATTTTGAACTAAAATATAATAATAATATTACATAAAAGTCTTTTGTATGCTACTACAGCTGTGCTTAGAGAATAAATTAGTAGATATGCAATAATAAGAGAAGAAAATCTGAAAAATTAACACTATAAACTTCCATGAGAAGCTGAAAAAATGAATTAAATAAAATAGAAGCAAGGAAATAATGAAAAGTAAAAGCAGAAATCAATAAAACAGAAAAATTGTTAGGGAAAATAAAGATAAAAATTTGATTGTTTGAAAATACTATTAAAATTGATAACCTAATAAAACTGTTCTTGATTTAAAAATAAAAGTACAACTTATTAAAGAAATAAAGGTTATATCTATATTTGATAGATATGGAAACTTTATTAAGCTTATAATTATATTAAATGAACCAATATCTTGCAAACCACAACTTACTGAAAGTGACACAAGAAAGAAAATTAAAGGTAAGTTGTTCTTTATCTTTTATTAAATTGAATTCACAATTTAAACTTCCACTAAGAAAACTCAAAGTCCAAAGGACTTTGAATTCTTCCAAAATTTTAAGGAAGCAATATCATTATTATTACAAAAACCTTTGGAAATAGAAATAGAGGGAATATTTCCCAAAACTTTTTAATAGCAAACATAGTTTGATACCAAAACAAGGCATGGACATTTCAACTAAGGAAATTTGTAAGCAAATTTATTTAAAGAACATAGACACAAAAATCTGAAATGAAATATCAGCAAAATTAATGCAGTAATGCATAAAGTAGTGTTTGTTCTAGTAAGGTGAGTGGTGTAATGTCTGTAAATCAATCAATATAACGTACTGCATTAATAAGATAAAGGAGGAAAACATGGGGTCATCTGATTAGATGTAGAAAAATATTGATTAAATCATTGTCTACTTCTTTTTAAAAAATCTATTGGCAAACTGGGGAAATAATGGGAAATTTCATTAAACTGATAAGGGGAGTTGTATCAGTTGGTTATTGCAGACTAAAAATCATCTCAAAACTCCATGACAAAAATTCATATATATTTTTTGCTCTTGATTCTGTTGGTTGGCCAATTTAGGATGGGTTTGAAATTAACAAATAGAAAATGAAATACTCAAATAATATCTTTTAAAATAGCATCAAACATAGCAAATACATAGGAATAAATTATAAGAAAGGTGTGGAAAACCTCTACACTGAAATTACAAAGCGAACGTTGCTGAAATAAAGGAAAAAGAACAAGTAAAGGCAATAAGGTACTATGTTTATAGATTGGAAGACTCATTGTTTAAAGACATTGACTATCAACTATATGCCCCTCAAATGGTACATACAACATAATACCAATCAAAATCTCTGCAGGGGTGTGTGTGTGTGTTTATTAAAAATGAATGTAGAAATTCAAATAGTAAAGAGTAGCAAAGACAAGCCTGAAGAAGAACACGAGGACTTAAACTACCAGATATTATGCTTTATTACAAAACTACAGTAAAACTGTGTGGCATTGACACAATCAGATAAATAGTCCAGAGAGACCCCAAAAAGAATCCAGAATGATACATGCATGTAAAAAAAATCACACCATTTATAACAAAAGTGCCACTGAAATGCAATGAAGAAAGGTTCATATTTTCAGTATATGATACTGGATAAACTGGGTATCTCTATGGAAAAAAAAAAATGAACCTTCACATTTTCAGTAGGTGATGCTGGGTTAGATGAATATCCAAATAGAAGAAAAATTGAATTAAACTTTTTCTCACATCTCACACCATATATAAAAATTAATTCCAGATGGATTGAAGATTCCAGATGGATTGAAGATCTAAATGAGAAAGGTAAATTATTAAAACCTCCCTCCAAAATTGGAGAGTATTTTCATGGCTACAACATAGGTGAGTTGCTTTATAAATTTGATTGTGAGAAGGAAGCATGTATACCGGACTTTCTGATCCCATTTATATAGAGTTCCATAAAAATAAAATCAATCAATGATGCTGGAAGTCACAGTTGTGGTTACCTTGGTGGTTTAATTACTGCGAATTTGTACCAGGAGTCTTCTGGAGTGCTGGTTATGTTTATAATACCATTTACAATAGTATCAAAAAAAATCAGGTACCTATGAATAAATCAAAGATGTGAAAAACTTTGATACAGATACTTAAAATACAAAAAATTATTGAGAGAAATGAAAAAATGCATAACAAGACATTTTCATGAGCTGGAAGACCCATTGTAAATATGCCCACTATATTCTCAAAATAATAAAGGCAAAGCCATCACAATCAAGGGCTATTTTGTTACATTTCAATATCAAAGTATGTACGATATGTTTCAATAAAAAAATTAGCACAATAAAGGAAATAGGACATAAAATGAATTGTAATTACCTACAAGAAAGGAAAAAGAAGAAGGAAAAAGAAATATGTTGTAGCTGCCGTGTACTCTTGAGGATGTATGACTATCTAGATATGGTGTTAATACATTCCATTCTTCATGTCAAATTTCTCACCTTCTCAAATTGCATAAGTGTAGACATTTTGGACCTTTATACCTGTGATATTCTGGGAAATGGCCTTACTATTCCTCAGTAATATTTTACAAGTGAACTTGATGTGGAAAGGATCACTGTCCTGAAATACATTTGTTCCATAGTAGAACTTTTGGCAGTCTTCTCAGTGACTATGGAGCACAGTGAGATGCATGTGTATAAATATTCTGAGGCCCATTATAATGCACTTCACTATCACATGAGATGCAACATAAAGGAAAGTCAGACTGAAAGTGCTGTGTTATTCAACTGTTTCATTTACAATCAAAATCTGTGGCTCAGCATAGCCTACAGCAGGTCCATATGTAAAGAATTCATGAATGTGATATTACCTAAACAAAATAAAAGACAGCCTATTTATACAACAATTTAATAATTTTATTGTAATTCTGCACAATATTTTATGGAACTACTGAACAGAAGATTTGTGAATCTTTAGAAATAAATTAATTCACCTTCTATTGGACAAAATTGCCTATGGTTTTCTAAGTGTTCTTTTAACACCTCTAGAGATGTGAAGTTCGTTATCTTATGGGGCAGTTTATTAAATTTTTATAGACTTATATTAAGTTATTAGAAGACATACTAATCTGAAACCTGTTTTCCTGTAACTTGTATTTATCATTTTTAAATCTTCCTTGGGGTGCCACATAGAATACAAGTTTAATTTCATGCAAAGCCGCATATATTTTTAGATTGTTTACAATGTTTTTTTTCTTCTAGATAAATTCAGATTGCAAAACAATCGAGTATATTATGAACTAGGCAACATATTGTATTCAATGAACATTTCTGAAACATATATTTTGATTTTTCATAGATTACTAATTAATTTATACTTTAGATATTCTTTAAGCTTGTCTTCTCCATCTAAAAGTATGACATCATCATCAAGTCATTTACTAAAGTGAGAAATTCTTGAATCCTCTCTTCCTCTAACCCTGTACATCTAAGCCATCTGCAAATACTATAGGCTGTACTTAAATGGTCTGCCTGAGTCTACTTTTAATCCCTATAGTCCATTCTTCACACAGAACTAGAAATCTTTCTAAATTATAAAATCATGATATTTTGTAGTGGGCAGCCTTCTAAGATAGCCCACAATGATCTCTATCTCCTGATATTCATGCCATTGTACCATTCCTTCCCCTGAGGGTTGGTTGGACATATTGGCATCTAATGAATAGAATATGGCAAAAGTAATGGGATGTCACTTCTGAGCTTAGGTTACAGAAGACTGTGACTTCTATCTTGTTTGCTTTCTCTCTCTCTCTCTCTCTGGCTCTTCTCAGTTACACCTTCTAATGAAGCAATCTGCCCTGCTGTGAATTGCCTTATGGAGAGGCCCATGGGGAAGGGAAGCAAGGGTGGCCTCCAGCCAACAGCCAGTAAGGAACTGAAGCTCTCAGTTCAATAGTCTACATGAAACCGAATTCTGCCAACAATCACATAAGTGAACTTGGAAATTGATCTTTCCTGGTCTATCCTTGAGATGCCTGTATTCCCAGCCAACATTTTGATTGTAGCCTCATGAGAGACCTTGAGCCAGAGGTCTCAGGTAAACTGTGCCTGGACTCCTGAAACTATAGAAATTGTGAGATGATAAATGTTGTTTGAGCCTCTAAATGTTGGGCTATTTGTTAGACAGAAATAGATAACTAACACATACTCCTTTGTTAAAAACCTTCAATCATTTTCAATACAAAAATCCCTCTGGCTAACAATGCAATCAACAGCCTACTGCTTACTTCTTTACTCTCCCCTTGTGCTTCTCTGCTGTTGACAGAGCTCCAGCTTCTGGAGCAAGTGAAGCTCTTGTCGACTTGAAGCTTTTGTTCATGCTGATCTCTCTGCTGCCATGTTCTCATGTCCTCTATTCTCATGGCTGGCCTCTTGTCATCCTTTTGACTTTCTTGAACCTGTATCTAATAAAGCTCTTCCCTAACTCCTAATTAGATAACTTAACCCTAGATTATGTTCAGAGCACTTTTCTTTTCTTTTTTTTTTTCGGTATGTGGACCTCTCACTGTTGTGGCCTCTCCCATTGAGGAGTACAGGCTCCGAACGCGCAGGCTCGGTAGCCATGGCTCACGGGCCCAGCCACTCCGCAGCATGTGGGATCCTCCTGGGCCGGAGCACAAACCCATGTCCCCTGCATCGGCAGGCGGGCTGCCAACCACTGTGCCACCAAGGAAGTCCCAGAGCACTTTTCTTAACTCATATAATTTCAATTATTGAGCTGCTACTTAAAAAAATCTGCCTCTCTTACTGGTCTGATTATGCCAGGATTCCAACCTGGACTCCAGGGATTCCCCCTGTATCACACTGCCAACCACATTGAACTGTCCTGGTTTGTAACATTCTATAAGTTAATGCATTTGTTATCAAAATTTCTTTGTAGTTTTAGAGGATGCAATCTAAATTTTTAAAAAGTTCAAATAGTATTTATAAGAAAGAGTAATAAGGAATTACAAAAAAGAGCAAGACAAAATCGATGTCAGGAGCTAACCATTTAATTTTCATTATAGAACCTTAGTTCTGCTTATATTCTATTCTTAGTGTAGTTTTATTTTTATTCCTTCAATTTTACTCTGTGAAGAAACAATTTAGGATTTAATCTTTTTGTAACATGAAATGCGCATTACAATTAAAATTTAAATGTGCCTCAAAAGATTGAATTGGATTCTTGGCTGATAAAGGAACACAGCATATTTTTCTCTTTTCACCAGCCATTATGTCCAGCCTGAAGGACACTTGAAATTATTTCAAACATTGGTATGAATGGTTTTATTTCAAAATCTTCATAGTCATGTATTAAAAAGAGAGATGTCTGGGATGCATGACTATTGAGAAAAAAAGATCAGGCAGTAGTCATATTTCAGGATTATATTACTGCCTTTTCTTTAACAGTTGTGAAGACTCCACAGACTGAGTAAATGTCATCCCCAAAACAGTAAAAACTGAGAATCTGGAAGGCTTTAATATAGCATTCACAGAAATCCTTACAAGTAGAGCCACGCATTAGTCCTCATTTCAATGAAACTATTTCATAGCATTCAAGATGAGAGTCTATTACTTAGTTTTTACCATATTGGGTACCCAACAGCCCGGTATCACTCTCAGTGTGACTTATTAACATGGATCAGGCTAGAAAATGAATTCATTCTCAGTTGGTCAACTTTGTTTGCTCGATTTATTGAATGGTTCCCCAATCTACAAAGAAGAACAGTCAGCCCTTTCTTCCCTTTGAAAATATCCAGGCTTCCCTTTCTTTTCCTTCTCCTGCTTGCCTCAGGGACATTTCATGCTTAACAGCCTTGGATTGATTTCTGTGCCCATTGGTGCTTCCATTTGCCATCTGTTAGTTGAAGTATTTATATATTTAGAAACACAGGAAAGAGAGAACGTGAGAAACTGAAGACATTTGAATAGGTAGGACAGGGCAGCTATCAAACTCTTTGTATGAACCGTTACTGATCCATAATATGTGGATAGTTGGAATAAGATATGAGATTTCAAAAGTATTGAATTGCTAGATATTAAAGCACTGAAGCAAAGGAAGAAAATAGGGTGTTTTTTTTTTGTTTTTTTTTTTTGACATCTTTATTGGGGTATAATTGCTTTACAATGGTGTTGTTAGTTTCTGCTTTATAACAAAGTGAATCAGTTATACATATACATATGTTCCCATATCTCTTCCCTCTTGCATCTCCCTCCCTCCCACCCTCCCTATCCCACCCCTCCAGGCGGTCACAAAGCACGGAGCTGATATCCCTGTGCTATGCGGCTGCTTCCCACTAACTATCTACCTTACATTTGGTAGTGTATATATGTCCATGCCTCTCTCTCGCTTTCTCACAGCTCACCCTTCCCCCTCCCCATATCCTCAAGTCCATTCTCGAGTAGGTCTGTGTCTTTATTCCTGTCTTACCCCTAGGTTCTTCATGACATTTTTTTTCTTAAATTCCACATATATGTGTTAGCATACGATATTTGTCTTTCTCTTTCTGACTTATTTCACTCTGTATGACAGACTCTAGGTCTATCCACCTCATTACAAATAGCTCAATTTCGTTTCTTTTTATGGCTGAGTAATATTCCATTGTATATATGTGCCACATTTTCTTTATCCATTCATCCGATGATGGACACTTAGGTTGTTTCCATCTCCTGGCTATTGTAAATAGAGCTGCAATGAACATTTTGGTACATGACTCTTTTTGAATTATGTTTCTCAGGGTATCTCACACCAGTCAGAATGGCCATCATAAAAAAGTCTAGAAACAATAGATGCTGGAGAGGGTGTGGAGAAAAGGGAACACTCCTGCACTGCTGGTGGGAATGTGAATTGGTACAGCCACTATGGAGAACAGTATGGAGGTTCCTTAAAAAACTACAAACAGAACTACCATATGACACAGCAATCTCACTACTGGGCATATACCCTGAGAAAAATAGGGTTTTGATAGCATTGGTTATAAGAATGTGTAAAGAGTGTTAATATATACTGGTATTTTTAAAAGTAGAGAATTAGAAAAAACAACTTTACTCATAATCTTCAAAGACATTTTAACTTGTTATTATTGGAGGAGGGAAAATGTAGACATTAAACTTGAGTGAAAAAAATTGTAGCCCTTTTTAGCATCTTGATCAGTTTATTGCTGCCTTGAGATCAAAGGGAACTCTTTAATGGGGTACAAAAAGTCTCATATACTAAGGAAAGGCAATGAGGTTAACTTGGCAAAAGTGTTGTGATTTAATTGTGTAAATGTTTTTGTAATTTGTGTTAATTAACCCTTTTTAAAAGAGGATTGAAGAACAAGCATCTTAAAATAGTATGAAAATTCTTGTCTCAAAGAGAATAACTTATAGAATATTTTGTTCCATAAATTGCTCTCTGAGCTTTTAACACACACACACACACACATATACACACACGCACATTTGAACAACCAATGAAAAGCATTATTCATTTGTTTATGTGTCTGGACTTCTTGGCATTCTCTCTCCCTTTTCCTCCTCTCACTGCTTCATATGTTTTGCCTTATTTTCTTCACTTCCCCTTTGGTTCTCCTGTGACTCTGTGTACCGCCTTATGGTGGAGCCTGGCCAATGTCAACCATCGTTCCCATGATGTTTACTACCTCAATTAAATCAGGCTGCAAATGGAATGTGCTTCCAAGATTTCTCTTCCCACAGCAGTTTCTGCTCCCACAAAGGATACATTTGCCTAACATGTCAACATCTGGAAAATCTGTAGCAGTTGCAGCTTATGGTCCACAGTCAAAACCCTGACATCAGCAATGCATGAGGCAACAAAGAGGAAGGAACTCAGGACATCAGAAACAATACCCAACTCACCCCTGTGTCCTCTATAGGAATTTAGGAAAGATTTTCCTTTTCTTAATGATTGATCTTCATAAGAGAAGGATCATAACAGAATTATGGGAATTTAGAGCCATAGGGACCTTTGAGATCAAATGATTTGTGTGCCCAATACCTTACTTTAGAGATGAGAACCTAGATAACCAGGACAAAAAAGACCCCTAAACTTGATGACTTTTAATTACCTGGAATTTTTATATAGATACAGTTTGAAATTTGAATTAGAGTTTTTTTTAACTAAACCATTATACTTACAACCTGGGAATATTACCTGTGGGGTGTGTGTGTGTGTATGTGTGTGTGTGTGTACATTCATGAATATTTTTGATAATATCAATTTTAAAAACCCTTTTTTATCTACTATACAACAGGATCAGATTGCTCTATGATTTTTGTAGGCCTGACTCTATATAATAATAAACAGGTAATTCATTTAATAAAATTCACATATAACTATACAAAATTGTAAAAGCCATGCTGTAGCGGTTAGTTGACATAAATAAATGTTGTATAGTTATTTAATGGTATGTTTATGGATTTTGGTTTTGCACTTTTCTTAAATATTTTTAAGTCAATGAATATCTCCGACTCCAGTCTCAAACATTCTTACATGTCTTTGGAAAACTAGAGAGTCTCAGACAGTGTGACTATATTGCCTAGTAAATAAAATAGTCTTGAGTTGGTGTGTAGGTAAGAGATTTGGACCAAGAAAAAGAATTGTGTTCATGTTTTGCCACTGACTAGATATACAGCCTTTGGCAAGTCCCTTTTCCTATCTGGCATCATTTGAAAAATTATGTGATTAGCCCAGTTATGTTTACGTTAGTTCCAGCTCTAGGAACTATTATGAATTCAAAATTTAAATCAAGGAAAGGAGGTGAAACATCAGTCAAGCAATAAATGTTGTTGAGTTGGAGTGGAGTTAAAGTGGTCATCAAAATTTACAGGGAATATTCACTCCCTGAAATCAAAGTATTTCTTACTTCTCTCAAAAATAATCTCTATGGGGGTCAAATGTGGAAAGAAATATACTTTATTCGAGTCTCATTTTTTCATGAATATGCATATTTGGTCAATTTGCATGAGATAAAATATTGAATCTGAATAGAAATTAGGATCCTACAATTTCAACTCTCCATCTTTTTTTGGTTTGTGAGTTTTAAGGCCCTGATAAAAACCATAGAAACTCTCTAAAGAACAGATAGCTTTCATTTTTTTTATTTTTTGAGATTTTTCTAAGATGATTGATAAATATATTTACTGGTTAAAATAATTGAAAAGATATACCTTTTTTTGAGCACTTAGGTGGTCTTATCATTATTGGGAATAGAGGTTAAGGAGGAGTGAAGAGTGTGTATTGTATGAGTTTTAGGTTGATTTTAGGGGAGGGAGGCAAAAAGTGATGCTCAGGAGAAGGTTAAGGAATGCCTTTGTGACTGGAGTGGGGCAGTGGGAGCTGTGGGAACCAAGGATGCTGACATGGGCTGGAGAGAAAGTCATGCATCATATCAAAGGAGTTATGGGTTGTGAGACCCTGCTGAAGTAGGCACCTCTGCTTTTCTGAGATAGGCCTTTGAATGAACCATCTTCTGTTAGAAATGGGCAAAGGAAACTGGAATGAATACCATGTTTCCTCTTTTATTTTGTCTTAATGATCCATGGTTCTCTTCCAAATCCACTCCAGGCAAGGCAATAAACAGTGTAGAGAAAATGTCTTTTGATATATATTAATTTAATAACATGTGCTTCCTGATACAAAGGGAAATATCCTTTAGCATTTTTGTGGTTGCAATAAATACATGGGGAAAATATTGAGGAGGTTCTAAATTGCCCACATTTTTTCACTTTTGTTTTTGCTTCATAATTTAAACAGATGAAAACAATCAAGAGCTTACATAGTGGGATGTAAATATGAAGATTAGTCAATTTATTTGATGCAAAATATTTTCAGAGTTTTTCCAATAAGTAAATGGTAAAGAACTCTTTTGCATTTTAAACTAGAGAATCTTGCTATTGATATCATTGCTTTTTCTTGGGTAGGGGCAGGGGGGATAAGAGGGTCTTTTCTTCTCTTTTCTTTTTTTTTCCAAGAAGAAAGATTGAAATTAGTCCTAAAATCTGTAGTAAAACAGTTTACAAGTTTGCTTAGCTTTATAAAGTTTGCAAATACCTAGCCCTTGGAACCCAATGCCTTAAGCCATCTTGTTTTATTCTGAAAGGCACCTCCTCTGTTAGAAAGCTTGTCCTTTCAACAAAAAAAAAAATCACTGGCTGGTAATCTAATCTTTGAAAAAGAACTTGGATTTTCTGGCAACAAAAAAGAGAAAAGCAGTATTGGAAAATAAACTACACTGGAAACTAAAAGCTTGAGAGGAAGGGGAAAAGAACTCCTTAAAAATAGTTACTTCATAGGCTGTTTCATCTGTTAAAATCCTTGGTACTCGGTGAAAGAGCTTGGGCATTGTGGTGTCCTGTCACCGGCTCCAACTAGGGACCAGTCCAAAGTTCCCTAGTGGGAGGAGGCAACTCACAAAAGATAATTTTTTCTTTTAAGGATATTCTTGCTCTTTTACTGGCAAAAGAATGAGCTTCTTCCCCCTCTTCCCTCAGACTGCTATGCTTTTAGAAGAAATAATGACAGCACAACAACCACATTTTTGATTACTCTGGAATAAAGCACACTGCATTCTTCTGTTGAATGTAATCATGATGCTAAGATCTGATTAGACTGTTGTTTTTGCTATTGTCACTGAGTGTCATATTGGTAAACTCTAAAAGACAGATGTATCAGGAAGTGACACGGAAAGGACTGGTACTGCTGACCTTTTAGATATTTCCAAATTCTTTTCAGCATAAAGTTTAGATTTTTCAATCTAATATTTCTTAAATTATATTTTTTCTGTAGTTTCCTTTGAAGTATTGTATAAGTCTTCTTGGGCTGTTATAATAAAATTCCCACAGAGTAGGTGACAAACAATGGAAATTTATTTTCTCACAGTTCTAGAGGGTAGCAGTGAAAGATTAAGGTTCAGCTGATTCAGTTTCTGGTGAGAGCTCTCTTCCTGACTTGCAGATGGCTGTCATCTTGTTCTGTCCTCATGTAGCCTTTTCATTGTGAGTGAGTGTGAAGAAAGAGAGACAGAGAGAAATAGAGAGGGAGAGGCTGTTCCTCTTCTCATGAGGCCACCAGTCCTATTGAATTTTGTCCTTCCTACACATGTGACTTTATTTAACCTTAATTACTTCATAAAGACCCAATCTCCAAATACGATCACATTAGGGGTTCCCTCATATATATGGAATATATATATAACAAATTCTTGTCAGTGATGGAAACATGAAAGATGATCTCTTATTTTTAATATTTGATGAGTTTATTGCGTGTATAACAACAGTTTGCAAACTAGGAATTTTCAAATACAAAACTGATATGGAGCTCAGAGACGTGACCTTAAAAGTGAAAATAAGGAAATACCTTAACCTTTACAATGGTTGGTTGCTACAATCTGGGAGTTTCCAGATGGTAGGGGATTGGTTACAAATAATTATTTTATACCATTTTTAGGAAGATGATTTAAGTATCTATTATTATTATCAAAGACATTTATAAGAAATAACCTATTTTTCACTTATGTTCATGAAGTAAGCTAGATTTAGTTTTGCTTACATCACTCAGGGAATTGTCAAGTTTGATCTCCATTTTGTATCGTACTTTAACAGAACAAAAGGAGTAGTATGTTCTTTTAGAAGTATTTATCTTAAACTTAGTAAACAGATAAATTGTCCTTCTTGACTCAAAAAAATTTTTTTACTGAAATATTTAGGACCAGCCATCTTAAGTCAGTATATTCTTTCCTCTGAGAACTACTGACGAAACACTAGCAAATCATTTATGTCTAGATCTTTTCCTCACTATTTGTACAGATCAAAGTCTATCTTTACCAAATCTCATCCTTAGTATTAATTCATGTTACAATTAATTAAAAAAATACTCACCTTAATTATTTTCATTTTAGATCTAGATTGTGATTTCCCTAGGGAATTTGTAAACATTTTGATTTCTCAAAAACATTTACAGTTAAATTTGTTTAGAGGAAGATTGCTTTGGGGGAGTATTTCCACAAGTGGCTAATCCCAGACATTTTATATTGACTCTTTTAACTTTAGATTTCTAGATATAATTTTTCCTGCTTACTGTTGAATTTTATGGGTACATTTTTTGGGGTCTTTTGGCCTCCTGTAAACCATCTTTACCTACAATTATAGTGGGGTTTTTTGAATTTTATTTTATTTTATTTTATTTTTTATACTGCAGGTTCTTATTAGTTATCCATTTTATACATATTAGTGAATATATGTCAATCCCAATCTCCCAATTCATCAGATCTCTTTCTTGATAGCAATGTATTATTATAAAAATATGAAAGTAACTCAAAAGTGAACACTTGAACTTGCATTTTATAGCCATTGCTAAGTTTAAAATATGCAACAGCTTCCATTTGGGTTACACTTAATATTTTTTCAATAAATTCCAGGTCACATATTTTGTGTGATACTTACAATGCATTTTTGATAGAAAACCTGTCATTAAGCCTTGGCTGAGGAGACTGGGTCATAGCATAGTGGAAAGACCAGTAAACACACTGTGAAATTAGAAGATCAGGAGAGAAGTTCCAGTGCTTCTCCTGTGGGAGGCTGAATTAGTGGTTTAGGATAAGGGACTTTCTCTCTAAAATGAGAGCATTGTTTTGGATGAAACCTTAAAGTTCCTCCTGGCATTCAAGGTCTGTGTTTCTATGAAACACAAGGAAAATGAAGAGATTTGCTGTCAGCCACACAGAAAATTAATAAAAATTGTGGGTTTAAGACCCTGTTTTCCTGACTTGCATTTAATGGAAATTTCCAGAAATATTAAAAGTCTAGTGTCAAGTGCCTTACCCTAATTCTCTTGACAGCATTAGAGGCTTATGTTTTACTTACTTCAGTGGTTGAAAACATAGAAAGAACATCTCCCTTTCAGGTTTAATAGGAAAAAATACCTGCTTTATGTCCTATAGAGAGAGTTGCTTTTTTCCTTAGAAAACAGAGAAAAAAATGATGACTGCAGATGTTTAAGAGGATGGCTATAAATTCAGTGAGCTATAAACAAGAATTGTGATGGGAATAAAACCCAATGCCCTTATAGGGAAACCCAGACATGTAAAGATTTGTACATGCGCCTTGCATTAGGGTTTGGTTTTTTAAAGAAGCTTGTGGTGGTACTAAGGGTTTGCCTGTAAAATGAGACATGAATGATGGCTGGCAGATCTGAAGCACAAAGAAGGATCTGAGAGCTCTTGTGTTTACACTTGCACAATGAAGGTTGTAAGCAGATCTTTCTAAACAAGACAGGGCAATTTAGAAGGATTAAGAGATCTGACCTTATCAGAGTATGTACCACAATTTTCCTCCTTTCTAAAACTTCATGAAATTAAGTTCCTGGTGCTGATAAACCTAGAACAAAGGGATTTTGAAAGTTCCTTTTATGGAATTTGCTCTCTATGGCATCTCATTGCTTGTCATTTGAGTTTATAATGTGGCCTCTTTTGTTCCATGAGGCTAATCCGTTTTGGTTATTTTCTGTGTAGTAGCAAACCATTTCAATGAAGTAACTCCCTAAGGGTAGGTAAGAAGGCACACAGATTTTCAGTTTCATTCTGAAGAGAATTGTTTACATATATTCAGAATATAATGGAAAATGCTCTTCAGTTCTTAAGTCGTCCTTGTTTTGTCTCCATTCCAAGATAAATTTAGTTTGGGAGAAATTGCAATACAATGCCCAGTCACTTTTGATTTATGCTGGAATAAAAAAAAAAAACTCAAACACTGGAGTCTTTCTCTTCTGCTGTCCCAGGAGTTCATGTCTGAGGGCTGCATTTCAGGTGAAATCACATCATGATTAGTCCTTTGGCTACTGCATTAAATTAGCACTCTCAAATTCTCACATTCACCCCGTTTTGGGGAGAAATTTCAGCTGTATGGGAAGAGCATATATGTTTTGATACATTAAATTAGCAGTAACCCAGAGAATAGTCATAAGTTCATGAGTAACTTATATAACCAGATGGTTACATTACTGAGTACCTCACATTTATTAAGAATGCTGTTCAAAACATTACTCTGTACAAAGATGTAGGACTGATTAGCAGATTTTTGCTGATAGGAAATTTTACTGATAGGAATTTTGCTGATAGGAAATTATATACATAAATATGCGTTATATATTAACATCATTATATTTATAAAATATATCTGACATGTGGATATAATATTAATTCTATAAAATATTAACCATAAAATTATATTAAACATATGACTTTTATATGCATCTTATTCAATGAAGTGTTTTTTGAGCAATTTTATGGATTCAGTACTCTTGTTGGTACTGCTAAAGATACAAAAGAAGAATAAAATAGCTTCCTAAGTGTTCAGAGACCTTTCAGAAGGTTCTTTATTACTGTGCTTCCTAAAATGAATGCTCAGCTAGGGGATCCAGATAGTAAATTTACCTTCTTCTATCAAATCTTTCTGGACCAGATTTCCAGTCTTTTGTGGAAAACGAATTTTCCTTGTTTCAATGAAAACATCAGCCACATTCCCTGTGAATATAGAGACTGTTAGGAGATTTATGACTTGATTTGGTTTGAGGAGAAAGGAAAACCTAATCTTTTTTTTTTTTTTTTTTTGGTACGCGGGCCTCTCACTGTTGTGGCCTCTCCAGTTGCGGAGCACAGGCTCAGCGGCCACAGCTCACGGGCCCAGCCGCTCCGCGGCATGTGGGATCTTCCCAGACCGGGGCACGAACCCGCGTCCCCTGCATCGGCAGGCGGACTCTCAACCACTGCGCCACCAGGGAAGCCCGAAAACCTAATCTTAATAAAATAAATTTTATGGACTATGAAGTATCATCCGTGTATTGTATCAATTCTAAGGTAAAGAAAAAGCAATTTGAGATGATGCTCTGATGACTGATGGTCAGCCACGTCATTGACTCTACCTTTTTTGGGCTGTGAAACAACTGGAAGTTATTGCTGCCAGGCAGGCTCTACGAAGTGACCTGGTGGACTTCTCATCCCACTCCCTGCTGGGAAGGTAGTGACCCCACAAATACTATTCCCAATAGTTTGAGGTTGTTCACACACTCCAATTTTCTTCCATATTTAAGGTAAGACACATGATTTTGTCCAAGAAGTATATTCTTACTATGTGCCTCACAATCATCATTTCTATCTTCTTTCTCAAGAAAACAGTTCAATGAAAAAGTGTGTTGGGTGGAGTGTTGTTTAGAAAGAGCAGGAACAGAAACAATAGAATTTTTTCTATAAAGCACAGTTTGACACTTTTAAAAAAGAGATCTCCAGTTGGTATATCAGGATCGATCAGTAAATCTTGGAGCTGCATTTGTTAGTTCTTTAGGACAGATACTGCCCTGTTTTTCCACTTTGCCATGTTCCTCTTGCCAGTCCCAATTCCCCCACCTCCCTCAGGCCCATCATCCTGCAGTTTGTCAGGATTTCTAGAAAACGAGGAATGCAGAGTTGTGTCATTAGTGACTTTAGATCAGCACATTCCATACCACCATGTGTTCCCAATTATCTCCAGGATTTGATTAAATGATTCCAATAGACCATAGAGTCAATTTTAAGTTAAATCCTAAGATACGATATTATTAGAGTAATGTATTTAATGAACCTGTGGAATTCTCACCTATGAATGAATAATATTGTTTTACCAAGTCTACTATGAGATTGTTAGTTTTACTTAATATGTTTGAATTAATTTTTACATTAATGAAATAGCCATTATAACTCTCATTGGGTAAGTTGTACTATTTTTCTTTTTTTGACTTATAGTGGTTTAACTCTAAACTGATGAGATTTTGCTCATTTGTATAGATTACTTTATACATTCACAATCACATAGGAAAATAATTTCCCTTCATTCAGCAAGCATTTATATCTGTTTTCTAAAGGTTATGCTTTATCAAATTAATACATATGCATGTCAGTCAATAACATGGAGGAGTATGAATCAGAGCATCAGCCTCCTTTCTTTCTGCACCAATTAAAAATTTATTTTCCAATGTGATCTTGATCTCTATACATCTTTTGCTTGGTTTCTCCACTTTATCCAAACCAAATCTACCAGTGTCCCAGTATGAATGATGATACTCATCTTGCATCTCTTCCTCCAGATATTGATAGCTATATTATTATTTTATGTTTGCCAGATGGTTAGCTTTGTAACTACTATAAGCTTCCAGTTCTTTTTTCTGTTAGCTTTCTACATCTCATTTTAAGGTAAGAATATCATTTCCTCTATTCTTTCCTGCATACTGTCTCTCTTCTTCCTCATACCATTATTCTATTACTAAACCTTTATTTTCACATCCTCAAGATTTTTAACATTAATAAACTGTCTAGTAACCAAAATCAATGAATCCCCCCAAATTCTTGTGTGAAAAGATCAAGATTTTTTTACTTGAAGGATAGATTTTATAAGGAGAGTTTGTTGAAAAAGCTGTGGGAGAGCTGTGAGTCCCTCCTGATTCACAAAACTGAAAGTCTGAGCCTCTACTGCCTAAATGAAGTGTAGTGAGAAAGGTTAGAATAGTATTGCTCAGAGGTCCTGACGGGTATAAAGCTGGATGACATGGAGCATCTCAGTGCCTGGTGTTTTCCTGAGAAAGTCAAGGATACTGTAATAGACAGTGGGAAATTGCACTGTCTTCTGGGAGCAAGGCTAAGGGTAAGTGTGTGTTTTCCATTAATTAAATGTGGTCCAAGTGGGAGAACAAGCCAACCCAAAGCAGCTGTCTCTCCTTCTAAAGAGGATCTCCTCCAATAGAGAGTTCTGTGTAGAGTAGACTGCTGTAAAACTAGAGCTGAGGTGCAATCAGCACTGCTTATGCCAGAGAACTTATAACTGGATGGGCTCAGCAAAGGAGTTCCAAAGCAGTCTCAAAAGTGTCCATGAGATAAAGAGTAAGTTTTAAACTTCTGCCAAGCCTAGAGAGCATGAAGATAACTTCCAACCATACCAGCCAAACAAAGAATTTTCTGACTCCCCCTTTATCCTTGGACCTTCTGATGCTCCAGACCCAAGGATTTCAGGAACAAGACACAGGGAATGAGAAAGAGGTGGGTGAGAAAGAAGACTGAATCCTATCTGTCCACCTTCCTGGATGCAGGTTCACATCTAAAGGTAGCTCCAACTGCTAGGTGGCATTGTTGGGGAGTAAGTCTTATTCTGGAAAGAAAATTAACATGGTGATTATTGACACTATGAGCATTCTAATGTCTGGATTAAGATTATACATTGTGACTTAACAATTTAGAGGGAACTTCTGACTTTTATACCTTGGGAGTATCCAAAGAAGTAATGATATTGTTACTTACTTACCAATTACAAAAAAACATTTTCCCTCAATTTTTCAAAAGAACAGCAAAAGGAAAAAAAGTTAAATTGCATTTTGAATATATCCCTGAGTTCCCATTTTTAATGTACAAGTTGTAATAAATGCTGTTTAATTCTAGTCCAAATATTTTCTATAATTATGTATGGTTCTTTATGGGTATACTATCACAAATCCAGAGTCACTTAAAAAAAGAATTTTTTTCAGGTCCAAATCAAATGTCTTCTCTTTTCTTATAGTTAATTAATTGCTCTAAATGATTCAGTATTTTAAGTTGCTTCACTTTTGAGATTCTACATTTGTGTGCAAATTTTTAAACACATTTTTCAAGGAATTTCTGATTATTTTTCTTTTTATTATATTATTTGCTTACATCGTACTTTTCTCATACATTCTGTTACAAAGAATCCTGTTTCCCAGATAATGTCATCTTAGAATTTTCTTTGTTCTCCCTGCTCCAATCTGCACTGGTTGCTCTTTAGTACAGCTATGAGCTATTAGCTATCCTGCTAATGTTTTAGGATATCGTTTCATTGCTCTTCTGGTTCAGAGTCATTGGTTTTTCATTCCATGTCTTACTCTTTTTTGGTTTACTACCTTATTTGTTGGGATACATTTTCAAGTAACTTATTTGTTAGGAGTAAGATTTCTGATGATTTGCATGTCCAAAAACGTTTTATTCTACATCACTTTTCATCAGTAGTTTGGGAAGAACTTATCTACTTGATCAGCCATGATAAATTAGATTATGCTGCTTTAACAAATGGCCCACAAACCTCAGTGATTTAACATCACAAATATAGTTTTTGCTCAAGCTATGTGTCTAGTGCAGATCGAGGCTCCTTGTCAGAGTCTGATCCAGTGGAGGCTCCATCTCAACAAATGCTTCCGCAGTTATGAAGGCAGGGATAAGGGAATAGTGTGCATTGGCTCTGAAAAAGGCCATCTGGAAGAAACATGCTGACTTCCATTTGTATTTTACTGGCCCGCAAAGTCACATGACCATGCTTAAGGCAGGTAAAAGGGATCATGACACATCATGCACCTTCCATCTAGAAGTTATATAGTATATGACTTTCACTCATATTTAATTTGTCAAAGTAAATGCCAACAGCACATTGTTGTTAAAGAGGGAAGTGAAATCTGACAACATGTCTGGAAGGAGGGGAGAACTGGATTATTTGTGAATAGTCACAGTACTATACATTGCTGAACAATAAATTTCTCTTTGATTTTCAGGGCATTATTCCATGTCTTTTAGCATCCAGTGAACTTTTGACTGCCATTTCTTTGCATGTGACTTGTGTACCCTGACAGGGTAAGACATTAGAATTTTCTGTTTATCTCTGGTATTATAAAACTCTATGATGGTGAGATTCAGTGTGGATACCTAAAAATTTATTTTACTTGGCATTGAGTAGGACATTTTAAGACTGAAGGTTAGAATCCTTCAATTCTGAATGAATTCTCAGATTATTTCTTCAATAATTTTTTCCCTTCATTTCTTTATTCTCTCATTCTGGAATTTTTACTAATTTACAGAGAAATAGAGCTTTGAAAACCTTATATGAGGACCAGAAAAATGAAATATAGTAGAAATTCCTATGAGCTTAGGTGAACAGTGAGAAAGAAAACCTCATAGGTAAGAAAGTACCATAAAGAAGTAAATGAGTCAGTAAGCACTACCCCTCTTGCTTCTTCAGCAGGTTCTATGATCCCACTGGACATCACCCAAAATCTTTCTCACCAAAATATTTTAACTCTAATTTTTTTATAATCAGTATGAAGACTAAATTATTGAAAAACAATAAAAAGATACATTACTCACTATAGTGGAAATTATTGCTTAAGTATATCTATGCTATGAAATAAGAATAATCCATGTCAAATTTTAAACACAAAATATTTATAAGTGTAATATCCAAGAATTATGTTACATTTATTTATTACCTATACCCTGTGTCACTTAAGGATATTTTCAAATTCAAGTAAAGTAAAACCAAGTAAAAATAGCAACAGATGAAAGTAAAAGGATAATTATTATCTGCTTAATAAAAAGTGCAGCAGCAGAGGGTCTAGGATTGTTTTGAAAGTTCAGCCATATCATCTAGGGGCACAGCTCCTTATAGCCTTCCATTTCACCATTTTAGAAGGTTTATTTTTCCAGTGGATGTGGATCACTTATTATAATAGTATTACTTACATAGGTGGTAGCAATTAGGTAACTTAAGAAAAAACGGCTAATGCATTTTCCAGAAGTCAAAATTATAAACTTATGCTAAGGATTTTCATCTTAAACAGAAAAATGGGCTCATTTTCCTGGGCCATGTTTTGTTCAAGACCAACTGAATCTCAACTAAGTACAATGCTCTAAAAGTGTCAGGTCTGAGGTGTATGAGGGAAACAGCAATCTTCTTCCCCTCCACCCTCCTAGTCCGGTGACCGTTGTTAGGTCCTCTTTAGGAGTAGTATCATTTGTCCCCTTGGGACCCAGCATTTTGAATAAATGCTAACCCAAAGGTGTCAGATTCTATTCTCAATGTCAGATGACTTGAGAAAGGTTAGTTTCACTCTGTTCCAGGACTCAATGCCAGTAACAGGAGCCAAGTACAGTTGGATTGACATGAAGGAAATTATATTCTTGGGGCAACTTAGCAGAAACCAAGGTCCATGGAGCCTGGGATTGAATAAAATTCTAGAGATATGGTGGCAAAAGTTACAGAATGAACTTGCCAAGAAAAAAATAGACTGTTTCTTGTAAAGAATTATTTCCCCCCTTTTGCTTCTATTTATTTGAAAACCAAATGAACGCAATGGTTCTTTTGCCCTTAAATTTAGAACTAACAGGGATAGACAAAACCAGATCAATAAGGACCACAGCAAGAAGGGATTATTACCAGGTTGAACAAGTGTGTTCTTTACATTTAAGGTGCTGCTTTGTTCTGTTATTGCATTTATATCCACCCTATCCCAGAAGACATTGTATTTTCACCAGGTACATGCATGGACTTTTTGAGTGGTATTGCCAGAGATTCGTTTATAAATAAATGAGTTGCTGGAAGTGTTTTTGTTTTTGTTTTTTTTTTTACATACCTGAGAGCTACTTCGGGAAAAAGAGTAGCCAAAGGAGCACTAAGATTAAGAATACTGTGTCTTCTTCCTGCCTCTGTCATAAACCGACTATATAAATTTTGGCAAGAACACAAGCTCTCTAGACCTCAGTTGTAATGCGATGGCTTTGAACCAGACAACTCTAAAGTCTTTCCAGCTTCAATAGCCTGTGATGTCAAGACGATGGATGCTCTCAGACTTCCCTTTGGTACACATCCCATGAGGTAATACGGAAGTACAGGACACTGAACTCTCCTCCTCAGCCTGGCATAAAGCATAGCTTTGGGGGAAGAGAAGAGGTAGCTAGCTTTTACTCTGCCCTGCCCCTCTTACTTCACATGTTATCATTTCTAGGCTAATTTCATGCTTTAATAACTTCTGCATGAAAGTTCTTAGAATTCCCCACAGGCTTTTGGCTTGACTGTCAAGTGTGGGAATATAAAATCCAGCTTCCTTTGCTCCTTTCACTTTTCTTCTTCTTTCCCATAATGGTTTAGATTATCCTATGCTGTCATATTCTGTTTTCTAATTCCTCTTCAGTGTGACAATCCTACTGCATACATTAAACTGCACACAAGAGGTATGTAAATACAGATTCTTCAACTACAGACTTATTCCATCATGCCCCAAATGACCTTTTTCCTCAAAGCATGAACAAACAGGACTGTGCTTGGAAGAGCTCAACCAAACTGTTTTCCAACATCTCAGCTCAGAGGCTAAGAAATGAGAAGTCCCAACATCTAAGTTTATGCATTGAGATAAATCTCAGAAGACATATAATTAAAATTCTCCAGACCGGGGGCGACTCAGGTCACATGGAAACTCCTGTCATAACATCTTGATATCTGCAGCTCGGTATCACTTAATGGGCTCTTTTTCTTATTTCTCTCTCATTTTGTAGGCTGATCCTAAAGCTCCTGCTGACACACTGTGACAGTAGCTCAAGGTAATCAGTGATTTGTATTCTAAATACATTTATTTAGTTTTCAATTTGTAAATATTAATTAATTTATTTTTATTGGAGTACAGTTGATTTACAATGCTGTGTTAATTTCAGGAGAACAGCAAAGTGATTTGGTTTTATATATTTATATATGTGTATATATACACACACCTATGTATTTTTCTGTTTCAGATTCCTTTCCATTATAGCTTAGTACAAGATGTTGAATATAGCTCCCTGTGCTATACAGTAGGTCCTTGCTGTTTATTTTGTATATAGTAGTGTGTATCTGTTAATCCCAAACTTTTTTCTTGTGGTACGCAGGCCTCTCACCGCTGTGGCCTCTCCCATTGCAGAGCACAGGCTCCGGAAGCGCAGGCTCAGCGACCATGGCTCACGGGCCCAGCCGCTCCACGGCATGCGAGATCTTCCCGGACCGGGGCACGAACCTGTGTCCCCTGCATCGGCAGGCGGACTCTCAACCACTGCGCCACCAGGGAAGCCCCTTAATCCCAAACTTTTAATTTATCCCTCCCTCACCTTTTTCATTTGGTAACCATAAGTTTGTTTTCTATGTCTGTGAGTCCATTTGCTTTGCAAATAAGTTCATTTGTATCATTTTTTAGATTCCATATATTAGTGATATCATATGATATTTGTCTTTCTCTGTCTGACTTCACTTAGTATGATAATCTCTAGGTCCATCCATGTTGCTGCAAATGGCATTATTTCATTCTTTCTTTTATTGGAGTATAATTGCTTTACAATGTTGTGTTAGTTTCTGCTGTACAAGGAAGTGAATCAGCTATATGTATACATATATCTCCTCTCTCTTGGACCTCCCTCCCCACCCACGCATCCCAGCTATCTAGGTCACCACAGAACACTAAACTGAGCTCTTGGTGCTATACCACAGGTTCCCACTAGCTATCTATTTTACACATGGTAGTGTATTTATGTCAAACCTATGGTGGCTGAGTAATATTCCATTTTATATATATATATATATATATATATATATATATATATATATATATATACACCACATCTTCTTTATCCATTCATCTGTCAATGGACATTTACGTTGTTTCAATGTCTTAGCTATTGTAAATAATGCTGCTATGAACATTGGGGTACATGTACCTTTTCGAATTAGAATTTTCATCTTTTCTGGATATATGCCCAGGAGTGGGATTGCTGGATCATATGGTAACTCTAGTTTTAGTTTTTTAAGTAACCTTCATACTGTTCTCTGTAGTGGCTGCACCAAATTACATTTCCACCAACAATTCTACATACATTTATGTTTGACCTGTGAAGAACAAATAAAAGTGGAACTTACTCCAAGTTTTCTATGTATTTTGTTGGAATTTCTTATCACACAAGATAGAACAATTTCTTGGTAGGTCAGCATCAATAAATCACTTTTACTGATTGCCTATTTTGTGCAAGGCACCACAGGGAAAGCAGAGAGTAATAAGATGTGCTGGTGAAGAGCTCATGATCTAGTAGGGAAATAATCAGCTCATCATAAAAAAAATACAAGGTACTTGTGGTTGGCAGAATAATGCCTCCTCCTTCGGAAAGTCCATGTCAAAATCCCTAGAACCAGTGAGTATGTTGTATCACCTGCCAAGAAGAAATAATTGATGTTAATCAGGTGACCTTAAAATAAGGGGATTATCCTGGATTTTCCTGGCAGATCCAATACAATCATGAGTCCTTAAAAATGAAAGGAGGCAGAAGGGGAGTCAAACTGATGTACAGTGAGAGGGATTTGGCTTGCTATTACTGACTTTGAAGATGGAGGGAGAGGGCCATGAGCCAAGGAGTGTGGCTTACTTTAGATGCTAGATAAGATAAGGAAACATTCTCTACAAGGGCCTCCAGGATGAATGCAGTCCTGCCAATAACTTGATTTTAACCCAAGGAGATGTGTCAGATTTCTGACCTACAGAACTGGAAGATAATAAATGCGTGTTGTTTCAAGCCACTAAATTTGTGATCATTTGTTACAGCAGCAATGGCAAACTAATACAGCACCGTATTATTAATGCCCAATGAAAGGGTCAAACAATCAAAAGAGGGAGAGACAATATGCATGAAAGTATTTTTTTGAACTCAAAATCCTTATTTAAATGTGGTTTCCATTCTTAGCTATTGTAAAAAAATAAATTTTAGAGTATTTCAGTTCTCTTCAGTATATGGCTAGGAGTGTAAATCTTGACCTCTTTATGTGAGATAAAACTCTGGTTCAATCACTTTAGAGCTGTGGGATCTTATTAATTTTAAGCTCACAAATTCCCTAAACATCATTCTTTCTTCTCTTGAACATGAAACAAGTCTATAAGTCATATATATGCATGTATAGTGATATATAAATTCATATACATGCACAGTTGACCCTTGAACAACAAGGGTTTAAACTGGGCAGGTTTATTTACATGTAGATTTTTTTCAATAAGTGTATTTTAAAAAGTTTTGGAGGCTGGTGACAATTTGAAAACACTCACAGATGAACCATATAGCCTAGAGATATTGAAAAAAATAAGAAAAAGTTATGTCATAATTGAATGAAATATATGTAGATACTAGTCTATTTTAAGTTACTACAATAAAATATACATGAATCGATTATGCAAAGTTAAAATTTATCAAAACTTACACACATAAACTCTGACAGACCATACATGATGTCATCAATTACACTAGGCAAACATAAAGCAATTATATTGCTGCTTCTTCACTATCAGTGCATGAATCATTATACCTGTAAACAAATACGAATATCTTTTTCACATTATTTCTTCATTTTTGATGTCTAGTGTTAGTAATCTGCATAACATCTACAGCATTTTGTATCATATAAGACAATATTGATGTAGATACTGATAGATGATTCATCTTGTAAACAGACGATGTAAACTGATGGTATGCAGTTGACTGTTTATGTTATCGATAAGGCTTCTGGTCAACAGTAGGCTATTAGTAGTTAAGTTTTGGGAGAGTCAAAAGATATACAGGGATTTTTGACTGTGCAGGGGTTGGTGCCCCTAACCCTGGTGTTGTTTAAGAGTCAACTGTAAATACATATGTGTATATATGTATGTGTGTGTGTATACATATATACACATATATATATATATGTCTATAACACATATTTACATGTAATATATACTTGCATAATATTTATATGTATTGTATATATAGAAGTATATGTCAGTGTCCAGTTAGGAAAGCAGAAACATTCTATATAAATAATATAATACTGCCTTTACACTAGTACTAGAAGGGCTTAGAAGCCAAACAGGAGCTGGTGAGGTGCCCTGGAGATTAGCCACAGCAGGAAGCCACCAACTGCCCCAGGGATAGAATGGCAACAGGAGGAGGTGGCATTCCCAAACTCCAGATCCTGGGCCCATGGTGGGGCATTCTATGGAGGGTGCTGCTGGGTGGCACAAATGCGGTACCCAGCAAGAGCTGCAGTTTGAAAGGAGATTACTGCTGCCTGAGGCAAATGGAGGGAGAATTGCC
The DNA here is from genome assembly GCF_963924675.1 of Phocoena phocoena. NCBI lineage: Eukaryota > Metazoa > Chordata > Mammalia > Artiodactyla > Phocoenidae > Phocoena > Phocoena phocoena. Next base: position 128,869,210 of record NC_089222.1, read on the forward strand.
TTGGTTTCACTTTCCTTCCACCCTCCAATCTCACACCAGTGCCTCCCACAGGCTGAACCCAGCCAGAAACCACCAAAAACGGTGCCTGGGAAATGCAGCCCTCCTGATCGGGCAGAGCAGGATGTAGGGGAGAGATGGATCTGTAAGCCAATGGCAATAGAGCTGCGCATGGACACAAAAATATTCTCTATGTTATTGGCTTGTTTGTGAGGATTAAACAATCTGAACTGTGTGAGGCATTTTATGGCATTACTTGGCTGGCACACGGTATGTGTTCAATTGATGTTTGTTATTGTTATTATTGCTTTAAGTTTGATTGCATAATTAAAGTAATGAAGGTGATGCTGAAGCGTCTCACGTAATCTAAGCTTGTAAACTATTCTAAACACTTTCAAATCTATTAATGTTTCCTCTGGGGGTAGATTATCAATATGCTGACTTTGTAAGCTGACAAAATGTTGTTGAAGTGTGCTCCAGAGAAAATTGGATTGGGGGGACTGTGATGAGAAATATATATCTGCTCTTCGTCTTTGATTCCTGACATGGAGCTTCTAAAACCCTTGAAATTTCCTGATTGATGGAGTGAGAAGAGTGTCTTTTGTTATTCATAATAAGCTCCTATCAAACATACCTGAATTTATACTATTGAGGCAACTCTTGGTAGACCCCAAAATAGCTTCTGGATGGGGGCTGGTTGCTAGAGGAACCAACCACGTAATTAAAGGCAGGAAGAGGAGTTGGATATTGCATTCAATCACCAATGACCAATGACTTAATCAGTTGTGCTCAGGAAATGAAACCCCCATAAAAACCCCTGAACGTTGGGGTTTGGGAAGTTTCTGAGCTGGTGAGCATATCGAGGTGCTTGGGAGGGTGGTGGGCCTGGAGAGGGCATGGAAGCACCAAGCCCCTTCCCCCATACCATACTCTATGCATATTTTCCATCTGGCTGCCCCTGTGTTGTATCCTTTATAATAAACCAGTAATAGTAAATAAAGTGCTTTCCTGTGTTCTGTGAGTTGTTCTAGCAAATTATCAAACATGAGGAGAGCATCATGGGAACTCCTGGTGTATGGGAGCCCTGGGCCTTGCAGTTGGCAGTTGAAGGTGGGAAGCCTTGTAGAACTGAACCCTTAAATCTGTGGAATCTGATGTTAACTATAGGTAGTTAGTGTCAGAGACTTGGAGAAGTGGTGTTGGAAAAGACATAATGTATTTGGTGTTTGAAGAAAAGAACCCTCTTATGGGGTGTTGAATTGTCAAGTGTAAAACAGCACAGAGGGACACAAAGCTAACATGAGGTGACTGGTGCAAACAAATCTTCCCCTTGCTCAGCTATACAATTTTTGCTTTGAACACATGTTGGTGAACTATAAAAATAGCTTTTAAATCATCTTTTGAAGAATATTTAATAATAGGACTATGTCTGTCTCTTTGGTTTATTTAACAAACTTATCTACTATATCGTTAACATGGAAAATTTAATGTCTTGCCAAGTAAAATATACATGCAAGTCATTGTGAAAGTGTTTCATTTCTATCTTTTTGCACATTGCATCTAGTGTTTGCATTAAAAAAAACTCTTAGTGTCCTTTAATTTCAATCCATTTTTCATCTTTTTGAAAACATTGCATTGTGTCTGAGATCCTAGTTTATTTTAGGCCACTGAAAATTCGTGTATGTGTATATTGGTTACTGACATGTCTATCTTTCTGTATTTCTGCTGAACTCCAGACCCACTTTTAGTTAGTTAATGGGCATTTCTACTGGGTTTTCCAACAGGAAATCATCCCCCAAAGGCAACACATCATTGGTAACCTCAAATCATTTTCTCTGCTCTTGCAATTCATATCTTGGTGTATAAAACCATCTTCCTCCCTCCCAAAGGCAGACATGAAGCAGCAAAATAATGTCTCTCATTCCCTCTTGCTTCCCTCCTCTGACTTATCCAAACAGTCACTAAATTATGAGTCGACCTTGTTCAAATGTCTCCAACCTGCTTCACCTTCCACTCTTGCAACCATCACCGTAATTCGGTCTCATGCCATCTCTTGCCTGCCTGCCTGACTGTTCAAGATTCTTATCTGATCTCCTTCCTTCCAATCTGTTCCTTTTCCCATCAGGCTTTTTATTGTACAATTTGAATATTTTCACAAACATTCATGTGATCATAACTTTTCCATGTTTAAAAGTATTTATTCCCTATGGTTTCAAGTTAAATTTCAAACTATTAAGCTAGACTGCAATGATGATGAAATCTGTCATTGATTAACTCTTCCACATTATGTCCTGCAGGTATCCTTTGCTAAAATTTAACAATATAAACTTACTTTTAGTACTCCAAGTAAGTATCCCTTCCTCAAGAATGCCTTTCCTGCAATTGCAATCTTATTTAGATGCTTTTCTTTTTTCTGGACAAATCCCTATCACTGCAATTATTATACAGTGCTCTCCTTTTTTTTTTTTTCTTGTGTATCTGACTTCTTTGACCATAAGCTATTTGGGACAGTATCGTGACTTATTAGATTGTGAATTACAAGTGTCTAGAACTATGCTGTCCAATATAATAGCCACTAGTCACGTGTTTATTGAGAACTGAAATGTAGCTGGTCCAAGTCGAAAGACACTGTTCATGTAAAATACACATTAGATTTTGAAGACTTAATCAAAAAAAAAAAGCAAAATATCTCATTAATCATTTTTATATTGATTACATGTTAAAATAAAATCTGGAATATATTGGATTAGGTTATTTTTATTGCTAAAATTAATTTCACATGTTCTTTTTATTTTCTTTAATGTGGCTTCTAAAAATTTTAAATTACATATGTGGCTCATGTTTGTGGCTCATGTTAAGTTTCTACTAGACAGCACTGGCATAGACGATAACAGGTACTCAAGGAACATTTTCAAGTGGAAACATGTCTCTGAAAGAACACTCTGAAAAAAGACTAGCTATATGAATGCGATCAGGGGTACAAAGTGAAGGAGAAGAGAGAAAGAAAAATGATCACACACTCAGCTATGTTCTGGGGATTGAGTAGCCCAAGAAGGAGGAACGGGAGCTCCCAATAAGTTGTTTTAACCTAATCATGCTGGGGGATGAATCTGAATTTGAATTCTGAACCATGAGAGTTGGAGAAGGATTTTTGAGACAAATGTATATGTTAGTTAAACATGAACTAACTAAATGAATGCATAAATAGAATGAATGAATAAATTGGCCTGGAGTACCCTACAAACCCTTAAAAAATGTCAATCAAATAATCTTTTGAAAAACAATGATCAGACAAAGACAAATAGAAAGGGGTATCAGGTAAGAGCAATGTGATTTTGGAAAAGGGAATGAAAGAGACGAGTAATTAATGAGCAATATAGTAGAAGAAAATCTCAGAAATATGATTAGCATTCCAAGAGAGGTCAAGAAATGTATACTATGAAGCATTTCAGAAAATATAAAGGAGCCCTTGGAAGTTAAAAATATGTTGGTAGCAATAAAAAACTCAGATGAGTCGGAAGATAATATTGAGGAAATCTAGAAATTAGAGCAAAAAGACAGATATAAAGTGGAATTAAAAAAGGTTAAGAAAATTATATGATCAGTTTAGGACTTCCAACATCCCAATAATAGAGGTTTCAGAATGAGAAAATGGAGAAAATTATCAAAGAAATATATTTTAAAAATAATTTCAGCACCAAAGAACAGAGGTTTCCTAATTACAAGGGCTCACCAAGTGTCCCACACCATGAAAAAAATAGACGCAGACCAAGAAAAAAAAACTGTGAAATTTAAGAGCAATTGAGGCAAAGAAAACCCTCTAGAAGCTTCCAGAAAGAATGTTTTATGCAACAGATAAAGTATTAGAAGGTCATCAAAGTTCTTAATAAAAGGTTGGAAATCAGAAGACATTGGAGAAATTCTTTCAAAACTCTTTGCAAAAATGATATACAAAAGAACGTTTATACCAGCTAAACCAAATATCCAGTGTGAGTTTAGGGATAAGATAATTTAAGATATGCAAGAACTCAAAAAAATTGTCTTCCATAACCATGAAACTTTTTCAAGACATTGTGTTCTGCTAAAGTCAGGGAGAAAACCTAGAAACAGGAAGCCACTGGGTCCAGCACAAGAGGGAGGCAGTGGGAATTCCCAGGAAGGTGGGAAAGAAGTCCCAAGACTACAGCTTTGCACAGTCCTACATCAACCACTTTCTATTTGCAGCACATCAGAATGAGCTGAGAAAGACGTTTTTAAGATTAAAGTTTTAGGATGCTTAATGTGTTTAACTGTACCATACTGAGAGTAGATTCATATGTTTTGGAGAGCATCTGAAAGTAAATCAAAGATAAGAAGGGAGTAAATGAAACAACAACAAATCAAGGCAAATATGAACTTCAGGGAAAGAAAAATGTTTTTCAGAAAGAAAAAATAATTACTGTTTACATTACTCAGCTTATGATAGATAATACAATATTGATCTAAACAAAATTACAATGCAATTCTCATGGATTGTTGGGGGCAGAGTGAAGTTTGTGTGTGTGGTGGGCTTATGGGGTGAATAAATATGAACAAAGTAAACCTTTATTTTTCACAGAAAGACAATTAGTTGAAAACATCTAAAGCTTAACATTTAAACATACTATTTAGAGACATAGATGCAATATTAGGTTTCCCTAGAGAAGCAGAACCATTAGAAATATATATATGTATATATTCATATATACATATATATATATATATATGATTTATTATAAGGAATTGGTTTACATAATTATGGAGGCTGAGAAGTCTCACGATCTGACATCCCCAAGTTTGAGACTAAAGAATGCTGGTGGTGTTCCAGTCCCAGTCTGTGGGCCTGAGAACGAGGAGTGCTGATGGTGTAGGTCCCAGTTTGAGGGCAGGAGAAGACAGCTCATCGTCAGGCAGAGAATGAATTCTCCCTTCCTCCATCTTTTTGTTCTATTCAGCCTACACCCACATTAGGAGGGAAAGCTACCCTACTTTACTCGGCCTTCCAATTTAAATGCTAATCTCATCCAGAAACAGCCTTACAGATGCACCCAGAAATAATGTTTAACCAAACATCTGAGCAACCCCATGACCTAGTCAAGCTGACACATAAAATTAATCATCACAGATGTAAATATAAAATCTATCCATTAAAGGATATTTTCCATATCCTCTGGAAAATATTAAGAGGATATGGAAAATATCCTCTTAATCCTCTTTCTCATAACTAGTCTTGTAGAACTGTTAGAGCTTTAAAAAATGACTTAAACAATGTGCATGAATAAATATAATTAATTAACAAAGTGTTTGAATTTGCATGCAGAGAACCACTGCACAGTTAGAGCATACAGACACAGTTAAATAGGGACAAAATCTATAGACAAAGCTCAGTTCATAGCCACTGCCAGTGCCTGCCAGAACAAGCAGTCCCAACCTGGCGATACAAAGCCCCAGCCTCAGATTTTAGGGAGAGCCATGGTTCAACTCTCAAACTTCCACTTATGGGGTCCAAGACATCTTGCTCAATTTTTAAAATACACTTTAATAACCGAATGTACCTATATGAGCTTTTACAGAGTTTCTAATTTGTACAAATTTGATACAGTGTTTATGTGAAGTATGACTATAAAGTAACAGGGTAGACCTGAGAGTAAGCCTGCTGCAAGGCACCTATTATCCAATAATAATAGGGAGCATTACTGAATATTTCGTAAGTGTGAGACACTGTCATAAACCGCTAATATATATTTCCTCACTCAGTACTCACTTGAGAAAAAAATGAGAGGTGTATGCAATTATTTCCACTTTATTGATGAAGAAATTAAGCCTCAAGATATAAAATAATTTGCCCAAAGTTCTACATGTGCTTTTAATCCTTGAACTATAGTAAGTGGTGATTTATTTCAGAGTACTAATTTTGAGAGGTGTTACATTTACTTCATTGATACTTCTGCCATTTGCTAAAAGAATTAAAAAGTATATGAATTCCCACTTCAGATTTGCCTTTTGTATCACTCTTGAATATTCTCAACGAGCAGATATTTTGTTCTTTAAGAATGGATTTGGGGCTTCCCTGGTGGCACAGTGGTTGAGAGTCCACCTGCTGATACAGGGAACATGGGTTTGTGCCCTGGTCTGGGAAGATTCCACATGCCGCGGAGCGGTTGGACCCCTGAACCATGGCCTCTGAGCCTGCAGTGCCCAGAGCCTGTGCTCTGCAATGGGAGAGGCCACAACAGTGAAAGGCCTGCATATCGCAAAAAAAAAAAAAAAAAAATGGATTTGATTTTCCTTTATATACAAAGTCAATTGGAGCCAGGCTTGATAAAGTAAATTGATAGTTCATTTGGATAATGCTATTTTTTTGGTCAAAAACTACATTTGTGAATAGAAAGCATGTTTTGTGACTAATAAATCTGCTTGCGAGGAAGTTCTCAAAGAAAAGTTCCAAATGTGTGGTGAGCAGACACTATCATAAAAATATATACAACCTCAAGTGAAAATGTTTTGAATGACAATATACATTTGAATGCATATCTATCTATCATCTATCTATCAGCTATCTATCTATCTATCTACCTATCTATCTATCTATCATCTATCTATCTGTCTATCCATCCATAGTTGTTCAAAACTCCTAAAGGGGAAACTATGGAGCAGGTACACTGTCACACTTTTCAAAGTCTTGACTTATAATCTGTTTCTGGAGGAGCCATCTTTTCTGCCCAGTTTCCTGGAGAGCAGGACATGGTCATGCTCACTTTGCCTTGCATTCCCTAGTACTTAGCTTTTATGTAGTACTAAGTGCTTGATCAATAAATACTTGCTATGACAGGCATAAAAAATATTCTATGCTTTTACACAAAAAATATTGTAAAACATTTGGAAATGCATTGCTGTTGCTCTTCAGTAGTTAACATGCCTAAAAAGGAGTGAAGTTATAGTCCAGAGGGAATTTCCCAGCATCTGGCCCTCTTTGCTTACAGTTTCTAAGTTCTCCTTAAAGAGAAATACTATGACTGCTGCATTGCCACATTCTAAAGTAGAATCTTATTTTTGAAATTTCTTAGTCATCTTGTTTTCAGAGTTTAGTCTACTGACCTGTAGAGTTCCTACAGATCATGTCTTTTGATTTGTGCTTGTCAATAAATATTAATGAACTTGTTTCCTGGGATGATTATTTTAAAGAGCAAAACTGAATGAACCCATTAAACCCTAAAATCATTATTCTCTGAACACAATAATTATTTCACATGGTTGATTGAATGAGATACAACTAAAACTTTAAGTACAACTATTGAGGGAAAAAGTGAGGTACCACCATGAAGTTAGACTTACTTCCTAGACGTTGTTTGCCTGCTGATTTTGCTGTTTCATCTGCAGTTTGGTGACAGGTTACTGGGTCTATTGCTTTACCACCATGACTGGAAGGTGGCACGTGCATTTTGTTCACTGTGATAGGCATCTTATACTGGTTAATGAAACAAATAACCTCACTGATGAAATGCTAACATTTAACTAATTATTTCAGTCCTGATACAGAACCTGTCTACTCATCTCTTGGTGGCCCATCCCATACTGGTTTTCTTTGTCAGATGTATTATTGGCTCTTTCAGTTTTCTGTAAATGAGAAAGAATCTTAGGTTAGTATCATTCCAGTTATCAACTCTCGGCACAAATTTCCAAATTATGGCTAAAAGTTGGTAAGGACGGCTAAGTGCTTGCTGTATGTTTTATTATTCTCTTCTAGACCTATATGCTTGTTTCATTTTGCTATCTCTAGTCTTAATCAGATACTGAGTGGCTGAGAAGCAACCCTAACTATAGAGCTCATTAATAGTAAGAAAGAAGGTCTTGCTAGAAAGACTAATTATTTAATAAAGGTAGTTGTCTCTGGTTCTTTATTAGCTTTAGTAGTCTGAATTTTTGTTTACACCTCATTGATTAAACCTCACACAATCCCTCCTCCAAATCAACAAAGATGTGAATGATGTTGGAGAGAACATCGAATGGCTAGTAAAATGAACCCTTGCACCCTCATATATCAGGGATAAGACAGTACAAAGAAAGAGACAAGAATGTCTTGGGTAGAGATGAATTATCTTATGTAAGAGAAGTCAAAACATTCTACTGCAACTCGCATTTCCAAATCATATAAAAGCCTGGGCAGAGACAGAAATATTTGACTTGGCTGAAAGACAGACTAACTTGGGGGATACGATTAAACTGTGCTTTGCACGATGTGGTTTAAAGCCATTATTAAAAGCTGGTACAAATAAATCTCATAATATGTAAGAGATTGGAAAATACAAGCAAGTCTAGCCTTGGGCAAAATGCTCAGGCAGAGACTTTTTTGATCCTGTAGTTCTCCTCTTCCACTGGTCTTGCCTGGTCCCTGCCACCTATCACCAAGGAATCATGATCTGTAATTGACACACTAAAATTTGGATGGCCCCAAAGACAATATAGTATTCCTCCTGGACAATTTCTGGAGATCAAGAATAGGGTTCTTCAACATCTTAAGCTAAAAGATGTCTCCGTGGATGTATCAACAAAAACAAGGAGATTCTTGGTCAGGATTCTATTTTATTTTTTTACGTATTGTAAGTCAAAACCACATAGACATTTATTACATGTCTTCTAATTGCCTTCAGAGAAAAAAATTCCCTCTGCTTCTCCTTGTTTTCTGAAGTTCCTTCCACAAAGGGGTTAACATGCTTGAAATAGCTTGCACTTTATTGTTACTTGTTTAGGAATAAAGAAAACACAAAAAAGAATAAAACTCATGGTCTCTTTACTTTTAGAAAGTTATTTGTGAAAGTTTATTTGCTTCTATTTTTCTCTTCAGGAGAGTTTATAGTCACTGGAGAGTTGCTGTCTGGTTTCATGGACAGTGACTTGGTTTAATAATCAGGGTGATGAGGGACTGAATTGCAGCTCAGTTGCTAACTGGCTTTGTGCTGGCTCTCAGCTTGAAAGTTCTCATCTGTGATGAGGGGGCCATAGAGCCCTCCTAACAGGGTCCTTCTGAGCATCTGCCAGTAGACAGCCTTCAGACTTGAACTGCAGCATGGGTTCTTCCCTGGGTCTCAAGCCTGCCAGCTTACTATGCAGATTTTGGACTTGCCAGCCTCTGTAACTGCATGAGCCAATTCCTTGAAACAAATCATCAAATCATTCTCTCTCTCTTCATGTATATATAAATACGTATGTTCATATATATATCTCTTCTTGGTTCTGTTTCTTTGGAGAATCTTGACTAATACAGATTTTGGAACTAAGAAGCCTGACATTTGGTGAGTCTTCTTTAAACCCTCATCCTGTCACCTTATTTCTATGTGAGAAAAGGATGATAGTTACCCTTTTTCCATTGCTCATTTTCATCTTCTTGGTTTAAGTCAGAGAGGCAGGAGAACTAGATAAACACTAAAATTTTAAATGTCTTAGCAGACAATAGCAAAGTATATGAAAGATTTATTGGGTACCAACCAAATGTTTGATTTCTGCTTGTTGACTCAAAATTTTGGTTGATTTGTTTATCAATTATCCCTCTCATATACTCAACAAACATATAATGAATCAGCATTACGTGCCAGACAGTGTGAAACTTGCAGAGAATATGCACATAATCCTCTAATGGAAAGATACATATGCAAACCTTTATGATATTCATAATAATTAATATTTAATGAGTGCTAATCCTTTTACATGAATTATGCCTCAGAATGACTTTATGAGGTAAGTGGTATTATTATATTAATTCTACAGATGAGGAATAAAATGCAGAGATTAACTAACTTGCTTAAGGTCAAATAGCTGTTAAGGTCAAACAGCCAAGATTCTGAAGGCTCTTAGCCACGTCAATCTCAGCTGGGGGATATGGGACATATGAGCAGTTCTAAGCCTATGAAGATGAATCAAGTGTCACAGATGAGATCATCTTTGAGCTGAGAGGCTTAGAGGAAATAAGGAAGGACATGTTAATAAAGCCCTGGCCAGAAATGGCTTTCTGTGCTGCTGTACCACCTTGTGAGATGAGAAGACATCTAAACCTTAAAAAAGGTTTTTAATGATAGAAATGAACTTATTTACAAAACAGAAATAGACTCACAGACTTAAAGAATGAATTTAGGGTTACCAGGGGGAAGGGTAGAGGGGAAAGGGGTAGATTGGGAGTCTGGGATTGACATGTACACACTGCTGTATTTAAAATAAAATGTCTTTCCAAGAAAAAAAAAAAAAGAATAAGTTTCAGAACTTTTACAGAAACTATTGGAGGGAAAAAAGCTCTTTTCTTCTGCCAGACTCCATGTTGAAGTGATGGGTGGAAACACTGGGACCCACCAAGCAGAAAAATTCCCAATGACATTATTGAACTTCTAGATCCAGCCTTGCCTGAAGTCCTTGAATTTTTCGTTTTATGAGCCAAGAAGTTTCCTTTTCTTTTTCCTTTATTTTTTTAAAGTCATTTTAAATTTGGGTTCTATTACTTGCAAATGCGAATCCTGACAATACTTCAACAGTATATATTGGTCTTGTTTATTTGCTTGTTTTTAACCTTGGTCTGTAATCTAGTTGTGCTTTAGGGAGTAAACATTTATATAGCAAAAAAATAAATAAAAAATAAAAAGATTTTAAATTAAATTCTCTGATCTGATTTGGGTTTTAGGAAAGTAACTCTGGCAGCAGTAGAGAAGGAGAATCAGACAGGATTTAGACCAGAGACAGGGAGACAGGTGAGGGAACTCCCAATTGTCTGTGTAAAGTTGATGAAAGGCTGAACTCAGGCTTCAGGACTGGGAGGAGGAATGAGATGTCAAAGGGGTGATGAGTGGCTGGGATAATTTACTGGTTTGGGGGCTTGCAGGTGAGAGAGGAATCCTGGATGACTGCTACTCCTCCAGACCATCTTTCTACTTGGGGTGACTAGAGGAATGATGATGCCTTTCTCTGTAATAGTGACTGGGGACAATGAGTAATCTTTTATTGGGCAGATGGTTAGGAGGATTTGATAAGGAACTCATGGACACCGAGGTGGAGATTCCATTGGTCTGTTGACTATGTAGATCCAGACCTCAGATGAAAAATTAGGGCAGGGATATTAATGTGAGAATCATCAGCATTTAGGAGGTTGAAGTATATGGAAATAAATGGGGCCAGGGAGAGTATGGACAGAGGGGAAAGAAAATACTCAAGGTCAGAGCCCTGGCAATCCTAATATTTTAAGCGTGAGCAGAAGGAGGAGGCAACAAAGGAGACAATGAAACGGAAAATAAAACAGGAAGGTCACTGTCCTAGAACTTGAGGAGCGAGGATGTTTCAATAGTAAAAATTATTAGTAATCTATTAATTACATTAATAATATTAATAAAACCATCAGTAATTATTGCAGTTTTGTGCCATGGACTGTGATGGTGGTTTTACTCACGCTGCCTCATTGAATCTTCATAACCATCCTAGTTACTTGTAATTATCACCTCTAAAGTGAGGCTCCAAGAAATTAAATCATTTGTCTAATATCACACAGAAAGCAAGTATCAGAGCCAGGATTTGAAATGTAGGGAACTACTGTTAAAACTTTTGCAATTGGCCACAGATCAGAAATTCTAATACAAAAAAGTTAAGAACTAAAAATAATTTGATACATAAGAAATGATGGAGACAAAAATCAGATTTCAATTGGTTAAGGAGAAAATGGGAATTTTAAACAAGTGATAATCCAAGTACTCTTTGTAGAAATTTGATTGTGAAAGTGTGAATGGAAGGGAAGAGAGTTTTTTTTTTATCTACTTTTCTAGAATAGTAGAGCTACTGAACTAAAATGCAGTTAATAAACTAAAGAAATGGGAAGTTGGTTCAGAGAGAGACATTAACAATTTCTGGAAAATGGAAGTTGATAAAATTCATAGAAATAGTGAATGGTATAAAACACCGACCATGAAAATAATATTGAATTTTTCCTTCTGTATGTAAACTCTATTTGAATATTTAAAAGGATAGTAAGTGGCTTTTGATCACTTTATGTTTTTGCTTTTTTTCTGTTTCATGATTCTTGATCCTGTGAATGGTGATATTTATGCATTTTCATTATTTATAAAAAGTTATCCAAAAACCTTCTTACAGTGCTTGATCAGCTGTCTCCCAAATTTCATTTCTGTATATACAACTTTGCAGTTTACCACAGTGGAGAGATTTATGAGTGGACATCTTTCCATCCAGTGCTTAGAGACGCTTCTCACATTTTACCAGTTTCAATTGACAAAAGAATTTCTTTTCCTCTTAGATTTTCCCTAACTGCTCAAGAATTTGGAATGGCTATATGGATGAAACAAATGACTCTTCTGACGTTGGATGTTGAATGGCTTTACTTTCTCACACATTCTTGGACCTTAGAGTGTTTTTCTCGTGCAGGGCCTGTGACCTACAGATGGCTGTGGTATATTCAATACACTGAAAAAAATACAAAGATGTTCATTATTATATTATTCTACATTTTTCCATCTTTTCTCGTGGGATTGTTTCACAATGGCTAAGTTTAATGGTCATCATTTACTGTAAAAAACTGGTGGCACAGGGACTCAGGGTCCAGAAATTTATCTCAGCAGAATGGACTTATAAAATGCCAATCCATATAAACAAGGGAATCATAAATTTTAGTAGAAAGTTGATACATATATATCTCAGAAGGAAAAATGTTTCATTAGACAGTGTAAAAAATTTTGAAGGAAAAGTTATTAAGAAATGTTCTAGATTTGAGAGTGAAAATACACAGTAAAATAATATTTTACATCAGATAAATAGGAAATTATATCAGAAATTGTGATTACTCTAGTAACAAAAAAATGAAATCAAATACATTTCACTTTTAAAATTATTTTTATATTTCTGGGTGAGCCGATTATGACATATACTTGGAAACCAAATATTAATGTTGATCAATCGTGGAATAGAAGTAAATAAAGTTTTGTGTTGAAGAATGCTGATATCTTCAAAAAAGCCAGTTTTGAGATTACTTAGTTTTCTATTTTGAGAAGTGATAAAATATTAGAGCATCAATATGAGACTTGCCTGATACAATATTTTCTTCCTGTTGAATAATCACTTACTAATACCAAGCCAAAATTTTTCTAATTTTGGTTTGGTTTTGAAACACATCTTCACAGCTAATGGGTGTTATAGAAGGACTCATAATAAAACATACTCCATAATCAGAAGAAAGGTTAAGGGGAGGTAAGATAGTGGTTAAGTTCAAGGGTTTGAAGTTACATAAACATGGCTTCAAATCCTAAGTTTTACTGTGTGACTTTAGGCAGACTTTAGTTTTTCTATTAAACTTTGCAAAGACTTGGCTTCTTCACCTGCAAAATGCTGATGTAATACTGCTTCAAGAACTGAAGTCTACCACCTTAGAAAGAACTCAGTAAGTGGTGCAGTTGCTTTTGGTCAAAACAAAATGGTCCAAGTTGCGGAATTGTGTTCATCAAGTTGATTGTGGTCAATTATTTTGGAGTCCTCGGGGCTAGGGCTGAGGTAAGGATGTAGGGAGGCACACAGCCTTTTGTGGGAGGTGGGTGGATACAGAGTGGGGATAAGAACCTTCCCAAGGAAGCCTGATGCTTTGGTATTTGGTGGAGACTTGGCAGTGGAGTGCTGGTTGAAGGAGAACTAGTCATTAAACTGAATGCTCTTGCCCTGTTCCAATGACCACATAAATGAAGAAATGGGAGGAAAAGTAAAGAGATTAGTACATGGGAAGATGGCAAACAGGATGGATATGGGCAAGGAGCTTAGAATTAAGGTGGTGGTGAAAGCAACTACCTAATACGTACATGGGGAAAGCATGTGGGGAGTCGACAAATGTGAACTAGGCCTCTATAAGTTATAAAGTTTACAAATGTGTGTTATTGGCATTATGATGTTGAGGAATGGGGTGGAATAATGTAGCATCAGAGCCAATTTTGTGAACTTATGACCTATGCAGGCACATAAGACCTTGTGCTTACAAAGAAAGACCCAATGCTTAGTTTAACGTTTTGCTGCAGCCATCTTAGAATTCTTAATATTTTTGAAAAAGGGGCCCACATGTTTATTTTACATTGGGCCCCAGAAATTATGCAGGCATTCCTGTGTAGCATGCCTATTTTAGATAAATGTTTTTTTTAAAGTTTCATTGTTTTTTTTTAATTGAAATATAGTTGATTTACAATACCGTGTGAGTTTCAGGTATACAGCACAGTGATCCAGTTTTATATATATATATATATATATATATATATATATATATATATGTAATGAATATATATATGTATTAGGTTATTACAAAATATTGAGTAGAGTTCCCTGTGCTATACAGTAGGACCTTGGTTATTTGTTTTATATACAGTAGTGTGTATATGTTAATCCCAACCTCATAATTAGAATAACAGTTTTTAACCAGAGTTATTTTCCCTCTCACCCTGCCCAGGGACACTTGGCAATATCTGGGGTCATTGTTGATCGTCATAACTGGGGGAACAAGACTGGCATCTATTGAATAGCACCCAGGGATGCTGCTAAATGTCTTTTAATGAGCAGTGGAGTACCTCACAATAAAGAATTATCTGGACTGTAAGTGTC